>NW_026591872.1:3737493-3829524 GCF_907164565.1 Psammomys obesus | reverse complement strand
CACACACACACACACACACACACACACACACACACACACACACACACCTTCCAGGGCACAAATAAGCAGACCCCCATGCATCACAAACAAAATGTAAATGAGGTCCTCCAAGGTCCCAAAGGGAGCCAAGGCAGATCTACTTACAAGCATTAGTCACAGAAAAACTATTGGAGGAATCCAAGTGGTCTACGTGGTAATTCAAGTGGAAGGGCTTCTCGGTAGTGTTCTGGTTGGTGTTGTATAACTGCACAGCAAAGCGGAAAGCACTGTGCTCCTGCACCGTGTTTCTCATGAAAAGTCCACCTAGAAGCAAAGGCAATAGAAATTTGGCTTGTGTGCCAACCCCCCTCCCCATACTTCAGAATGAGTTAGAAAGTAGCAAGTGTTAGATACCAGGCACCTCTGTGTTACTGCGAAGCTCCATAGAGGATTGATTTTTCAACCTGTGTGTCTTTCAAGACTTGTAAACTCTAATTTCCACTGTGAAAAATCTGGATTTTCTACACTGAGGAAACTAAAGAGAATGGAGGAAGGAGAGAAGGGGATGCTGTAGGGTCGGATGAAGGAACTGAAAATGGGACTTGGTTCTTTCTTAAGCTAGAGCCTGGCCCCAAGCCCTGACTCCAGCCCCACCCCCACCCTTATCCCCACAGCTGGTTCATTTTTTGGGGGGTGGGGGGAGATACAGGGATAGGGTGAGAAGAAAAACATTCATTCTGGTTGCTGTCCCAACTTTCCCCCATAACAATACAGGGGGGTAGATCAATAAAAGCAACAATTCTAACTTCTCTACTTGTAAATACAGACAGAGGCGGGGAGAACTCCCTTCCGGCTACTGGAGCTAGTCTCCAGACAGACACAGCAGCAATTCATGAATCCCTGGTCTGCGTGACTTCCCTGCTTGCCCGACTCGACTCGTTGTATCACCCCCACTTCCTACCCCATCCTCCATTCACCCAGCTACTTCCTTGGTCTGGGGGATTCAAAGTGGGTTCCATCTCCTTTAACACTTGTCTGTCTCACTGGAGCCAGAGACGCAGGACAAGGCGACCTGGGCCCGGGTTATGCGTCCTGGAGCAGCCAGACAGGCAGTATCACCCTGGGACAACTTCCAGCGGCTGCAAGCATGCAGTGGCAAAGTCCAGAACAGCGAGCTGAAAAGCCGCGACTCAGCCTCTTGCAGCATCCCAACCTCCAGCCTGACTCCTTTGCTCCGTGGTCAGCTCAGAAAACCTGGCCATCTACCCGCATTAGCCCCAAGAGATCCCCTCTCTCATTTCGGATGATCCCCATACTAGTCAGCTCCTCGCAGCTCAGGTCCCCAAGATTTCTACTCAGTCTCCCATCCTTAGTCACTGTCCCCAAGCAATGTAGAATAAGGACTCGCATTGCGATAGCCCCCAGCCCCACTAGGGCAGTGGGTTTCAGATGCAGAAGAGCCTGGCCCCCTCTGGCTGGCTCTGAAGAGCTTACCTATGCTGATGGTGTTGGGGAATCCTCCATGAGAATGACCCAAAAGCCTCAGGACTAAAAAGAAGACCGCCCGGAGCACGCTTTGCCCCATTTTCTTCTGCTTGGTGGTGCTACGCCTAAAACGAAGCTGACAAGAGCATGGGCGCAACTCAGGAGTCGTCAAAATAATAATAGAAAAAGAAAAAGAATTCGCCGGCTCTTACACCCCCTCCCCTCAACTTGCTCTCGCTCGCTCACTCTTCCTTTCCACCTCACACTAATCCTCCTCCACCACCGCCTCCTCCTCTTCTCTCCCTCTTCTCTGTCTCTCTGTTTCTCTCTCTCTCTCTCTCTCTCTCTCTCTCTCTCTCTCTCTCTCTGTCTCTCTCCCTCCTCCCAGGATCTCTCAAACCCTTCCCCGCCTCTCCCCACCTCACTTCTGTCTTCACACCAATCTGGAAGGCTGGTTCATTGGCTGCAAGCTGGGTTCCCCAAAGCGATTTCTTTGAGAGAGAGAGAGGCAGAGACAGAGAGAGACAGAGAGTGCGGAGAGACAGACAGATGGAGAAAATGAAAACCGGAGCGAAAACAAAACAGCGAAAAACAAAAACGAAAAAAAATTGGGAAGAGATAAAGAAATAAGGAAGAAATTATAAAGAAAAGCAAAAGGGCTCCACCGCCCCCGAAGATGGTGGCTTTAAAGAGGGGCAAAGAAGAAAAGAGCTAAAAGCCTCAAAGGCTCAGCTCCGGTGAATTGGGTTCTTCCAATTGGGCCGGTAGGGGGATATTGATCAAAGTTGATCTGACGTGGAATTAAAGCCGCAAACCGCTTAGCTCCACTGCAAATGCAGCTCTGGACTGCAAAGCCTAGGCGCTGGCGTTTGTCAACACGGGAGATGGGATCAACAGAAATACACCAGTCTTCACGTGGACCAGACTTTCAACTGCAACCAGTTTCCTCTTTTTAAAAAGCTGCATTGTCTCTACATTTGTCTGCATGTCTTAAAGATGAGGGGTCTTGAGGGATGGTTAGTGGTTACTCTTGAGTCTTTGTGAAGAGACTCAGAAAAGCAGTTCCCATCACAATGCACCCTAAGATGCTGCGCATGCCTGGTCTCTGCCGCTCAGATCAGCTTTTACAGCAGAGAGAGATTGAGGACAAGTGAACAACCCCCACCCGCATTCCCCCATCCCCGCAGCTTTGGGAGGTGTGTCTCCCCCTATACCCAAGTGCTGAGGCAGGTTTGCCAGCTGCGGGGGCTGTGACTGCTGACTGCTTTGGAAGGTATAGGAAAATAGTATGGGTATGGAGGTGGGAGCTAAAAGGTTAATGAAAAGGACGCTCAGTCCTGCAGACCAAGGAGAGAAGTGTGGGAGTCAACTGGGATGGGGGTGGGGATTGAAAATTAAGGCTGGAGGAAACTGTCCCTAGCTGCTTTGCTCCTTTTATGTTGACTTTAGATGTATCAGCTATTCCCTCACCCCACTGAGTGCAGACTTCAGAGACTACCATTCTCCCCAAACTCTACTGCCTTTCTCCAATCTAAGAAGAAAAAAGAACATAGGAACTCCTACAGTTCACCCTGGGTCTTGGTGAGGAGTAGCCTTCTTGAGAGCATCTTGTGTATGATCCTCTTGCCCTGTATTATTTTCCATAGCCTTATTACCCTCTTTGGACAAAAGAATATCTTCTGTCACATCTTTCATTCCTTCCTTATAGCTACTCTGTAAACTACAGATTTTTATCCTCTCTAAATCTTCAGTTTTTCTTTTCTAATTTTCTTCTGGACTGAGCGGATCAAATGAGCCTTTGTGCCACAATAAAGCAAAATAATATAAATGGGGCCAGGGATGAGGGACAGGGGACCTATACTTATTACTCCAGATCTTTGACTTTAGCAATGCATTCACTGGAGCTGAGAATAAGTGGCCTCAAATCCCTGTGGCAACCAGAAAAGTTGTTCTCTCAGCTCTTCCCACATTGCCAACAATTCTGACAATGCTTGATCTCTAACTCCACTATTCTTCTATCTCCATTTTGACAGTCCATTGTTGGAGGGAAGAAAAAGCTTCGGATCTGGCAGACTCCTTCCAGTGAAAGGAACATTGGAAGCATAGGGTTAGCAGAGATGAGGTTGAGTATCCCTTGACAAATGTAGTGTGTGATCCAATATCATTGGGGATCATAAGCCCAGGACATGGGTTCAAATCTAATCTCCATCACATATAGGTGGTATGTAACCTTGACGAACTTCAGGAGTCTACAACCTAGTGTTTTTGTCTTCAAAATGGGATCATTACTTTTTCTTTCTTTGTAAGGCTATTTTAAGAATAAATAATGGTTGTAAAAGCTATCTAACTCACAGAAGACTCAATGAATGGTAATTTCCAAACTCACTTCTCTTTCTCACCTTGCAAATTGCTCTCAAAAACCTCAAGTGTTGCCATCTGTCCTCTACCACAACATCAGGTTATTCTCCAGCATTTTCGCCATTGGTCCACAGCAAAATCTTCCCATATTAGCTCTACAGCTGTCCCTGGAGATAAGAAAGAATCTGGTAGGCGAATCTTTACTAAAGTTTTAATGGCAGTCAGTGACAATTTAATACTAAGGTGCCACATTTAGAGAACCCACTTCCTTGTGTCACTCTATGCCATCTATCTATCTATCTATCTATCTATCTATCTATCTATCTATCTATCTATCTATCTATCTATCTATCTATGAGTTAAAATAGTTGGTATTTTAGTAAGAACTTTGAATGCCATGACCCAAAGGAATAACTCCAGTGAGTAGTTTTCAGTTTGGGTAGGTGGATAATATATTTCATGTTGAGGAGTAGTTAGTTGGTAGCTTTTAGCACACCTCACTTTACCCCTAAAATCATCAAGGTCCCTATCAATGCTTGGGCAACCATGAGAAAATTTGGAAGAAGAGATTTGTGGTCATCTCTACTGTCATTTGACATGAAGAATATTCTGAGTAAGCCAGGAACAAAAGATATGAGAAAGGGGTACCCTCCAGTGCCTCTGCATTGGCAAATCTATCTTCCATCAATGTCATAACCCTGAATGATGCCCATCTCTTCTCTTTTCATCACTCCTATTTACCCTTCTCCTTTCTTTCATCTTTAAATGCTGCTCTCAGTGGCAGCTGTTGTTCTAGTCTCATCTGAGCCAAGTGAGGTGAGCACAGTGGTAGATGCATATTGCTATTTGTTAAAGGCTTGTGATTTCTTTAGATATCAATGAGATTCAGGTATCATGTGATTTCTTTAGATATCAACCCTTTGTTCAAGGGAGCAGTAAGACACTTTTGGAACATCATGATTCATTTTCCAATGCAAGGAGGAAGATGATATTAGTAGTTCCATAGCCAGAAGAAATCACCAACAAAGACTCACATCTAACTGTCCTTTTGTAGCAAACAAGTATTGTGAGTACATTCAGAATTACGTGCTTGTTTTATGATTTGCAACATAATTTTAAGCTGGCTGTGAAATACAGATTAAGTAGTAAAAACAAAACAGAACAAAGCAACAACACAAACACAAACACCCTCCCCCAGCCCAGTTGATTGCAGTTCTTATTAAAATGTGAAGAGTACTTCTTTTCATGAGATTTATAGTTCACTAAAGCTTGGGATAGTTACATTTGGATAAGCAGAAAGAAATGTTGACTGGTAGGGCTTGGGGTGATAGAGCTATATATTAAGCCTCATTTCTTGCTAACTTGATATCTACCAAATAAAAATAGCAACAGGAATCATCCTGATTCATTAGTGGTTTACTTCTATACCTTTTAAAGCTAATGAAAACAAGATATTTTTCTTTTGCTCCATGGGAGGATAATTTTCCTGTCATTTGATTTGAAACTTCAATTTCTTCAACAAACACTTATTGACCACCTACCTGGTTTATGACAGGCTATGCTAATCAACAGGGACAGAAGAGCATGAGAATTTTGATTTCAATGAATTTTTAACTTTAGAGCAGATGTATTCACTGGCAATGACAATGCAATATGCTAAGTGATCTGAAAATGGTATGTACTAGGTTCCATGACAGTACACAGGGGGATGTTTGCATATGGGAAATCAAGTTTCCCTTTTAATTTTGATCCAGTCCCAACCCACTACAAAATCCCAATAGAAAAAGGTGGTGTCTAAGTTTTCTTACTGCTCTTATGTTATATAGTCCTGAACTTCCATGAGCTGGGATTGTTCCAAGATCTGAAATATTGTCCAAATTTTAGCTATATGCTAGTCAAACGACAAAGTTAAAAACAACTGAATTTTTATGGCTATTTCTTGAATTTCTATATCTAGGTGATTTTTGTTTGTTTACTTGCTTGCTTGCTTTTTTTTTTCCAGAAGACTAGAGGTTTAAGCCACATCTGAAGCTTTATTGGGTTAGATATGACACATAAACAGCCTTGGACCTATTATTTGATTTCTCTATCATCTTATCTTTTCTATGATATAAAATCTCTGGAAAATTTGTTGGCATTCTGTAGTGTGGGTAAACTTTGCTGTGGCTGAAATGGCTGAAATGGGCTAAGCTAGAGTTTCTTATAAGAGTATACCTGTGTGTCAGGAGACAAGTCTTTTAAATTGGGGTTTAATGTGTCCAGAAGTGGAACTATAACAGCTTCCCTAAAAGGCATTCAATATCTAGTGATCAGTATTCAAGGGAATAATAGTGTATCAGAAATATTCTCAGAATGGTTTGATTTTTATACATTGCATAAGTGTTTAGAGGTTGAATTTTGCCCTGAAGGCATGTTTAGGAGTTTTTTTGGGATGCAGAATTTGAAGTGATCGTTTACTTTTAATATCCCTCATCTCTCACTTTCCTCCTCACTATAAACACTTTTCACAGCACATTCTTTAAGAATCCTTGGAGCCAGTGACCATACATTGACCCTTTCATCTCCTGTATCATTTAGGATGCTTCATGCTGCAGGCAAACACACATTTCTAAAACGCATATAACCAATAATAGAGATGCATTGACTCATACACCTGAAAGGCCAAGAAGTACAGCTAGCTTTACAATCGATTTGACTCTGTAGTTCAACAATTTGATGCAGGATCTCCTTTTACCCTGACTTCCTTTCTGTTTCTTGCATGAAGGCAAAATGGCTGGAAAATTCTTTGGTTTCATATCTGTGTCACATCCTCTTGTTTTATGCTCATACAAAATACCGTGACTATTCGGGATCCAATTCTACAGTGGAATAATGCCACATTCAGTTCTAAATTACCAGTCTCAGTCAGCATGGTCTGTGTGTGTGCGTGTGCTTGTGTGTGTGTGTCCATGTGATGACTCTGTCCCATTCACAGGGCTTAATATAGAGTCACTTCTCTGCTTCCAAACCAACTCATGTGATTGACACAGGGTTGAGGTAAAAAAAAATATGGAGTCTAGGAAATACCTACAATACCTCCTAAAATGTATCTTTTTATTGATTTGCTCCCTGACCAATGTGAACAGTAATAATATTCTGGAAATATTAGAGGGAACTGACAACTTGCTTTAGTCTAGTATTTGGTGTGTTACTGTTTGATAGTTTACTGATTAGATCTGAGAGATTCATGGTACATTGAGAGTTCAAGATGAGAAACTTATAAAGAAATAATTCCTATTTTACAAAGTATCATGGTAAATAGAAGCCCATAGACAATGTAAGTAAATAATCAGAGAAGTTAAGTGATTCCCCCAAAGGTCAGATAGCTGAATGGTGAAGAATAAATCTCTTATCCCTCTAAGGCTTTATCCAGCAGACCAGAGTCTTCTTCATGCTGTGAGACTGAGTATGTGAGAAAATTGAATTATAACAAAAATATTCTGCTGGGATGGGCACATCTTAAGAAGTATTTATCCCCTGGTGGGTTCTGAATGGGTTTGAAAACTGCAGATGGAAATCACATGGCTACAGGATTCCCACTTCTCAAAAAGTGACATTCATATAAGCTGCAACATCTCTCTGAGGGGAAGTGTTAATTTATTGTGAATTATTCCAGGTTACCTCCCATAGATAATACTGTTGACATTTTTATTAATGTACACCTTTTCACTCCTCTGGGAAGGTTAAAAATTGTTACTAGAAAACACCCCAAGCAAATCGGCGGCGGGGGGGAGGGAATTAACCCCTTACTCCAAAGTAGCTTGACCTGCCAGATCTACTTTGGAAAAGGTTGCATTTAGAAATGCTAGAAAAAAATTCTGGGCCCCAATTGTTTTAGAATTTATTGTTTAATTGAACTGGAAAAGCTTTTGGTTATTCGATGAATTCTGAAACTCATACTATCTGCATACTAAAGAAGTGAGCACATAACATCAGCTGAGGGATATAGACTTTTCCTACTTGTATATGTGCTGTGCAGGAAGTAGTAATAGGATTGGGATAGTGAAAACACTCATGTTAGATCAAGTAACTACTATTAACTAGTCACCCTTCCCAAGCCTGAACATTTATCATGATATTATTACTGGCAGCTTATTTCTTATCCTCTCATGTGATCATGTGACTTTCCCATTGGTCTTCTTAATGGGAAGATTAACAGTATACCAATTCCTACTTTTCTCCTTTCTGCATTTCTGCTTGTCATCGTCCTCTTTGGTCAGTGTCATGATCAGTACCAGCTAGTTTGTTGCCCAAGTAAGATGAAAGATCTATGGGAAAGAGCCACTACAGTTGACTCATAGGCCTGCCGGGACTACCAGAAGCATCTCAGCTACTATAGCCTATGGGCTTCAGTCCAGGTCATCCTTAGGTTGATGAAAAATGATCCATGGTCTTAAGCCACAGCAGAATAATAACTAACTACCATAGGTTTCTCACAGTGGTGTGTTTCTGTATGTGTTCGAAGGAAGCACAGCCATGCTGTCTAATTTGTCCATATTCCTGGGACAAATATCACTAAGGCCTTCTTTCAGTGTCAAAACTGACCTGAGAGCTTAGATATCAACATGTACAGAGTGTCTAGCTAAGACAAAGTGGTTGTTTTCAGGGTCACATAGAAGACTTTCTGTGTGGTAGCTTGCCACTTTAACTTCTAAAATTCTATTGCCTTAATTTATCAGCTTAGGGGTTGATTGTAATTATCTTGAGTAATAACTTAATTTTAAACATTTTTTTTAGATATAGGAAACTTTAGTTTTCTTGTTTGAAAGAGAATTCAGAGTCTTTAGAGGAATGAAAAAGACAACTGGAGACAGTCAAATTTTAGCCTGTGACTATTTTTTGTCTTTTATTTTATTTTATTAATTACAGTTTATTTACTTTGTATCCCAGCTATAACCCCACTCCCTCCCAATCCCATTCTCCCTCCCTCTTCTTCTCCTGTCCCTCCCTCTTCTATCCCAGTCCAATGATAGGGGAGGTCTTCTTCCCCTTCCATCTGACCATAGTCTATGAGGTCTCATGAGGACTGGCTTCTTTGTCTTCCTCTGCAGACTTGTAAGGCTACTCCCCCTCAGGTGGAGGTGATCCAAGAGCAAGCCCATGAGTTCATGTCAGAGATGGCCCCTGATCCTACTATTGAGGAACTCTCTTGGATACTGAGATGCCTGTGGCTAATTCTTAAGGATAAATAGCAATTGTTGGTTTTATAAAAACTTAATCTGTTATAATCTGTATGCTGTGGGCATATTCTTTTCAATCATTGTGATATCAATTTCATGAGCATAATAGTATTTTAAACAAAAAAAAACATATTAAACCCTTTTTAGTGTTCTGGTTGATTACCCACAAAATTAAAATCATTATATCTATCTCTATCTCTATCTCTATCTCTATCTCTATCTCTATCTCTATCTCTATCTCTATCTCTATCTATGCATCTAACCACTTGAGAGACAAAGGCAGGAAGATTGCTACACATTTGAGGTTGTCCTTATGTACTCAGTGAGTTCTAGGCCAGCCAGAGTTTCACTATAAGACCCTGTCTAAAACCCAACAAAACAAACAACTATCTAATAAATAAAATAGCAAACAAAAAACCAATGAATGCACTAATTCAAGAAAATCTGGTGTTTAGTATAAGGAAACATGAATTTTGGGTGAGTTTTATACTTTACTAAGAGATTCACCAAAGATTTTCTTTGGCTTGTGAACTTTTTTGCGTGTGATTACTATCAGGTATATATGATGAGTGATGATGCTTGGGGATGTTTTCGGTCATGAAGCATAAAGGAAAGAAGTCTACAGGCATTTTGAAGGTAGAGTTCATGGATAGGACTAAATCGCTTAAGAAGCACAGGAAAACAACAAGTATGTAACACACAATAAAGGACAATCCAGGTTCAAATAACAATTGTGTCATTATTGAAGAACCCAATTCCAAGAGAAATTTCATTTTGAAAGAGTGATATTTCTTTCATGCATGCCTTTAGAAACATGAGTGTTGCACTAAGACTCTGAAAACCTTGACTCTAGACATAGTTCTATCAAAACAACCATGAGTGTGACCTCAGACAATTATTTAACTTTCTGAGCCTCAGTGTATTTGTCTGTGAGCTGAAGATACATATTATTTACTTTTACATATAAAGCATTAGAGACAAAAGGACAAAGAGGGAAGAAAAGGGAAACAGATCATTGACATTATCAAATTAATACTGAGTCATTAAAGTTGCTAATTGATTATCTCATGTCATGAAATTAACAGAATTTTTTATTAATTAATATTTTTTATTAATACCAGTTTATTCACACTGTATTCCAGCTGTAGCCCCCTCCCCCCTCCCCTACCAATCCCACTCTTTCTTTCTCTTCTCCTCCTATGCCTCTTCCCCAGTCCACACTGATAAGGGAGGTCCTCCTCTCCTTCCATCTGATCCTAGTCTATCAGGTCTCATCAGGACTGGCTGAAATGTCCTCTTCTGTGGCCTAGCAAGGCTGCAACCCTCTCAGAGCAGACCACTGAATTCATGTCAGAGACAGTCCCTATACCCCTTACTAGGGAACCCACTTGGAGACTGAACTGCTATGGGCTACATGTGTGCAGGAGTTCTAGGTTATCACCATGAATGGTCCTTGTTTGGAGAATCAGTTTCAGAAAAGATCCCTGTGCTGAGATTATTTTTTCTCTCCCTGTGGAGCTCCTGTCCCTTCCAGGTATTTCTATCTCCCCTTCTTTTAGAAGATTTGCTGCACTCTGCCCAAAGTTTGGCTATGTGTCTCAGCCTCTGCTTTGATACACTGCAGGGTCCAGTCTATCAGAGGCCCTCTGTGGTAAGCTCCTGTCCTCTTCCTTTTTTTCTCCCTCTTCCAATGTCCATCCTCTTTGTCTTTCTGAATGGGTATTGAGCATCTTACCCAGTGCCCTCCTTCTTAGGTGTACAGATTTAATATGATTATCTGATATTATATGTCTAATATTCACTTATAAGTGAACATATACCATGTGTGTCTTTCTGCTTTTAAGATACCTTACTCAGGATGATCTTTTAGATCCCACCATTTTTTTTTCTGCAAATTGCATGATTTCCTTGTTTTAAATTGCTAAGTAATATTCCATTGTGTAAATGTACCACAATTTCTGTATCCATTCTTCAATTGAGTGACAACTGGGTTATTTCCAGCTTCTTATTACAAATAGGAAGCTTCTATGAACATGGTTGAGCAAATGTCCTTGTTGTATACTTGAGCATTTTTGGATATATGCCTAGGAGAGGTATGGCTGGATCTTGAGGTAGTACAATTCCTAATTTTCTGAGAAAGTGCCAGATTGATTTCCAAAGCTGTTGTAAAAGTTTACATTCCCACACCAATGGAGGAGGGTTCCCTTTTCTCCACATCCTCTCCAGCATGTATTGTCACTTGAGTTTTTGATCTTAGCCATTCTGATGGGTGTAAGGTGAAATCTCAGGGTCGTTTTGATTTGCTTTTCCCTGATAGCTAAGGATGTTGAGAATTTCTTTAAGTGTTTCTCTGCTATTCAATATGCCTCTATACAGAATTCTCTCTTTAGTTCTGTACCCTATTTCTTAAATTAGATTACTTGATTTATTGCTTGAGTTCTTTATACATTCTGAATATTAGCTCTCAGTCAGATATAGGGTTGGTGAAGATCCTTCTCTGGTCTGTGGGCTGTTCTTTTCCGACACAGTTTCCTTTGCTTTATAGAAGATTTTCAGTTTCATGAGGTCCCATTATTGATTGTTGATCTTAGAACCTGTGCTGCTGGTGTTCAAGAAGTTGTCTCTTGTGCCAATGAGTTCAAGGCTCTTTCCCACTTTTTCTCAGACAATTAGGAATAGCGCTTCCTCAAGATCCAGCTATATGACAACTAGGCATATATCCAAAATAAGCTAAAGTACACAACAAGGACATTTGCTCAACCATGTTTGTATCAGCTTTATTTGTAATAGCCAGAACCTGGAAACAACCCAAATATCCCTCAATGGAGGAATGGATACAGAAATTGTGGTACATGTACACAATGGAATACTACTCAGCTATTAAAAACAAGGAAATCATGAAATTTTCAGGCAAATGGTGGGAACTAGAAAAAAATAATCTTTAGTGAGGTATCCCAGAAACAAAAAGACACACAGGGCATATACTCACTTATAAGTGGATACCAGACATTTATTATAGGATAAACCTACAGAAATCAGTACACCTAAAGAAGGTGAGCTAGAAGGAGGACCCTGGGTAAGATGATCATTCCTCACTCAGAAAGGCAAACGGGACGGACATTGGAAGAAGGAGAAAAGAAGAAAGAGGACAGGAGCCAACAACAGAGGGCCTCTGAAAGACTCTACCCAGCAGTGTATCAAAGCAGATACTGAGACTCATAAATTTTGGGCAGAGTGCAGGGAATCTTAGGAAAGAAGGGGGAGATAGTAAGAACTGAAGAGGACAGGAGCTCCAAATGGTGAGGAACAGAACCAAAATATCTGGGCACAGGGGTCTTTTCTGAGACTGATACTCCAACCAAGGACCATTCAAGGACATAACATAGAACCCCTGCTCAGGTGTAGCCTATGGTGACTGAGTAGCCAAGTGGGTGCCCTAAGTGGAACAGGGACTGTTTCTGACATGAACTCAGTGGCTAGCTCTATGACCGCCTCTCCCTGATGGCAGAGCAGCCTTGCCAGGACACAGAGGAGGACAATGCAGCCAGTCCTGATGAGAGCTGATAAGTGAGCGTCAGATGGAAGGGGAGGAGGATCTCCCCTATCAGTGGACTTGGAGAGGGTCATAGGAGGTGATGAGGGAAGGAAGGTAGGATTGGGAGGGGATGAGGGAGGGAACTACAGCTGGGATACAAAGTGAATAAATTGTAATTAATATAAAAATAAAATTTTAATTAAAAAATTAAAAAAGAAAAATTTCCATTTCATTAAGATTTTCAAATTTTGTGGCCTATAGTCTTTTGATGTAAGACCTAATGACTGTGTGTATTTCCTAAGTATTTGTTGTTATATCCCCGTTTTCATTTCTGATTTTGTTGATTTGGTTAGTGTCCCTCTGCCTTTTAGTTAGTTTCACCAAGGGTTTGTCTATCTTGTTGATTTTCTCAAAAAACCAGCTTTTGGTTTCATTGATTCTTTGAATTTTTTTTCATTTTTCAATTTATTGATTTCAGCCCTGAGTATGATTATTTTCAGCCATTTACTCCTCTTCGGTATGTCTGCTTCTTTTTTTCTAGGGCTTTCAGGTGAGCCATTAAGTTCCTTGTATGACATATTTCGAATTTCTTCTTGACGGCAGTTATTGCTATGAACTTTCCTCTTAGCACTGCTTTCACTGTGTCCCATAAGTTTAGGTATGTTGTACCTTCATTTTTTATTGAATTTTAGGAAGTCTTTAATTTCTTTCTTTATTTCTTGCCTGACTAAGCTGTCATTTTGTAGAGAGTTGTTCAGTTTCCATGTGTGTAGACATTTTGCGATTTCTGTTGTTGAGGTCCAGCTTTAGTCCATGGTGGTCAGATAGGATACAAGGGATTATTTCAATCTTTTTATATTTTTTGAGGCTTGCTTTGTGACCAACTATATGGTCTATATTCGAGAAGGATCCATGAGGTGGTGAGGAGAAGTTAAATTCTTTTGTGCTTGGGTGAAAGGTTTTGTAGATGTCTGTTAGGTCCATTTGATTCATGACCTCTGTCAGAGTTATTGTTTCTTTGTTTAATTGCTGTTTTGTTGACCTGTCCTTTGTTGAGAGTAGGGTGTTGAAGTCTCGAATTCTTTTTTTTAAAATTCTTTATTAATTACACTTTATTCACTTTGTATTCCCCCTGTGGTTCCCTCCCTCCTCCCGTCCCAACCCCTCCCTTCCTCCAGCCTCTGCACTCTTGCCCCTCCCCCAGTCCACTGATAGGGAAGGTCTTCTTTTCCTTCCTTCTGGTCCTAGTCAATTAAGTCTCATTAGGTGTGGCTGCATTGTCTTCTTCTTTGGCCTGGTAAGGCTGCTCCCCCATCAGGGGAAGGTAGTTAAAGAGCAGGCCAATCAGTTCTTGTCAGAGACAGTCCCTGTTCCTATTACTATGGAATCCACTTGGATACTGAACTGACATGGGCTACATCTGTGCAGGAGTCTTAGGTTATCTCCATGCATGGTCTTTGGTTGGCGTGTCAGTCTCAGGAAAGACCCCTATACTCAGATTTTTTGGTTCTGTTACTCTCCTTGTGGAGTTCCTGTCCTCTCCAGATCTTACTGTTTCCCACTTCTTTCAGAAGATTCTCTGCACTCTGCCCAAATGTTGCCCATAAGTCTTAGCATCTGCTTTGATAGTCTGCAGTGCAGACTCCTTCAGAGGTCCTCTGTGTCAGGCTCCTGACTTGTTCCCTCTATTCACCTTATTCTGATGTCCATCCTCTTTCCCTTTCTGGATAGGGATTGAGCATTTTAGCAAGAGTCCTCCTTCTTGATTAGTTTCTTTAGGTGTACAGATTTTAGTAGGTTTATCCTATATTATATGTCTATATGAGTGAGTATATACCGTGTGTATCTTTCTGCTTCTGGGATAGCTCATTCAGGATGATCTTTTCCAGATCCCACCATTTACCTGCAAAGTTCATGATCTCCTTGTTTTTTATTGTTAAGTAATATTCCATTGTGTAAATGTACCACAATTTCTGTATCCATTCCTTCACTGAGGGGCATCTGGGTTGTTTCCAGCTTCTGGCTATAACAAATAAAGCTGCTACAAACATGGTTTAGCAGATGTTTTTATTGTGTACTTGTGCCTCTTTTGGGTATATGCCTAGGAGTGGTATAGCTGGATCTTGAGGAAGCGCTATTGCTAGTTGTCTGAGAAAGTGCCAGATTGATTTCCAAAGTGGTTGTACAAGTTTATATTCCCACCAGCAATGGAGGAGGGATCTCCTTTCTGCACAATCTCTCCAGCATGTGTTGTCACTTGAGTTTTTGATCTTGACCATTCTGATTGGTGTAAGATGAAATCTTAGGGTCGTTTTGATTTGCATTTCCCTTATGACTAAGGATGTTGAACATTTCTTTAAGTATTTCTCTGCCATTTGATATTCCTCTGTTGAGAATTCTCTGTTTAGCTCCGTACTCCATTTTTTAATTGAATTACTTGATGAAGTCTCACATTCTTAATGTGTGGGGATCTATGTGTGGTTTAAGTTTTATTAATGTTTCTTTTACAAATGTGGGTGCCTTTGTATTTGCATTGATGTTCAGAATTGTGGTATTTTCTTGGTGGAATTTTCCTTTGATATGTTAGAAGTGTCCTCCCCATCTCTCTGGATTAATTTTAGTTGAAAGTCTATTTTATTAGCTGTTAGAATGGTTCTTGTGTCTATTTGCTTGGAAAACCATCTTTTAGCCCTTTACTCTCAGGCAATATCTATTTTTGTGCTTGAGATGCGTTTCTTGTATGCAACAGATTGTTGGGTCTTGTTTATGCATCCATTCTATTAGTCTCTGTCTTTTGTTTTGGAGATTTGAGTCCTTTGATGTTGAGAGAGATTTAGTGACCAGGGGCTGTTAGAGCCTTTGAATTTGATGTTGGCTGTAGTAGTGTTTTTGAGTGCTTGGCTACTTTTACTTTTGCTCTATTGAGGTTATTTATTTCCTGTGTTTTCCTGAAAGTAGTTATTTTTCTTGTGTTGTATTTTTCCTTCTTGTATCTTCTTAATCCTTGATTTGTGGGTAGGTATTGTAGAAATTTCTTTTTGTTGTTGAATATCTTGTTTTTTTCCATTTAGATGACTGAGTGTTTGCCGGATATAGTAGCCTGGGCTGACATCTGTGTTCTCTTAGATTCTGCATGGTATCTGTCAAGGCCCATCTGGCTTTCATAGTCTCTGTTGAAAAGTCAGGTGTGAATCTGATGGGTTTGATGTCATAGGTTACTTCGTGTTTTTCCTTGCAGCTTTTAGTATTTTTTTCTTTGTTCTGTGTACCTACTGTTTTGATTATTATGTGAAGGGAGGATTTTCTTTTCTGGTCTATTTTATTGGGTGTTATGAAGGTCTTTTGTATGCTTATAGGCCTCTCCTTTATATTGTGGAAAATTTCTTTTATGATTTTGTTGAAAATATTTTCTGGGCCTTGGAGATGGGCATCTTCTTTGTCTTGGATATCTTGGATGGTTTGTGTCAGGAATTTTTTAGATTTAACATTTTCTTTGAGGGATTCTTAGAATTATTCCATGTATCTTCCACACCTGAGATTCTTTCTTCCATCTCTTGTAGTCTATTGGTTATGCTAACCTCTATACTTCCTTTTTTCTTCCCTAAGTTCTTCCTCTCCATGATTTCATCCATTTGTGTTTTCTTTAAATTTTCCAACTATATTTTCAGATATTGAACTATTTTGTTGATTTCCTTCACCTCTCTGACTGTATTTTCCTGTTTTTCCTTCAATTCCTTCAGCTGTTTGTTTGAACATTCCTCTGTTTCTTTTATTTCTTTTAGTGATTTCATTGTTTCCTCTCTGAAGGCCACAAACAGTTTGGCTGCATCTTCCTGTATTTCTTTATGGATGGCCATACTGTCTTTGACACTGTTGGTGGGAATGTAAACTTGTACAAACACTCTGGAGATTAATTGGTCTGATTGATTTCTTCACGTTGGGGTTTTCTTTCAACTGGAAATCCCAGTGTTTGGTGTTATGGTGCCCACAGTTCAGTCTGGGATGGTGATCAGAGTATGCAGGGGTGTGGCTCTGGGCTGGAGACTGAGTGCCTGCTGGGACCTCTTCCTCTTTTTAGCTGGGTGACCTGACTCTGATTGCTTCCCACACCGTGGGGTTTCCTCTCACCTGGGAAACACAGTTGCTCATGTTTTAGGGCCCAGAGTTCAGTCTGTTGCTGTGCAGTCACTGCTTTCCTGCTAATCAGACACAGTGTTCTCCCAGTGCCACAATCCTGGATCTCCTCCAACAGAAATGTTTGTAGAAGATTCCACAGCAATAGACTGTGGGTGAAGAATTTAGGTAGGACAGGGTACCTGCCACTTCCTTAAACCCCATGCAGCTCCCAGTAATTCTGGCTTCCTATGCTGCCTCCTTTAGTCAAATTCACTAACAGTTCAGTACATTGTTGTTGTTAAGTCCAAGACTGCTGTAATTGTTTATTTTATTTTTGAGAAAATATGCATGGAGAAGAGAATATGAAAATATCTCTGCAGTCATTCTCACCATTCTGATTAGGCAAGCAGCTAATTTTCTTGACTTTTAAAAGGACTTAAATGTAGAACGTGAGGTCTATTGGTGTGGTGGTTCAAACTTGCGTAATTCCTGTAATCTTAGGATTCAGGAGGCAGAGGCTGGAAGGATTGCTATGTGTCTTAGGCCAGTGTCATCCTAGTTTGAATCCAAATTTTGAAGCCATCCAGAGCTAGATAGTGAGATGCTGTCTCAAAGAAAGAGAAAGTTAGGTGTGAGTAGCAGCATGAAGGAGGAAACTACGAGAGAAATCAAGGCCCACTTAGTGTTTAGCCCACATTTTTTTTGTTTGTTTTTATTTTGTGGGATGCAGAGCAAAATGAAAACACAGGACCATTTGTTCAAACATCATTAAGAATTCTATGACAGAGAAAACATAACAATTATTCAAATAATGCTCATGAGGGCAGTACTTGCTGTAGATGATGGTGGCCTGGTGTGTAGCACCTCCTTCCTCAGTTTCCTGGTATATTAACTTGAGTATCCAGAGAGCAAGTTTATTTACCAAGGGCCTTGAGGGTCTAAAGTAAGGGAAGGAGCATTCCATAGGGAGGCCACCAAGAATTACTTGCTGCTTCTGTTGGCCTCCCTCAGGATGTCTCAAGATAAGTTGTAGGGGACAGAGAAAAAGGAAGTTCACTGGACCATCCTCAGTCTTAGAAAGAAACCAGACAAAGTTGTGTGTGCTTCAATTGACCTTACATGCTGGCTCATGTGGGGTGAAGGGTTATTTATGATCAGGTTTATTATACTGGTAAAGTTCCATTGAAGCAATAACTTTTAAACAAAACCAGAAAAAAAAAAAAGCAAAGTAGCTCCTTCTCCCTCTAAAATCTAAAGAGTACAGTTAAACTTTTATCAAATTGTCACAATTTGCTAATAAAGAGAAAGTAATGACTTAACTCTGAATTTCACTTACTTACATTTCTGGTATATTATTTTTTCCTGCTGGTGATGATGATACTACCATAATAATGAAAAGCAATAATCATGGTGATAATGGCAATGAATGATGATATTTATTTTTCCTAACGTTTAGGAATGACAATGATTACTGTTTTGTTTTTGTTTTTATAATGTTAGGTACTCAGGAAAATGGTATAGATGTGTGGCCCCAGTGAATCCTTATAAAAACCAGCTTTTTGAAGTAAGAATTATTCATATTCCCAGATTCAAGAAAAATGAAAATTAGAAGCATTTCATGTAAACATGAAAAGAAAGAGACTCTCAAAAGCATTTATCAAACAAATGATGTTAAATGTAAAATAATTCTACAGTTCCAATAATTAACAAGTTAGAATGTGAACTGATTTTTCTCTTTCTTTAAAAAAGATGCTTTCCATTTATGGTAGGTTCCTGTCCTGTTCCCTGTTTTCTCCTGCTTCCAATGTCTTTTCAGTTTGTCCTGAAAGACTCTACTGATTGAGGTATCAAAGCAGATGCTGAAACTCATAGCCAAACTTTGGTCAGAATGTAGGGAATCTTTTGAAAGAAGGGGGAGATAGAAAGACTTGGAGGGGATACAAGCTCCACATTGAGACCAACAGAGCCATAAAAACTGAGCCCTGGGGGCCCTGAAGAAAATGATACCTCAACCAAGGACAATGCATATACCTCAACCAAGGACAATGCATGGAGTGGACCTAAACCCCCAGCTCAGATGTAGCCCATAGGTTCAGTCTCTACGTGCAGTCCCTAGTAAGGGGAACAGGGGCTGTCTCTGGCATGAACTCAGTGGCAGGCTCTCGGATCACCTCCCTTGGCATCCTTTCCAGTCCACAGAGGAAGACAATGCAGCCAGTCCTGATGAGACCTGATAGGCTAGGGTCAGATAGAATTGGAGGAGGACTTCCCCTATCAGTGGACTAGGGGAGGGGTATATCGGAAAAGGAAGGAGGAAGGGTGGGATTGGGAGGAGATGAGAGAGGGTCAACAACCAGAATACAAATTAAATAAATTGTAAGAAATGATAAAAATAAAAATGGAAAAAAGATGCTTTCTATAAACTCTTTTGCACACAAAATTTATTTTTAAATGCTTTGTATAATGTTTAGTAACTAAAAGTGTCTCAATAAATGAGTTGAATAAATTAATTAATGAGGGATTTCATGGACTCAGTCAAGATCTAAATGTTTTTACATTTCTTAACTCTGGATATAGTAAAGTTTGCCTGTAAGTTCAGTGCTCCAGAGGCTGAGGCAGCAGCACTGGAGTTCATGGCTATCTTGGGCTACCAGAATAAATTGTTGGTTATTTTTGATTACACAGCTAACCCTGTCTCAAAGAAGTAAAGAACAAACAAGCAAAACCAGTTCTATGAAAACACTCTAAGCTCTCTTTCTCTCTCTCTGTGGGTGAACAATTATGGATGTTGTTCATGGGTTCATGTGTATGTATTTGGGTGTGTATCTGCCCAGATGCCAGAGAACGATTTCACAAGTTTTCCTCTACCAGTATTCACCATATTTGTTGAGGCTGTTTCTTACTAAATCTGGATCTCACTGATTCAGCTAGATCGGCTGTCCATCAAAACCCAGGGATCTGTCTCTCTCCTCCCAAGTGCTAGAATTATAGGTGTTCACCAGGATGTATGGGGATCTAAACTCAAGCACTTTTCCACTAAATCTACTAAGCATTTTAAACAACCTTTTATATAAATTATTTTTTAATTCTTTATTACTTACACTTTATTCACTTTGTGTCCCCCCTGTGGTTCTCTCCCTCCTCCCATC
The DNA here is from genome assembly GCF_907164565.1 of Psammomys obesus. NCBI lineage: Eukaryota > Metazoa > Chordata > Mammalia > Rodentia > Muridae > Psammomys > Psammomys obesus. The sequence goes on along the minus strand of NW_026591872.1, from coordinate 3,809,683 downwards.
CCAATCCCTCCCTTCCTCCACCCTCTGCATGCATGCCCCTCCCCAAGTCCACTGATAGGGAAGGTCTTCTTTTCCTTCCTTCTGATTCTAGTCAATTAGGTTTCATCAGGAGTGGCTGCATTGTCTTCTTCTGTGGCCTGGTAATGCTGCTCCCCCATCAGGGGAAGGTAATTAAAAAGCAGGCCAATCAGTTCTTGTCAGAGACAGTCCCTGTTCCTATTACTATGGAATCCACTTGGATACTGAACTGCCATGTGCAGGGGTCTTAGGTTATCTCCATTGCATGGTCCTTGGTTGGAGTATCAGTCTCAGGAAAGACCCCTGTGCTCAGATTTTTTTGGTTCTGTTGCTCTCCTTGTGGACTTCCTGTCCTCTCCAGATCTTACTGTTTCCCACTTCCTTCATAAGATTCCCTGCACTATAAATTATTTTTTAAATTATGTTATGTGCTTTGGTGTTTTGGCTGCATGTATGTCTATGTGAGAGTGTCAGATCTTGGAGTTACAGACAGTTATGACCTGCCATATGGGTGCTGGGAATTGAACCCAGGTCCTCTGGAACAGCAGACAGTGCTCTTAACCACTGAGTGATCTCTCCAGCCTGCTTTTTAAACTTTTTAATCATGAATTATGCCACTTGAAAAACAAAATTTTGTAGTTGGAGAAATACACTGTATCTTTATTCTTACTAATCTTATTTCTGCCCATGCATTTCATATGGTTATAAACTGAGGCAATATTACCACCATCAAGTGGAAGTTTCCAATAATTGCAAACAAATTACTCAAGTAGAAAGCCACAGTGACCCTTTCGGTTGAACCTCTCATTTCTCCTCCAATATGGCATTTACGATTTATGAGTAAAAAGTTAAAGTAATATGCATCTGGGCCTTTTGCTTTAGGTTTTTTCAAAATCTTTTTTGAATTAGCATCACTATCATTAATAATTTCATAAAATAATAACATATATACATTTTTATATTGTATGTATATTTTGAAATGTAAGGATTTTATAACCATTTTAACCTCTTTCAAATTAGATATTGAGATATTATAACTCTATAATTTAGTTAAATATTTAACTAATTTTGTTTGGTTTTAGATTGTGACATCACAAAGGTAGAGATGCATTTATCTCATATTTATTTTATAACAAAACATGGACTGGTATAACATATATTGTGGAGATTAAAAACTTTGACAAGATAGTTTCAATAAAGAATTCCTGATTACGGTCACAGCAGTATTTTAAACAGACCTTTTTCTATACTATTGAGACAAAAGAACAAAAGTCTTAGGGAATTATTATAAAAGACATTCATTTAAAACTAGAGTCTGATTGTTCTATTTATTGCTGCAATTCCAGCACCTAAAGCAGTGCCTGGAACATAATACATGCTGAATATTCTCTTTCTAATCAACAGATGGGCGTTTGAATTAAATAAAAGCAAAAACCAATGACATTCTATTTAACTCATCAACAAGAATGTAAGGGAAAAAATGTTCTGATTCTAGAGCTGTCCTCAGAACAAAGAAAATAAATGCCCTTTGTCTAGTGGATCAAATTTGTCAACACCTTAGAGAACATGGCTTCCCATTACAATTAAAACGATTTCCTGAAGTGCAAAGCATATGGTGAAGAGTTGGGGCTGGAACTTGATGGGGGTGGGAGGGAAAGGAAAATAGCTTTTTTTTTTTTTTAATCTTTCTCTATGTTATTTTATTTTATTTTTTAATTTTTTTATTTTATTTTTCTTATTAGTTACATTTTGTTAACTCTGTGTCCCAGCTGTATCCTGCTCCCTCATTCCCTCCCCAACCCCACACTCCCTCCTTGGTCTCCTCCCTGCCCCTTTCCAAGTCCACTGATAGGGGAGGACCTCCTCCCCCTTCATTTGAACCCGTTTTATCAGGTATCTTCAGGGCTGGTTGCAAAGTCCTCTTCTATGGCCTAACAGGACTGCTCCTCCCCTGGGGGGTGGGAAGATCAAAGAACCTGCCCTTGAGATCCTGTTAGAAATAGTCCTTGTTCCCCTTACTTTGGAAAACTACTTGGTTACTGAGCTACCACGGGCCACATCCAAGCAGAAGTTCTAGGTTATATCCATAGATAGTCCTTGGTTGAGTGTCAGTCTCAGAAAAGACCCTGTGCCTGGATATATTTGGTACTTGTAGAGCTCCTATCCTTTCCATATCATACTAACTCCCCTTCTTTCATATGATTCCCTGCACTCTGCCGAGGATTTGGTAATGAGTCTTAGTGTCTGCTTTGAAACACTGCTAGGTAGTCTTTCAGATGCCTTTTGCGGTAGACTCCTGTCATACGTTCAATGCACATCCCATTTGTCTTTCTAAATGAGGATTGATCATCTTCGTCTGTGTCTGCTTTCTTGATCATCTTCTTTAGGTGTGTAGATTTCATTATGTTTATCATATCTTGTAGGCCTATATAAGCAAGTATATACCACGTTTGCCTTTCTTCTTCTGGGACACTTCACTCAGAATGATCTTTTTTAGATCCAACCAGTTGCCTGTAAATTTCATGATTTCCTTCTTTTTGATTGCTGAGTAGTATTCCATTGTGTAAAAATACCACAATTTCTGTATCCATTCCTCTGTTGATGGACATCTGGGTTGTTTCCAGGTTCTGGCTATTAAAAATAAAGCAGCTACGAACATGGTTGAACAAATGTCCTTGTTGTGTACTTGAGCAAATTTTGGGTATATACCTAGCAGTGGTATAGCTGGGTCTTGAGGTAGAACTACTCCTAATTGTCTGAGAAAGCACCAGATTGACTTTCAAAGTGGTTGTACCAGTTTACATTCCCACCAGCAATGGAGGAGGGTTCCCCTTTCACCACAACCTGTCCAGCATGAGTTTTTCATCTTGGCCATTCTGATGGGTGTAAGATGAAATCTCAGGGTCGTTTTGATTTGCATTTCCCTAATGGCTAATGAGGTTGAGCACTTCTTTAAGTGTTTCTCTGCCATTCGATGTTCCTCTATCGAGAATTCTCTGTTTAGCTCTGTTCCCCATTTTTTAATTGGATTACTTGGTTTGTTGCTTTTCTGCTTCTTTAGTTCTTTATATATACTGGATATTAGCTCTCTGTCAGAAAAGGGTTGGTAAAGATTCTTTCCCAATCTGTAGGCAGTCGTTTTGTTTTGATGATGGTGTCTTTTGCTTTACAGAAGCGTTTTAGTTTCATGAGGTTCCATTTATTGATTGTTGCTCTTAGAGCCTGTGCTGTTGAAGTTCTGTTCAGGAAGTTGTCTCCCGTGCCAATGAGTTCTAGGCTGTTCCCCACTTTTTTTCCAACTGATTTAGAGTATCTGGTTTTATGTTGAGGTCCTTGATCTACTTGGACTTTAGTTTGTGCAGCGTGATAAATATGGATCTATTTTCATTTTTCTGCATGTAGACATCCAGTTGGTCCAGCACCATTTGTTGAAAATGCTGTCTTTTTTCCGTTGAATAGATTTGGCTTCTTTGTCAAATATTGAGTATTCATAGGTGTGTGGGTTTATTTCTGGGTCTTCTATGCGGTTCCATTGATCCTCCTTGTTGTTTCTATGCCAATACCATGCAGTTTTTATTACTGTTGCCCTGTAGTACAGCTTGAGATCGGGGATGGAGATACCTCCAGATGACCTGTTGTTGTACAGGATCGTTTTGGAGATTCTGGGTTTTTTGCTTCTCCATATGAAGCTGAGAATCTTTTTTTCAAGGTCTGTAAAGAATTGAGTTGCTATTTTCATGGGAATTGCATTGAATCTGTAGATTGCTTTTGGCAGGATGGCCATTTTCACAATGTTAATCCTACCAATCCATGAGCACGGGAGATCTTTCCATCTTCTGAGATCTTCTTCAATTTCTTTCTTCAGAAACTTGAAGTTTTTCTCAAACAGGTCTTTCACTTGCTTGGTTGGAGTCACACCAATGTACGTTATGTTATTAGTGGCTATTGTGAAGGGTGTTGTTTCCCTTATTTCTTTCTCAGCCTTTTTGTCTTTGGTATACAGGAGGGCTTCTGATTTTTTGAGTTGATTTTGTATCTTGCCACTTTTTGAAGGTGTTTATCAGCTGAAGGAGTTCTCTGGTTGAATTTTTGGGGTCGCTCATGTATACTATCATATCATCTGCAAATAGTGACAGGAAAATAGCTTTTTTATTTTCCCTCCTGCCTCATCACTGTGGAAATTTTTCCATATTTCCTCTTCTTGGGAACACTCAGATAAAAGTAGAGAGTATATCCTATAATATTCTTGGGGGAAAATGACACTCATGTTACTACTAAGGGACAGGTGGCAATTGAGTAGAGCTAAAGGTCTGAATTAGGGTAACATTTCCTGTTTCTCAGGAATATAGAATTGGCCAAATGTGTCTGTGGCTGGCTATGTTGTACATGCCAACAAAGCCGAAATGGACATCAGCAATTTGCTTCTATATGTCATAATATAGGAAAATCTTGCTTTATGTAATGTGCATACATTTAAATTTTGAGTGGCAAATGAATTAGGTAAATTGAATCTTATTTTAATTTCAGGACAAGTGTTTGCCACGTAAAGGAACTTTAAGCAAATTTATTTTCAAGTAAAATTGTCTATATTGTTAGTTTTATGATTTCCTGAGTGTTGTACTAAAAATAAAACATAGTCTTCTATAACGTAGAGGAAAATTCTTGGAATTAAAATGATGTGGTTTTACAATATTTATTTTTCAAAACTTTCCTGATACCAAAACTAAAATAAGGAAGACTCTGACATTTTTTTTTTCAAATCACCGATACTGCAATCATCATCATCTCCTAGCATATTTCTTTTTTTTTTCCTTCAAATTCCTGGTTTAATAAGGAATTATTTATTTTGAGAAAAAGATCTCAAACATCAGGCTGTTCACAAAAATAACCCATGGTATTAACGTTAGAAAACAAACATTAAGACTGTTACACTATTTTCCTGTAAGACCCATTTGACATGCCAACTCCCATTCACAAAGATACATGGTTACATTCCTGTTGAACAGCCTCACTCATGTGAGGGAAAACACACACCTTTAATCAAAGCTGCTCTCAGGGTTATAAGTTAATGAGACTCCTCTGCAGTTAGGGGAGCAACTGCTGAAATGACATGAATGGGAAGAACTGTACTCCCTGCATAAAAAGAGATTATTTCAGAGACAATTGATAAAGACCATACATCTTTTAATTGTTAAGTCAAAGAGGTATCAAAATTAAAGCTAAATTTACAGGGTAAGACTTAAAAAAAACTACTAAAGAGTGTCAAAGAAAGTGAAAACAGAACTAGGCACAGGGCAATTATGAATTATTGAACACAGGAAGGACTAGGAGAGGGAGAACAGTGAGAATGTGCTGAAGATACTAGGGGAGAGGATCTGGTGTTACTTTGATCTCTCACAAGCGCCCACGTAAATAAATAACGGGGTAAGATTTTTAAACTCCGCTATGTACTTAAGAGACATCCTCCCCATTTGCACACTGTGTCATCCTCTCCTTCCTCAGGCTCTTCTTCCTCATCCTTGATCATTTCCAACTGATCATCCCCCCCCAACCCCACCCTCCTCAGCAGAGTCAAGCGCACCTGCCTCAGACTCCATCTTTATATTAGTTTCATCCTTCTTCACAGAGGCGCTGCTCTGTTCTTCTTTACTCTTCTTCAGATTTTTAGTTCTTCATCTCTACTGGGGATGAGAAGGACAAATCTGCTTGTTTCCTTTGTTCTTTTTCAGTTTTTTTTCCAGGCTTTCCAGCAGAGAATCCACTTTTTGTTTTATCTGAGTCAGCTGCCTTTTAATGTTCTTCCAGATTTGGAAGTAAATCCCCGTTGCCCACTCTTTGAATTGAATCCATTTTTGCCCTTTTGTCAGGTGTTTCCCGACATACGTTGGCGTTTTTAAGGTACCACAGCTCGAGCAATAGGAGGAGGAGGAACACGTGCTGGGTAACAGTACATCTTGTTATAATAATACGGTTGAAAGTCGAAGCCCAAGTCAAAATGAGGAACTGAGTAGAGAAGACGGAAAAGGGTGTTCTGGTACTGACCCGTACATCTCCGCTGTAGATTGTTGCACACTTGCTTTTTCTAGATTCACTTTTGGCTCTGCAGACAGGTTAATATCTAAAACCTGGCCTGCAATCATTCTGCCATCCTCTCCAGCTACAGCAGCCCAGGCATTTCTTTCATTAACATACTAGACAAAGGCAAAGCTCTTATGCACAGAGCAACCCACAATTTTGCCATACTTTGAAAAGATGGCCTCCAAATCATACTTCTTGATCACAAGAGTGTTCAGATTCCCAATGAATACACAGGAATTTATGGATAGAGGGTCTGTCTTGTTGGTAACATTGCTAGCCATCTCCTTTGATGATAAAATTTCTCACAAAGTTGAAAATGTAGCTGAAGATCAAAAAAATCTCACAAGAAGTAGAGAGAGAAGAGGCTACCTCTCTTCAGGTCTGTGTCAAGATGCCGAGACTACAGCAAGCAGGGAGCACATGACCGTTAGTTCTCCCTCTCTTCACTGCATATTTCTGAAGTAACATCACATCACCCTCCCCACCCCAAATCACAATTTATAACTTTATTAAAGCCCCTGCTATACAAGATAAGCCACAAATCTTATACATGTGAAAAAAATTAGTGTTAGTTGCTTTTTATGAAATGCCCAGCCTCTACTCACTGTGTAAGTCATGTGCTATGTGCTCTAGTATATTAGTTCATCCAATCTGAATACTTCCCCTTTGAGTTAGGTATTATTATTATTATTATTATTATTATTATTATTATTATTAATTTGTTTTTTCAGGGCCACACAGCTCTAAGAAGTAGAGATGAAATCAAGCTCAGGAAGTTGGTAAGTTATTTTTTTCATGTGCCTCCAAATCATTCTCCCTCTCTGCCCCTCTTTGTGTGTTTGTGTGTTGGCATCCCAACTAATTTGTGTTTCCCCAAAGGAAAGGGAACAGATATATCAGTATGAACTCAGTGACTCCTCAATTATTAATGTACATGCACTACAACAAACACAAACTTTGGAAAAAGTTTTTTTTTTTTTGTAAATCTCTGTCACCTGACCTTAGCTAAAGCAGGGGAAGGAGTGATATTTACATACCTTGTGAAATAATTATTTTCTGAATAGTAACCAAATGCTATGGTAGAGTTAACTTTATTATTTGAGATGAGATGAGCTCATATGTGCATTAGTACAGTTGTTTCTTTCTATCAAAACCAAGGTGGGATGATTAAGAGCAATAATTGCTCTGTTAGAGGTCAGACTCCCATATCTGAGATTAGTATTCAGTCATGTCCATCTTTTTGACACTGAGACATGACGTCACCAACTGCTCAAATAAGCTAGTTACAAAACTAAATTTCTAAAAAAAAATTATAATATTTTCAAAAAATTTAAGATTTTGTGTTGGTCCATGGTCATAGCCCTGCTGAAGTATATACAGCCCAAGGGCTATGGGTTTATTTGATTTTCAATCTCACCATGTCCATCTGCATGGTGAGGAAGCTCACAGCAATATGTATTTCACAAGGCTATCAGGAGCATTGAATGAGATCAAGGATGATGCCTGACCTCTAATCACTGTTCAGTGATGTTATGTGTAATTGTTATTAGTCCCTAGCACAATTGCATATTTTATCCTGGCTCCCTGGAGATTTTTTTTTGAGAGCTCTGAGAGACTATTTTACTAAGTTGGGGAAAGCAGCACAGGCTTTTACCTTTTCAAACTGTCAGCATTTGTGTTTCTTTAGCCCTGGCAAGTCATGGCTTCCTGTTTTCAAAACAAAGAAAAATGTATTTCGAGTGAGGAAACACCTTTAAAGGATTATAAAACTGCTCAGAGGGCTTATTAGACAAAGCAGGTTTGTGGTGATAGAAGGGAAGCATTGTCAACTGCAAGAATTAGATTCCCTTGAATGGAAAATCAGGGCTGCACATGGCAAACATTGCTAGGACAGTGAGAAAGGGAGGAAGACAGTAGGGAAGTGTGAAATGTTTGACAAAGGGCTATGGAGCCCACATTGTGCCAGTCCATAAACCACTTGCCAAATGAAAGCTTCAGTCACTCTCACCCACTGTCACACTGCCGTAATGAATGCATTTTTGATTAGGTTTCCTGATTACCTGTTCTATTTGCATTCAGCAGAGGACAGAATGGCAGGGTCTGGGGCTTGGGGGTTAAGATTTTAGAGGAAAAAGGCTTGTGGGAGGCTTTCATTATCTTTTCAATTTTTTTTCTCTCCTCACCTGCTCCTCAGTATACAATGAGCTAACAGCGGCTTTTTCTTCTGACAACCAGGAGGCCAGAACCTTGTGCCCACCTCCATCAGTGCTGTTGCTGGGAAATATAAGCAGTGCTGGAGGGACAAGCAGCCACACAGAAGCTTCCAAGCACTCGACTCTGAGTTTTTGTAGCATTTTACTCACCCCCTCAACTGCAGGAGATGAATGTCTTTACATATATTGAAAAAGAAATTATGTTTTTGATTTCTGAGATACATTACAAGTATTTACCAAGAAACAAGAATTAGGTGTGGAAATCTGTTTTAGGCTCAGGAGGCAGTGTCTCTAAAGATTTAGTGCAATTTGGATGGGAACACAAATTTTGGGAAGGAAAAACAGAAGTTATCAATTTTAGAACAGTTTCCTCTCTGGTGCTATGAGAGCTAGAATTCAATGTTTCTAATCAAATGAATCTTTTTTTAAAAAAATACATAAGTATAACAATTTTTATATTGCATTTTCTCTGGGAATAGGTTATTAAGTTCTTTTTTTTTTTTTTTTTTTGGTTGTTGTAGTTGCTGTCCTGGGCTTGGCATTCTATAGGGTCTTCCTAACAAGTTGCAGGGTAAATAAATGCCAGACTCATCGATGAATGTCAATCCAGCCTGTCTAGAGTAAATATCATTTTCTTCTTGGGTGGGAATGTAGGGAATGGCAGCTTTTTGTATACATGGAACAGATGTAGCCCTGAGTCTAGGCAGAGTGAGGGAAGGCTTTCTTTGATTGGGTGTGATTTGAATCACTGCTAATGGTTGCACTTGATTCTTGTCTCAAACTGACCTCTAGACCTTGTGCTTGATGAAATTCTCATCTTATTATACTTCTTTGGGAAGCCCCTATCAAGATATCCATGGTGCATACTTTTGCTATATTCTCCCCATCATGACACATGCGCAAGTCCTCAGAATGTGAATCAATATATTTGGAGACTCTAGCCACTTTAACCAGAGCCTGAAGGAAATTAGAAGGTCAGCCCACTGCTAATCTAATCACACACTACCACCACCAGTCTTACAAAGATAAATATGACATTTATCACCTAGCCAGGAATAATTTTGAGTTTAGAAGGGGACACTAATAGTAATCAAGATAGAATATCAGGCATATTGTCTAATCTGGTAAATTTTATCTCCCCAGTCAAGCATGTGTTAATCAAAGTTAATTTTTCCAAATAGCAGCACTGAGACTAGAAGAATGAGGCAGGTACCTTTGTAGTCTCTTCCATTGGTAAATTTCTTTATCTTCTATTTATTCAGTTATTATCACCTACAGTTCCTGTTTTTCTTCAGCCTCCATTTCATAGAGGAAGAAACAGATAAGAGACAAAATGATGCTCACCCACATCCCATGTTTTCAGCAGAAGTAAATGGTCAGGCAGTACTCTGCCTATTTGGGATCTCAAAGATAAATTGACATTCTTTGAATTTCTTTTTGATATCTTCCTCAACTGTTTTGCCCTTCTTTTTCTATAACATCCCTGTGCCTAGTTCCCTTTTATTTCTAGAATTTTCTTCCTTTTCTCATATCCATTAAAGTTTACATACTCTTGACTGTATTTTAACTTCTAAGGAATTTACTTTTTGCAAAAATTTTAATATATTCACTTCCCTATGCAGTGTGTTTGTATTTATACAACAGACTTCTGGAAACATAACTATGTTAGTGCAATGAAGAAGTGATAAACATGGGAAATCAGGAACCTCGGCAACCGGGGTTTCCCTCTTGAATAGAAGTGACAGTGCTTCAGTATAACCTGAGGGGTATCAAATTTAGCCTGTCTTTGTCAGAGCCTTCAAAGTTGTATGAGTTATAATGTATTTTGATAAGACTACTGCCACTATCTAGGTGACATGATCTATGGGATTGTGTTATCAACTTACATTTACTTGAATTTGAGAATAATTAGTACAAAATCTTCTCTTCATGGTTAAACCTGATTAAAGAGGAAAAAGCCAAAAAAGAAAGAAAGAAAGAAAGAAAGAAAGAAAGAAAGAAAGAAAGAAAGAAAGAAAAAAGAAAAGAAATCCAGATTTGTGCCTGAGCTGCTCCAGGCAGGAACATGAGCTCACTTTAAAGTGGTTGAAGTCCAAAAATGATTGCCTTCTTTTGGGAGTAGAATTGCCTTTTGTCTGCTTGGGATGAAAAAGCATTGATTTCTCAGAGGGTGGGCAAGATCTATTAGATATAAAATTCCAAGCCTTTCATTTTAGAATATTACTTTTATACATATATCTCTTTGAAAATAATATATATATATATATATGCCTTAAAAGAAGAAGAAGGAAAAGAAGAAGAAGAAAAAGAAAAAAGTAGCAATAGTAGTAGAAGTAGAAGAAGAAAAAGAAGAAAGAGAGGATGACTGGAGAAAATCAAAATCAAGTATCCAAGAACTGTTGGATGACTCTATATGGCATTTTATATGTATAATGAGACCAGGGGGACAGAAAAAAGAAAAGAAGGAATGCCTTATGAATTAACAAGAATAAGAATTAGACTTAACATCTCAGGAACTGTGCAAGAAAACAACAGTATGAAGCATTTATTTTGTTGACAGGACAAAGCAACACTTTATAATTCAGTACGCACTGAAATAAGACAGTCAGAAAAAAAATAGGTTCCACATCATATAATTTTTCCACTTTCCCCCTACTTCTGAATACCACATTCTAATCTCAACTTCTAAATTGGGTTAGGGGCATAGTTAGAGAAAGGTAGATCAACAGGGACTTTGCTACAGTTGGTAAAAAGCAAGAAATTCTGGTGTGATTATTGAATAGCAGAGTAACTGTAGAAAGAATAATGTACATTTTTCAAAGTCAGAAGAAGGATTTTTTAAAGCTTTCACAATAAAGCAATTATAAATGCTTTATAAATTATAAATGCTTTATAATTATAAGTTGTTTTAAATGTACACTGTAAACAAATATGCAACATTGAGTGATAGCTCACTGATATGTGCAATTTTCATGCTTTAGTTATCAATTAAAATAGCATTTAAAAGAGGGTAAAAGCTAAGGAAATTTGTTGCCTATAGATGTGCTTTGTAGAAACTGTTGAAAGACTTTCTTGACAGAGAAGGGAGGTGCTGATTTAGATCAAGATTTAGAGCAAGGTATCATAGAATGAATAAGTAAAAGTGAAATGAAATTTTAAAAGTTTTCTTATTTGTGCGACATACTCTAGATTGTTGAAAATAGTAATGATGAATTAATTCCATTATGTTTATATATAAATGTATATAAAGATGTAATATAATATGCATACTTAGGTATGTTTGTGTATAAGCAAAAGAAATTTTAACAGTAGCAAAAGGGAAAGAAGGAGATTAGGAATATTGTACAACCAATGAAACAGGATAGTGTTAGTTGATGGTAACTTGGTTTAGTTGTTATGTATATTACATACTCTGTACCAACCATGAAAATGCTTTTAAAATTATAATTTATATGCTAAAATGAAAGGAAATGGAATTATAAAATATTCAATTGAATTCACAAGAAATAGAAAACTGTAGAAGACAATGTTATGAACAATTAATACAAAGCAATATTATGTCACATGTCAATGATAAAAATAAACTAGTTAAACAGTAAGGATTATCAGAGTGGATCAAAAATTAAGACTTTACTATACATCCTTTTTATGTATCCACTATAACTCATGAACACTTACAGGTTAAAAGTAAATAGAGTTGTCCCCTGAGAGGCCCGAGACTCATAGCCAAACATGGGTCTATGTGTAAGAAGTCTTGGGGAAACAGTGGGAGTAAAGAGAAAAGGACCCAGAAGTAGCAGCAGCTCCACAAGACAAAAAACAGAGCCAACTAACCAGGGCCCAGATTCGTTTGCTGAGACTGAAGCATCAACCAAGGGCAGTGCATGAACTGGACTTAGGCCCTCTTACAAAGATGTAAGAGATGGGTAGTTTAGGCTTCATGTGGGTCCTCTAGTAAGGGAAGTGGGCACTTGACAGGCCACAGGGGAAGAGGACAAGTTCAGTCTTGATGCAACTTGATGAGCTGGGGTGAAGAAAAAGAGAGCTCCTTTAAAAGGTGTGAGGGAGGAAGGAGGGAGAGAGGGTGAGACTGGGAGGTGAGGAAGGAAGTCGATAAAAGAATGTAAAGTGAATAAAATAAATGAGAAAAAAGTAAATATATGTTATAAGTTAAAAATTAAAATGATAGTTAAAAGTAAGTGTATGGGGGCTAGAGCAATTATTACTGACTGCTTTCCAGAGAGGCAAGCTCAATTCCAAGCTTTCACAAACACCTATAACTCCAGTTCCTGAGGATCTAATTCCCTCTACTGCCATGAGATGCACAGACATATATGAAAGCAAATATTCATAAACATAAAATGAAAATAAACAAACATTTAAAAATATAAATGGGTGGAGACAAATATCTTATGAAAATATTCACATAATATTCAATAAGCACTGCCAAAGATATGGCAGTGCTTAATGTGTGTGTAACAATAGAGCTTCAAAAATACATTGTTGAATTCAACAGTCTTTTTACCAGAAATGGACAAATCTACTATGCAGAAATTAGTAAGGTAGTTAACATTGCTATCAGTGAGTCATAAAATTGATATCTACAGACCACTTCATCTAACAGCAGCCTAATATAGACCCAAACACACATGACAAACTTCAAAACAAACCATATTCTAAGCCACCAAACACATCTTAATAAATTTAAAAGAACAGAAGTCATACAGTGTCTGCTCTCAGGCCACTATGGGATTATATGAGAGAAACTTATAACAGAAGAATAGGTAAAATAGTCTCCAAATCTCCAATTGTTTGCATGCTAATTCAAAATAAGTAAGTCAAAACCAAAGCAAAAAACTGTAATACATGGAATTTGCAACTAAGCCACTTACATATTAAAATGTTTATCAAAAAACCTTGAATGGTGTTGTTTTTCCTAATAATTATTAAGTCAGTATATGATATTAAAATTATAATAACAATTTTATAAAATTAATTTTTATGTTATACAGCGAGAACACTATTTAGAGGGACGTTCATAGCGCCAAGTTAATGTTTCTAGGAAACGAAAATGATCTAAGACTAATCATCTTATGAAATCAGAAACAGAATACCATGATTGACTCTAATGTAAGCAGAAGAAAAGTTAGAAGATTTGAGTAGAAATCATTGAAATTAAGACTAACAAAAACAAGTGAACCCAGAAGCTGATTTTCAAAAGATTACCAAAATCAATATGATCTTACCCAAGACAATTAACAAAAAGAAGAGAGAATAGATAATATCAGAAATTAAAGATACAGTATTACTGTAGAACATCGGCATAAAAAGGTAATAAAACAATGTTATTGATACCTCAAAATCTGTCAGTTTGATAATGTAGATGGTATGGGTGACTTAATCCGTTTAAATTCACACAAAAAGTAAAAGGTAATCTGGGAGCTTGATATCTGAAAAAAAAAAAAATGAGTCACTATGAATGATCTGTCCAAATAGAAAGCCCTGGCTCAGGAGGGTTTAATGGCAAATTTTCTAATCATTTAAAGTAGATATAATATCAATTCTTTACAATATCTTCCAGATGATAGAAGAGAAAGGAATACATTTGCATTTTTTTCACCATTAATTAATTTATTTATTAACTTTACATCCTGATCGCAGCTTCCCCTCTTCCCAGTCCTCCATCATACACCTCCCCCCTCCAATTTCCCTCTTCTCCTCAGAGAAGGGAGGGGCCTCCATGGGTACAAACCTGCCCTGGAACATTAAGTCACTGCAGGACTAGGCACATCCTCTCCCACTGAGCCCAGACTAGGCAGTCCTGTTAGGGGAATGGGATCCAGAGTCAGAGAAGGCCCCTGTTCCAGTTGCTGGGAGTCCATATGAAGACCAAGCTGCACATCTGCTAGATATGTGCAGGTGGCCTAGGACCACTCCACGCCTGCTCTTTGGTTGGTGATTCAGTCTCTGTGAGACCCAATGGGACCAGGTTAGTTCAATCTGTAGTTCTCCTTGTGGAGTCCTTGACCCCTCCTCTCCCTCAATCATTCCCCCAAATCTTCCCTAGGAGGCCCTGAGCTCTGCCTAATGTTTGGCTCTGCATCCCTTTCCATTAGCGGCTGTGTGAAGCCTCTCAGAAGTTTTGCTAGGCTCTTGTCTGCAAGTATAGCAGAGTATCATTAATAGTGTCAGGAGTCGGCTCTCTCCCTTGGATGGGAGTCAACTAGGGCCAGTTTTTGGTTGACCATTCCCTCAATCTTTGCTCCATCTTTCTCCCTGAAGATCTTGTAGGCAGGAAAATTTCAGAGTCGAGGTTTTGTGACTAGGTTGGTGTCCCCCTCCCTCCAATGGAAGTTTTGCCTGGCTACAGGAGGTGGCCACTTCAGGCAGCATGTCCCCCAGGTACGAGGAGTCTCAGCTAGGTGACCCCCATAGACTTCTTGGGGCATACCCTCTCCCAGGTCTCTGGAACATCCCAGAGATACCCTCCACCCCCCATCAGCATTCCCCATCAAAAGCTGTCAAAGCCTCTGAGAAAAGATTGCAGTCCAGTCAGATTTGGTACTGCCCAACTGCTTTAGAGAGCTGTATGCAGCATAGGTATGATGTTATTGAAAGAATGAACAGACTTCTCTAATAAAACATTTTTATTTATAGTTTCCAAAAACTGGAATTAAACAATTTGTGTTTTTGCAGGTGAATAGCTAAATAAGCCATGTCCATCCATACCATGGAATAATTTTTCAGCACTAAATAATGAGCAATCAAGCAATGAAAACACAGAGGAAACTCCAATCCACATTACTAAGTGAAATAGGTCAATATGAAAAGTTTATGTGGCTCATAAATCCAACCACATGACATTCTGGAAAAGGAAAATCCATGAAAACAGCGGGTGTTGTGTTGAGGGAATGAATAAATCAGAGACAAGAGGAATTTTAGGGTGGTAAAGCTATTCTGGTACAAGAAACTGATAATAGGGGAGGCTGTGAGTATGGTGGAGAATAGGGAGTATAAGGGAACACTCTGTTATGGATTAGTTTTAGTATGAAAAAAAATACTGCTCTATAAAGTCTATTGGTTAAAAATGCAACCCATTTATTGTTTAGTATTTGAGGATATGTATAACAGTACAAATTAAAATGACCCTTAGTTCCTTTTGATATTATTTTATATTTATTATAGAAATATAATATAATAAATATATTTATTATATAAATATAATAAATATAAAATAATAATATATAAAATATAGTTACATATTTTATATATTTATATGTATAAAATGATATTAAATATATCAAATATATAAAAATATATTATATATATTTATATTTATTAAAATATTATATTTAATATATTTTATATATTTAATATATGTAACCAGTTACTCTTTTCTTCTTTCTCCTCATATTCCTTCTCCCTATAAGACCATCTCAAAAACTGAATATTATAAATGACATTATAAGTCAGCATAGGTAAATTAATGTTTATTTAAAAAACTTATCAACCTATGTTTATTATATGAAACAATGAGTTTCATTATGATGTTTTCTTACATATATATCATGTAGTTTGATCATATTTACCTCTTATACTTTTTATCTGTCCCTCATTCTGTTGGTCTCTTTTCTTTTCCCTACAAGCCAACCTCCCATTTTCATATCTATTTTACTGATTTGTAAAAGTAAATGATTAGTTGTGTACTGAAGGTTTACGTGAAACTTGACACAAAATGTTAATATCTACAATGGATGAATGTAAAGATGAGATCATTGGAATGCCTGTGCATTAACGATTTTGCACAAACCCTATGCTTTCTGTGCAAATCTAGGTGCAAATTTTTCTTTTTTATAATTTATTTATTTTTTATTTATTAAAATTTATTCACTTTGTATCCCAGCTGTAGCCCCCTCTCACATCCCCTCCCACTCCTACCCTTCCTCCCTCTTCACCTCCCATGACCCTCCCCTAGTCCACTGATAGGGGAGGTCCTCCTCCCCTTCTATCTGACCCTAGCCTATCAGGTCTCATCAGGACTGGATGCATTGTCTTCCTCTGTGGCCTGGTAAGGCTGCTCCTCCCTCAGGGGGAGGTGATCAAAGAACCTGAGCTCATGTCAGAGACAGCCCTTGTTCCCCTTACTAGGGAACCTACTTAGAGACTGAGCTGCCATGGGCCACATCTGTGCAGGGGTTATAGTTTATCTCCATGCATGATCCTTGGTTGGAGTATAAGTCTTAGAAGAGACCCCTGGGTCCAGATTTCTTGGTTCTGTTGCTCTCCTTGTGGAGTTCCTGTTCCCTCCAGGTCTTTCTATCTTCCTCTTCTTTCAGAAGTTTCCCTTCACTCTGTCCAAAGTTTTGCTGTGAGTCTCAGCATCTGTTTTGATACCCTGCTGGTTATAGTCTTAAAGAGGCCCTCTGTGGTAGGTTCCTGTCCTGTTCCCTGTTTTCTCCTGTAGTGGTTATCATGTTTGCCTTGAGCATTTCTTTAAGTGTTTCCCTGCCATTCAATATCCTTCTATTGATAATTCTAAGTTTAGCTCTGTATCCCATTTTTAATTGGATTACTTGGCTTGCTGGTGTTTAACTACCTGAGTTCTTCATATATTCTAGATATTAGCCCACTGTCAATGTAGGATTGGTGAAGAACTTTTCCCAGTCTGTAGGCTGTCATTGTTATGTTGGCAGTGTTCTTTTCTTTCTTTTTTTAAATAATAAAATCTTTTTATTATTATCATTTATTACAATTTATTCACTTTGTATCCAAGCTGTGGCTCCCTCCCTCATCTCCTCCCAACCCCACTCTCCCTCCCTCTTTTTCTCCCATGCCTCTCCCCTAGTCCACTGATAGCAGAGGTCTTCCTCCACTTCTATTTGACCCTTGCCTATCAGGTCTCATCAGGACTGATTGCATTGTCTTCCTCTGTGGTTTGGGAAGGCTTTATGCCCCAGGGGGAGGTGATCAGAGAGCCTGTCACTGAGTTGTTGCCAGAGAAATCCCCTGTTCCCCTTACTAAGGATCCAAAAGGAGACTGAGTTTATGGGCTACCTCTGAGCTGGAATTTTAGGTCTTCTTCATGCATTGTCCTTGGTTGGAGTATCAGCTCCTTAGGGCCCCCAGAGCTCAGTTTCTATGGCTCTGTTGGTCTCCTTTTGGAGCTCCTGTCCACTCCAGGTCTTTCTATTTCTGCCTTATTTCATAAGATTCCCTGCATTCTACCAAAAGTTTGGCTATAAGTCTCAGAATCTGCTTAGATACCACAATCAGTAGATTCTTTCAGAGTCCCTCTGTGGTATGCTCCTGTCCTGTTCCCTGTCTTCTCCTGCTTCCAATGTCTATTGCGTTTGTCCTTCTGAATGAGGATTGAGCATCTTTCCTAGTGTCTTCCTTGTTTTTTAGCTTCTTTAGGTGTTCAGGTTTTAGTATATTTATACTATATTATTTGGCTAATATCCACTTATGAGTGAGTATATACCATGTGTGTCTTCCTGTTTCCAGGTTACCTCACTGAAGATGATATTTTCTAGTTCCTATCATTTGCCTGAAAATTTCATGATTTCCTTGTTTTTAATTGCTGACTAGTATTCCATTGTATAAATGTACCACAATTTCCTGCATCTTTTCTTCTGTTGAGGGACATCTGGGCTGTTTCCAGATTTTGGTTATTAAGAGTAAAGCTGTCTTCAGTAAAGTGGCTGGATATGAAGTTAACTAAAAAAAATCAGTAGCCCTCCTGTGTACGAAAGACAAATGGGCTGAGGAAGAAATTAGGGAAACTACATCCTTCACAATAGCCACTAATAACATAAAGTACCTTGGTTTGACTGTAAACCAAGCAAGTGAAAAACCTGTTTGAAAAAAAAACTTCAATTCTCTGAAGAAAGAAGTTGAATATCAGAAGATGGAAAGATCTCCTATGCTCATGGATTGGCAACATAGTGAAAATAGCCATCCTGTCAAAAGCAATCTATATATTCAATGAAATTCCCATCAAAATACCAACACAATTCTTTACAGAACTTGAAAGAACAATTCTCAATTTCATATGGTAATTAACTTCTTAAGTTCTTTATATATTCTGGATATTAGCCTTCTGATATAGGGTTGGTGAAGATACTTTCCCAATATGTAAGCTGTCATTTTATTCTGAGGACAGTGTCCTTTTCTTTAAAGAAGATTTTCAGTTTCAGGATGTCTCATTTATTGATTGTTGATCTTAAAACCTGTGCTGTTGGTGTTCTGTTTAGGAAGTTTTCTCCTGTGCCAATGAGTTCAAGGCTCTTCCTTATTTTTTCTTCTAACATATTTATTGTCTAGTTTTATGTTGAGGTCTTTGATCCAGTTGGACTTTGGTTTTGTGCAGGGTGATAAATATGGATCTATTTGCATTTTTCTACATGTAGACATCCAGTTAGAACAGCATCATTTGTTCGAGATGCTCTCTTTTTTCATTGTATGCTTTTGGCTTCTTTGTAAAAAATCAAGTATCTGTAGGTGTGTGGGTTTATTTCTTGATCTCTAATTTTATTCCATTGATCCACCACCAGTCTGTATCTACGCCATTACCATGCCGTTTTTATTACTGGTGCTCTATAGTACATCTTAAGATCAGGGATTGAGATACTTCCAGAAGATCTTTTATTCTACAGCATTGTTTTAGCTATTCTGTTTTTTTTTCATATAAAATTGAGAATGTTGTTTAACATCTTTATACTTAAGTTTAACTATAACATGGAGATAAATATAAAATTGACATAATATAGTATACAAAATCGCTGTGCTAATTGTTCCAGAATATTTAAATTATTGAGGAATCAATTCTTGACCTTAAAATACTTTTAATTCACTTAGTATCTATTTATAATATGGGTGTGTGATCTGATATATACCAAGTACAAACAAAAATGACAATGTGGAAACACAGAAGAGAAGCAAGAACTCACATAACTGCAAAATAGTATTGTACATATTGAATTATTTCAAATATTTTAGTGGAGATGTCTAAAAGTCTGAAGTTTTTTAGAGATAGATCTAGTCTCCTATCAGTTAAGAAGTGGTATAAATAATCTGTGTCCTGATGCCTTTTCTAGAGTTTTGTCATTTTTTAAAAGCTATGATGAACACATTACATCAGAAAAACACTGCACTCCACATGGCATAAACACACTTTTAAAGAAAGAGCAATTACAGAGAAATGTATCCCAGTTCTGAGCTGATGTTTGGCAAGTTCCAAACATCACTATAAGGAATCAAGTGACTGTTGGCCTGTCAGGAATCACCAAGCAACGATGAGACCTGCTTATTGATGGCATTAGAGAACTAATGGCAGACTCTGCACCTAGAAGCACTGAGGTTCCAACCAGGAGATCCAGGATGAGCTCTAGTAGGGAAGAAAACCGAAACACAGGATAAATGCAAGTTTCTGTACAGGTTGTCATGCCTTGAGTTCTAAGGGACTTTTGAACTATAATATTATGTACTAAGGGTGTATAGAAAACAAAACGGACTTTTTCTGCTGGTAGATAAGCTGGGGAGATGAATAAACAAGGCATGGTTGCTAAAGGAACTCCTTAGAATCACTTTCCCATACCCTTCATTCAAGGATACATTTTCAGGAAGAATTTTAAGTGCATTTTATTGTTATTTTTCCTGTACTCGGAAGCACAAGATACAAAGTATTAGGTGAAAGTTTAATTCCCTTATGTGAGGATTATTTGTCTCAGATAAGAAAATTATTGTTATTTGTAAAAAAATGAAAGGTACTTCAAAATTTTAGGCTGACATTATGACATTATGCACTGCTTTCTGATCAAGAATGATCAGGACAAATACTTTCGAGATTGCCAGTTCTCTGTTTTCACATGGAAGGTGGAGGCTGTATTCAAATAGGTGAAAATGGTATACAGAAATGATTTGGGTTTAAAAGTTTAGCAATCTGTATGGGAGGTATTAATAATTTGGCCTAGTGTGGTAGAATGGAAATGATAAATAGAGATACTGGAGATGGATTTAGGTTGTAAAATCAATAGAAATTGGTAAACAATTCACTGTGTAGTGTGCAGAAAGTGGATAAAAGAGAAAATCATGTAAGGCTGAGGGAGGTGTCAAAGATGAATCCTAAATTTATACCATATATCTGGACATCTCAACTAAGAAAGTAGACACAAGAAGCACTTAGATTTGGAGATGGAAATCACTAAGCCCAGTTTAGAGGTGTACTGAATTTGCAGTGCTTTGGAGACTTGAGGAAACATTGAGTAGGAAGGTCATATAAATTAGGTGAGTCATTTATGAGCCTCACCATAGACAGAATTCTCTAACTTGCTTTTCATCTTTTATATGTCACTTGGAACCTTAATTCAACACATATGGATTAATCCTCGCTAGTAGCAAAATACCATTCAGTGTTAAATACAACTGCACTATAATTCATTTAACCATTAAAAAAAAAAAAAACTATTACATGTTATAATAAAGTGGTGCTCTTTTTCCTTTTGTTAAGGATGGAACTCAGGGCCTCACCCACTATAAAAAAAAATGCTCTGCCACTGATTACATTCTCCAGCCCTCAAAAACAATAATGTTTAAGGTGAGCCTTACTCTTGTTGCATGCAAGATCTAGGCAAATCTTGTGTTTGTAATCTTTCAGCATCAGCCTCCCAAATAGCTGTTGTCACAAGCCTGTGTCACCAGGTCCAGGGATACTGATGCTCAGGTCTCAGGGATACAGGATGAGCAAGCTCTGCAAACTGAGTTACATGTTTTTTGTTTGCTTGCTTTGTTTTTTTTTGTGGTTTTGTTTTATTTTGCTTCTTTGTCCATAATTAAAACTATTGAAAACTGACACCAGAATAAGAGCTCATTGTTTTATACTTTATAAAATCAAGCATAGTTACATTGTCGTGATAAAGTAACTGAACTTGGTAAGGCATTCTATGAGTAAGCATGAATTCATGATGTTGTATTGTGTATTAGCGTTTTTTTTTTTCTTCTAAATGAACAGCCTTCTGTGAGCCCAGCTTTTCTTCCTGTGGACAGGCACAATACTGTTGAGAACCCCCCCTCACACACACATACACACACACACACACACACACACACACACACACACACACACACACAAAACACTGTCTGAGCATGGCTGAACACTGTAGTAATCTTGCAGTAACTTGGAAATTTCACATCCATGAAATAAGAATTTGGGCTCTGAACCAGCTGTTTCTTCTTGTATTTTTTTTTTCTTTTCCTCTTCCAGGGAAAGGTGCACTTGATCACTAGCCAGAAGCATGATGATGGCTCTGACAGCTAAGCTGCTCCAGATCTCTGAGGTGAAGTCAGGACTTGCATGCATTTTAATCTCAATACATGTTTCTAGCTTGGCAGTATGGTACAATGGCCAATGGGAGCAGAACAAAAGTATAAGGTTAGAAATTTTGACTTCACTACTTACTAGCTGAGTAACTATGGACTAATTATCTACTTCCTTAGCCTTAGTCAATTTTTCTGTATGTTAGTGATAAAGTTTAAGTAAGAGTAATTTCTATAAAATTCTCAGGAATTCTGAGGTACACAGTAATCTTACTTGTTATTTTGTTAACATTTATTTACAGTTTCACCTAGGGTTGAAGAATGTTTCTTCCAAAACTCAACATGGTGTTTTATCAATTTAAAAATTGAATGTTGCCTTGACTTGTGATTCAGACCACAATAAGTAGCTAGAATTATCAGACTTATTTTCCTAACATAAATAGGTATAAAAATCCAAGAAAATGCATAAACTTATTTCAGACATTTAACAATACTCAAAACTAGCCTTCAGCCTTTAGAGAAAGGAGACATGTGATTCAAGCATACATTTAACCAGATATTCTACATAGAAAAGGTAGAATGGTTGAAATGATAATTTGGAGCCTACTATGATGGCTAGAACTTATAGGCATGATACCATAGAGATTTGGATTCATAGAGAGATAACCATAGAAGACTGAATGTTCTCATAATAACTTTTATCATATACTAAGCAAGCTAAATATCTTCTGTCTTTATTTCTCACATGGTCATAAAAGAAGTTTTACATTTGTCTGAAGAATAAATTTACTTTACACACACACACACACACACATATATATATACATATATTTGTGTCTGGATTATGAAATATTATAAAAACAAGTTGGTAACTTGTTCATCTTCTATATTCCCAAGTAATTTTTTTTAAATTGAAGATAGATTATTTCACTTGACTATCGTTACTTTTCCCTCCACTCTTCCTAGCTACCCCCTACCTCCCCTCTCCACCAGATCTACTCTCCTCCTCCTCCCTTCAGAAAAGAGCAGGCATCCAAGAGACAGCAACCAAAACTACAACACAGCATACAACAAGACAAGGCAAAATGCCTCATAGTGAGGCTGAACAAGGAAACCCAACAGAATGACAAGTGTCCCAAGATCAGGTAAAAGAGTCAGAGATACACCTGTGCTCACTATTATTAGTCCCACCAAAACACCAAGGTAACAGCCATAACACACATGCAGAGAATCTAATGCAGACTGATGTAGGCCCTGTACTTGCTTCTTCAGACTCTGTGAGCCCATATAAACCCTGCTTAGTTGACTTGGCCGGCCATGTTCTTCTGGTATCCTCCATTCCCTGTGAGGCCTATAATCTTTACCTTCTTTCTTTTGTGAGGTTCCCCAGTCTCTGAAGGAAAGGATTTGATGGAGACTTCCTATTTGAACTCTGTCTCCACATTATATCTGGCTGTGGGTCTTTGCATTTGCTCCCATCTGCTGCTGGGGAAAGTACCACTGATGATGACTAGATAACGCACCAATCTATGAGCATAGCAGAATATCATTAGTAATCATTTTATTGATTTTTTCCAGTTGTGTTTGGTTCTACCCTGGGTTTCTATGCATCCAAGCATGGGCTCCTTATCTTCCATGGCCCTCAAATTAAACTAGACATCGGTTGGCCATTTCCACAAATTCTGAGCCACTAGTGTAGCAGCACATCTTGCAAGCAGAACACATTGTAGGCCAAAGGTTTGTGGCTGGGTTAGTGTCCACATTTATCATTTCTTAGCCTGCAGAGTACCTTCTTGCACCAAACAGACTAGAACATAAGGGTGAAGGATTGATCCAGGCAGCTACTCTACCTCTACATACAATGAGCTAGTTGGATGTTGTCCTCAGTAATGGGCCTTTCTGTCATTTTTCCTAGAACAGCCTTCAGTCCTAGCATTAGCCTGGCTTGTTCAGGGATATCCATGGAACCCCCGTAGCCAAACACTCAACCAAATGCAACTCACTCCTATCACTGGAAGCCTTTCTTAGCTAGTAATTTTTAAAACAAAAGGTTTTGTCATGCTAAATGTCAGTTTTTTGTGACTGTTTTTTCCCTTTGTAAGTGTTTGAAGGTTCATTTATATTTTAGCATATGTTAGTGCTCATGTTTCATTATGACTCAATAAATTTCTATTGTGTGACTATACCATATATTAAAAATATTTTCCCTAATATTTAAGAATTTCGTACATATGCAGGATACATATATTTAGAACGTATCTACATCTACTTCTTTCTAACATTTTTTAGATACCGTCACGCAGTATCTACCTTGAACCAGCATTCCTCTTCATTTTTAGTTTATAAAGCATTGAAACCAGTTATTATTGTTCATATATATGCACACAAGTAAAGGAGCATTTGATGGGTGATGGAAAACTTAGGAGAGGGCCACAGCCTTTAGAAAAACAGGTTCTCTCTTTTCCAGAAGCTACCAATTGCCAAGATTGATGACCTTTTAGGCTTATTCATTTATGTGTTAGGGTTTTTTTTTTTTTTCATTTTTCTGGCTATTATAAATAATGACACTGGGGATCGGAAGATGGTGACTGCTAGTGTGCAGCTTAGCTGAAGGGCAGAGGACCTGCAATTCGGAAATTGGTGAGTGAAGGGGCTGATCAACCCAGAACAGAGTTATCTAGACTTCCAAGAAGAAAGAGACTAACCGTAAACTGAGTCCATCTAGAATCAGGTCACAGCAGACTCCTCCGGGAGGAGACACCCCGGGAGGTGATTCCCAAGAACTTTCCTGCACCCAACACCCTACTCCCTCTTTGGAGGAGGCAGGAGGCGTCCAGCAGAATCTACCACAGACCACATTGTCTGTACCCCAGCCACAGCAAGAGCTGCAGCTTCCACCAAAACAAACAAACAAACAAACAAACAAACAAACAAACAAACAAACTAACCAACCAAAAAACAAAAAAACAAAAAACAAAAACAAGAAACCCGAGATTTCGGGCTGAGAAAACCCAGTCCTTTCGGGCACTCCCCCGAGAATAAGAACACCGCCATAACCCTGCAAGATAGAGAGGCGCACAGCGGCTTCACAGTGCCTGGACCCCAGTGCTGCCGGCTGTTCCTAGCAAACAAACTTCAGCTCGGGATCTGTGACAGTGGTCCTGACTGACATCCTGAGACTCTCCCGGGTCTAGCACAATAAGGTCTAGTACCAAGTCCTAGCACCTGTGGCCCCCGGACCCTGGCAGAGAAACCCCAGCTCAGGATGGGAAACTGAGAAGTCCCAACCCCTCCTGGCACTCCCCTGAGAGTGCAGCCATAAGCTTGCCTTAGCAGAGGGGAAGGACAGAGGGGAAGGACAGAGGGGAAGGACAGAGAGGCAGTCTGCCACAGGCCACAGACTCCCTCTCCAGCTCATCCAGCAGCCCCTGGCAGAGAAACCTGAGTTCTGGATCTGAGGACACTCAACCCTACCTGGTACTCTCCTGGAACCAGCAAACAGGTTGTAGCACCAGGCTGCTTCTTTTTTTTTTTTTTTTTATTCCTCACAGACCTTCCCAGAAGCCAATACCATGGTGATTCTTTTTTTTTTTTTTTATTTTTTTCTTTTTAGTTACATTTTGTTAACTCTGTGTCCCAGCTGTATCCCGCTCTCTCATTCCCTCCCCAACCCCACACTCCCTCCCTGGTCTCCTCCCTGCCCCTTTCCAAGTCCACTGATAGGGGAGGACCTCCTCCCCTTTCATCTGACCCTGTTTTATCAGGTATCTTCAGGGCTGGCTGCAAAGTCCTCCTCTGTGGCCTAACAGACTGCTCCTCCCTGGGGGGGGGGGGCAAACAGCCTGCCCTTGAGATCCTATTAGAAATAGTCCGTGTTCCCCTTCCCCTTACTTTGGAAAACTACTTGGTTACTGAGCTACCACGGGCCACATCCGAGCAGAAGTTCTAGGTTATATCCATAGATGGTCCTTGGTTGAGTGTCAGTCTCAGAAAAGATCCTGTGCCCAGATATGTTTGGTCCTTGTAGAGCTCCTATCCTTTCCATATCATACTAACTTCCCTTCTTTCATATGATTCCCTGCACTCTGCCGAGGGTTTGGTTATGAGTCTTAGTGTCTGCTTTGAAACACTGCTAGGTAGAGTCTTTCAGATGCCTTTTGTGGTAGACTACCAGGCTGCTTCTGTCAGAGAGATTTGGGCCCGGGATCTGGGATTGAGGACACTAAACCCAACTCTTTCCTGTGCTACCCAGGGACCAACCAACATAACTCTTCCCTGGCGGAGGGGAAAGACAGAGAAGCCACACACAGGGCAGGTAGACACCGAATTCTGCTGCTACAGTGCCACAGAACTGGCAGTTAGCCTACCCAAGCATTTGCCCCAGCAGGATCAAACTGGAGAGTAGAGAACAAGTGGAACCCTTGTGCATTCCAACTGGTCCTGCAAGGGAGTGAGTGAGCCTTCTAGGGAGAGTTTGCACCAGACCCAGGGCCTCTCTACACAAGCAAACAGAGGAGATCCCTGCCACCCACACTCCTAGTGTTGGAATCATAGGGATTCTTGGGATAGTGACCCCAACACTGAAGCCTCTGCCTTGTGGGTCCACCAGTGTAATCCAGGCAAACAATCCCTGGACCCCAGACAGAACTGCATACTAGTTTGGCCTGTAGGCCACTGCAATAATCAGAGAATCCACGCATGCACACTGTGCCCGCTAAAAGCACATGTGAATAGCGCCAGTGTCACATTCCTTACTTAGTTAAAACTGAGACCACAACGCACACTCCCAAACCAGTGAACCTCTCTCATCTTCCTGAAAAAACAGTCCAGAAAACAGAAAGAGAAGATCTTAGCCTGAACTGCAAACTCTAGGAGCAAACAGTGAGAGTTATAAATAACCAGATGGCCAGACGCAGACATAAGAACACACCCAACAAAAATCAGGACATAATGACCTCACCAGCAACCCCACAAACCAATAGACACTTCATTTCAGTAATACACAAGAAAACGACTTCAAAACTATGTTTTTCCAGCTATTAGAGGCCCATAAAGATAAAATGAACAAAGCCCTCAGAGAAATAGCCAAAGAAATCGAGACGAACAAAGAGGAAATAAATAAAGCTCTCAGAGAAATGACCACGAAAACTGAGGCAAACAAAGAGGAAACGAACAAAGCTCTCAAAGAAATGTCCACAAAAATGAAGGCAAATAAAGAAGAAATGAATAAAGCTGTCATAGAAATACAAGCAAATACAGCCAAAGAAGTAGAGGCACAATTAGTGACATATAGAGAGGAAACGGACAAAAAATTAGAAGCCGTCATTGAAAAGCATGACTCCACATTCAAACAGATGAAGGAAATGGTGCAAAACATGAAAACAGAATTAGAATCAATAAAGAAAACACAAATAGAGAAAAACCTGGAGCTGGAGAACATAGAGAAAAGATCAGGCACTACAAAGGTAAGCATCACCAACAGAATACAAGAGATGGAAGAGAGAATCTCAGGAGCCGAAGATACACTTGCAGAAACTGACACATCTCTCAAAGAAAAAATAAAATCAGAAAAGTTCCAAACACAAAACATCCAAGAAATCAAGGACACCATGAAAAGACAAAAAGCTAAGAATAATAGGCGTAGAAGAAAAAGAAGACATCAGGCTCAAAGGTCCGGAAATATTTTCAAGAAAATTATAGAAGAAAATTTTCCCAACAATTGTTGGTTTGTAGTATCTATCAACATCAACCTACTCAACTCCCCAATAAAAAGATACAGACTAACAGAATGGTTGCAGAAACAGGATCCAACATTCCGTTGCATCCAAGAAACACACCTATGTGACAAAGTTAAATACTACCTCAGAGTAAAGGGCTGGAAAAATGTTTTTCAAGCAAATGGTTCCAGAAAACAAGCTGGAGTAACCATCCTACTATCTAATAAAATAAACTTGCAACGAAAGTTAATCAAAAAAGATAAGGAGAGCCACTATATTCTCATCAAAGAAAAATATCCACCAAGAGGACATCACAATTTTGAATATCGATGCCCAAATACAAGAGCACCTACATTCGTAAATGAAACATTATTAAAGCTTCTATCACACATTTATCCTAATACCTTCATAGTGGGAGACTTCAACACCCCACTCTCACCAAGGGACAGATCAACTAGACAGAAAACAAATTGGGAAGTAAAAGCCCTTACAGAGTTCCTAAATCAAATGAACCTAATAGACGTCTACAGATCTTTTCACCCAAAC
The DNA here is from genome assembly GCF_907164565.1 of Psammomys obesus. Lineage (NCBI taxonomy): Eukaryota > Metazoa > Chordata > Mammalia > Rodentia > Muridae > Psammomys > Psammomys obesus. The sequence continues at coordinate 3,781,797 of NW_026591872.1, read as the reverse complement.
TCAAAAGAGTATATCTTCTTTTCAGCACCGCATGGAACCTTCTCCAAAATAGACCACATAGTTGGTCACAAAGCAAGCCTCAACAGATACAAAAAGATTGAAATAATCCCTTGCATTCTATCTGACCACTATGGACTAAAGCCGGACCTCAACAACAACAAAAATAACAAAAAGCCGACATGCACATGGAAACTGAACAACTTGCTAATCAATGACAGCTGGGTTAAGGAAGAAATAAAGAAAGGAATTAAAGACTTCCTAGAATTAAAGAAAGTGAAGGCACAACATATCCAAATTTATGGGACACATTGAAAGCAGTGCTCAGAGGAAAATTTATAGCAGTAAGTGCCTTCAAGAAGAAATTTGTAAAATCACATACAAGTGCCTTAATGGCCCAACTGAATACCCTAGAAAAAAAAAAGAAGCAGACACACCCAAGAGGAACAGATGGCTGGAAATAATCAAACTCAGGGCTGAAATCAATCAATTAGAAACAAATAAAACTATCCAAAAATCAATGAAACAGAAAGCTGTTTCTTTGATAAAATCAACAAGATAGAAAAACCCTTAGCCAAACTAACTAAAAAGCAGAGAGAATCTATCCAAATCAGCAAAATCAGAAATGAAAAGGGTGACATAACTACAGACGCTGAGGAAATTCAATCATTAGGTCATACTACAAAAGCCTATATCCCACAAAATTTGAAAACCTAAATGAAATGGACAATTTTCTTGATAGATTCCATCTTCCAACATTAAGTCAAGATCAGGTAGAAAGACTGAATAGGCCTAAATCCCCCAAGAAAATTGAAGCAGTCATTAACAGTCTCCCCTTAAAAACAAAACAAAACAAAAAAAAAAAAAAAAAAAAAGCCCTGGGCCAGATGGTTTCAGTGCAGAATTCTACCAGACCTTCAAAGAAGTGCTAACACCAATTCTCCTCAAACTATTCCACAAAATAGAAACAGAAGGAACATTACCAAACTCATTCTATGAAGCCACAGTCACCTTGGTACCTAAACCACACAAAGACCCAACAAAAAAAGAAAACTTCAGACCTATCTCTTTTATGAACATTGATGCAAAAATACTCAATAAAACACTTGAAAACTGAATCCAAGAACACATCAAAGATATCCACCATGACCAAGTAGGCTTCATCCCAGGCATGCAAGGGTGGTTCAACATACGGAAATCCATCAATGTAATCCACCACATAAACAAACTAAAGGAGAAAAACCACATGATCATCTCCTTAGATGCTGAAAAATCATTTGACAAAGTCCAACACCCATTCATGTTTAAAGACTTGGAGAGATCAGGGATAAAAGACACATACTTAATCATAGTAAAGGCAATATATAGTAAGCCTATATCCATCAAACTAAATGGAGAGAAACTTAAATCAATCCCACTGAAATCAGCAACAAGACAAGGCTGCCCACTCTCTCCATAGTACTTGAAGTCCTAGCCAGAGCAATAAGACAACTAAAGAAGATCAAGGGGATACAAATTGAAAAGGAAGGGATCAAAGTGTAACTATTTGCAGATGATATGATAGTATACATGAGAGACCCCAAAAATTCAACCAGAGAACTCCTTCAGCTGATAAATACCTTCAGCAATGTGGCAGGATACAAAATCAACTCAAAAAAATCAGAAGCCCTCCTGTATACCAAAGACAAAAGGACCTAGAAAGAAATGAGGGAAATAACACACTTCACAATAGCCACTAATAACATAAAGTACCTCGGGGTGACACTAACCAAGCAAGTATATGACCTGTTTGAGAAAAACTTCAGGTCTTTGAAGAAAGAAATTGAAGAAGATATCAGAAGATGGAAAGATCTCCCATGCTCATGGATTGGTAAGATTAACATTATGAAAATTGCCATCCTGCCAAAAGCAATCTATAGATTCAATGCAATTCCCATGAAAATACCAACTCAATTCTTTACAAACCTTGAAAAAAAGATTCTCAGCTTCATATGGAGAAACAAAGACCCAGAATCGCCAAAATAATCCTGTACAGCAACAGATCACCTGGAGGAATTTCCATCCCTGATCTCAAGCTGTACTACAGAGCAATAGTAATAAAAACTGCTATGGTATTGGCATAAAAACAGAAAAGAGGATCAATGGAACTGAATAGAAGACCCAGAAATAAACCCACACACCTATGACTACTCGATATTTGACAAAGCAGCCCAAATCATTCAATGGAAAAAAGACATCGTCTTCAACAAATGGTGCTGGTCCAACTGGATGTCTACATGCAGAAAAATTCAAATAGTTCCATATTTATCACCCTGCACAAACTAAAGTGCAAGTGGATCAAAGACCTCAACACAAAACCAGATACTCTAAATCTGTTAGAAGTAAAAGTGGGGAACATCTTAGAACTCATTGGCACAGGAGACAACTTCCTGAACAGAATACCAACAGCACAGGCTCTAAGAGCAACAATCAATAAATGGGATCTCATGACACTAAAAAGCTTCAGTAAAGCAAAGGACACCGTCATCAAAACAAAACGACAGCCTACAGATTGGGAAAGAATCTTCACCAACCCTTTATCTGACAGAGGACTCATATCCAGTATATATAAAGAACTAAAGAAGCAGAAAAGCAACAAACCAAATAATCCAATTAAAAAATGGACAACAGAGCTAACAGAGAATTCTCGACAGAGGAATATCGAGTGACAGAGAAACACTTAAAGAAATGTTCAACTTCTTTAGCCATCAGGGAAATGCAAATCAAAAAGACCCTGAAATTTCACCTTATACCCATCAGAGTGGCCAAGATGAAAAACTCAAGTGACAACACATCCTGGAGAGGTTATGGAGAAAGGGGAACCCTCCTCCACTGCTGGTGTGAATGTAAAATGGTACAACCACTTTGGATGTCTATGTGACACTTTCTCAGACAATTAGGAATAGTGCTTTCTCAAGACCCAGCTATACCACTACTAGGTATATACCAAAAATTTGCTCAGGTACACAAAAAGGACATTTGCTCAACCATGTTTATAGCAGCTTTATTTGTAATAGCCAGAACATAGAAACAACCCAGATGTCCATAAACGGAGTAATGGATACAGAAATTGTGGTATTTTTACACAATGGAATACTACTCAGCAATCAAAAAGGAGGAAATCATGAAATTTGCAGGCAAATGGTGGGATCTAGAAATGATCATTCTGAGTGAAGTATCCCATAAGGAAAAAGGCAAACACGGTATATACTCATTTATATAGACCTACAAGATATGATAAACATAATGAAATCTATACACTTAAAAAAGATAATCAAGAAAGTGGACATGGGGTAAGATGATCAATCCTCATTTAGAAAGACAAATGGGATGTATATTGAACGTATGACAGGAGTCTACCGCAGAAGGCATCTGAAAGACTCTACCTAGCAGTGTTTCAAATAAGCAAACCTTCAGCAGAGTACAGGGAATCATATGAAAGAAGGGGAGATATTATGATGTGGAAAGGATTGGAGTTCCACAAGGACCAAATATACCTGGGTACAGGGTCTTTTCTGAGATTGACACTCAACCAAGGACCATGTATGGATATAACCTAGTACCTCTGTTCGGATGTGACCCGTGGTAGCTCAGTAATCAATTGGTTTCCCATAGTAAGGGGAACAAAGACTATTTCTAACAGGAACTCAATGGCTGGCTCTTTGACCTCCCCATCCCCCAAGGGAGGATCAGTCCTATTAGGCCACACAGGAGGACTTTTCAGCCAGTCCTTAAGATACCTGATAAAACAGGGTCAGATGAAAGGGGAGGAGGTCCTCCCCTATCAGTGGACTTGGAAAGGGGCAGGGAGGAGATGAGGGAGGTAGGGTGGGATTGGGAGGGAATGAGGGAGCGGGATACAGCTGGGATACAGAGTTAACAAAATGTAACTAATAAAAAAAATAAAAAATTGAAACAATAAATAATGACACTGCTTCCTATCATTTTGTTTATATAATAGCAAGTGAAATTTCAATGACTTGATTTTTAATCTTCTGAAGAATGTCATACTGTTTTTTTACGGTCGTTATGTATATGTACATACATTGAAATCTAGGGGAAATTCCAATGATTTAAAATTTTTGATTGCCTTCTAAGCATAAAACTGTTACGTTTCAATCCTGGTTGCAGCTTCAATTGAAATTTTGTCAAGTATTAGATAAAAATCTTATTATTTCTTTTGTGTACAGCTCTTTTTTCTTAATAATTTTAAAATTCATAATTTAAATATAATAATACCGCTTTCCCCATTTTCTATCCTCCTTCCAACTTTTCCTTTTCTCTCTTTCCAATACATCTCACATCCAGCCCACACTACTCCCACTCAGAATTTTTGGTATCTTTTTCTTTGATTATTATTGTTATATACATATTCATAAATATGTTTGAATAAACTATTTTACATTTAATGCTTTCTTAAAAATTCTGTTAAAATCACTTAGATGAAGGTTGACTTCTGGCTTCTCTGTTCTCATCTAAGCATGTAAATATATATTATTTGTCTTTATGTCAGTGACATGTTGTTGTTGATTTTGTACCATACTCTTTCATTCTTCTTTGTTTATTGCAGGAAAGTGAATGTTGCAAGAATACATACCAAGTCCTCTTTAGTTTTTCCAAGATTGTTTTGTATATTTTATTTCCATATGAATATTAAGACCTATTGTTCTGTTTATACAAAATGTTGTTGTGCTGAATCTGTAGATTGCTTTTGGCAGAATGGCAAGTTTTGCTATGTTAATCCTAGCAATCCATGAGCATGGGAGATCTTTCCATCTTCTGATATCTACTTCAATTTCTTTCTTCAGAGACTTGAAGTTGTTGGGTTTTTGTGTTGTTGTTGTTGTTTTTGTTTTTGTTTTTTTTCAAACCGGTCTTTCACTTGCTTGGTTAGAGTCACACCAAGGTACTTTATGTTTTGAGTGGCTATTGTGAAGTGCTGTTTTTCCCTTAATTTCTTCCTCATCCCATTTGTCTTTCATATACAGGAGGGCTACTGATTTTGTTTGTTTGTTTGTTTAGTTAATTTCCTATCCAGCCACTTTGCTGAAGGTAGCTTTATTCATAATAACCAGAACCTGGAAACAACTCAGATGTCCCTCAACTGAAGAATGGATACAGAAATTGTGGTACATTTACAAAACGGAATACTACTCAGCAATAAAAAAACAAGGAAATCATGAAATTTGCAGGCAAATGGTGGGAACTTGAAAAGATCATCCTGAGTGAGGTATCCAAGAAACATAAAGACACATATGGCATATACTCACTTATAAGTGGATATTAGACATAAAATGTAGGAAAATCATACTAAAATCTGTACACCTAAAAAAGCTAAGCAAGAAGGAGGACCCTGGGTAAGATGCTCAATCCTCATTCAGAAAGGGAAATGGGACAGATATCTGAAGAGGGAGAAAACAAGGAACAGGACAGGAGCTTACCACAGAGGACCACTTAAAGACTCTACACTGCAGGGTATCAGAGCAGATGCTGAGATTCATAGACAAACTTTGGGCAGAGTGCAGGGGATCTTAAGAAAGAAGAGGAAAATGAAAGACCTGGAGGGGGCAGGAGTTCCACAAGGAGAGCAACATAACCAAAAAAAATCTGGGCCCAGGGGTTTCTCTTGAGATTGATACTCCAACCAAGGACAATGCATGGAGATAACCTTGAACCCCTGCACAGATGTAGCCCATGGCAACTCAGTCTCCAAGTGTGCTTCCTATTAAGGGGAACAGGGACTGTCTTTGACATGAACTCAGTGGCTGGCTCTTTGATCACTTCCCCTTGAGGTAGGAGCAGCCTTACCAGGCCACAGAGGAAGACAAAGCAGCCAGTCCTGATGAGACCTGATAGGTTAGGGTCAGATGGAAGGGGAGGAGGTCCTCCTCTATCAGTGGACTAGGGGAGGGACAAGGAAGGAGAAGAGGAAGGGAGGGTGGTATTGGGAGGTCACAAGGGAGTGAGCTACAGCTGGGAAACAGAGTGAATAAGCTGTAATTAGTAAAAAAAAAAATAAAAATGTTTTTGTAATTTTTTTTTGTGAGCACATTAACTTTGTAGAGTATATAATAAAGAAATCTTTTCCATGTTGCATTATATATATTAGGCTCTTCTCTGAGTTCTTGACACATAACTCATTAAAGTTCTTATAGTCATTTGTTATATAGCTTATCAGCATTTATTTTTTTAAAAAAGATTTATTTATTATTTATACAGCATTCTACCTGCACACCAGAAGAGGGCACCATATCTCCCTATAGATGGTTATGAGCCACCTCATGGTTGCTAAAATTGAACTCAGGACCTTCTGGAAGAACAACCAGTGTTCTTAACCATTGAGCCATCTCTCCAGCCCTATGAACATCATTTGTAACTCTTCATACAAGACTTTTAAGACTTAGCATATCCAAAGTGATATAATCGGTTACCTGTATATTAATGAGATGGCTCATAGCTGTTCCCTTGGATAACATTGATAAGGGCTAAGTTAAGAGAGAAGAAGTTACCATTGAGAAGGGTAGAACTTTCAGCCCCAGTCTGTGTTTTGTAGGGATGGGAGAGAGGTCTCAGAAGACTGAATCAATTGCCAAAACAAAATAATTTAATCAGTCATGCTTATATAGTAGAATCTTAATTAAAATTTTTGTATCAAGAGTTTGAACTTGAGATTGTTCTGGAACTAGTCCTATGCATTTCTTTTTTAATTAATATTTATTTTTATATTAATTACAGTTTATTCACTTTGGATCCCAGCTGTAGCCACCTTTCTCATTCCCTCCAAATCTCACCCTCCTTCCCTTTTCTCCTCCTGTGCCCCTCTCTAAGTCCACTAATAGGGGAGGTCCTCTCCCCCTTCCATCTGATCTTAGCTTATCAGATCTCATCAGGACTGATTTCATTGTCCTCTTCTATAGCCTGGCAAGGCTGCTGCCCCCTCAGGGGGGGTGGTCAATGTGCCAACCATTGAGTTCATGTCAGAGACAGTCCTTGTTCCCCTTACTAGGATCACCCACTTGGAGATAGAGCTGCCATGGGCCACATCTGTGAAAGGGTTCTAGGTTATCTCCATGAATGGTCCTTGGTTGGAGTATCAGTCTCAGAAAAGACCCTTATGCCCAGATATTTTGGTTCTATTCCTCTCCTTGTGGAGCTCCTGTCCTCTCCAGGTCTTACTATTTCCCACTTCTTTCACTGGATTCTTTTCACTCTGCCCAGTGTTTGGTTATGAGTCCAGAATCTGCTTTGATACACTGCTGGATAGAGTCTTCCAGAGACCTTCTGTGGTAGGTTCTTGTCCTTTTTCTTGTTTTCTTCCTTTTCCAATGTCCATCTCATTTGACTTTCTGAGTGGGGATTTATCATCTTACCCAGTGTCCTCCTTCTTGCTTAGTTTCTTAGTATTTTAGTATGTTTATCCTATATTATAGGTCTATTATCCACTTTTAAGTGAGTATATACAGTGTGTGTGTGTTTCTGCTTCTGGAATACATCACTCAGTATAATCTTTTCTAGTTCCCACCATTTGCCTGCAGATTTCATGATTTCCTTGTTTTTAATGGCTGAGTAGTATTCCATTTTGTAAATGCACCACAATTTCTGCATCATTCCTCTGTTGAGGGAAATCTGAGTTGTTTCCAAGTTCTCACTATTACAAATAAAGCTGCTAAGAACATGGTTGAACAAATGTCCTTGTTGTGTACTTGAGCCTCTTTTGGATATATGCTTAGGAGTGGTATAGCCGGATCTTGAGGAAGAGCTATTCCTAATTGCCTGAGAAAGTGCCAGATTGATTTCCAAAGTGGTTGTACAAGTTTACATTCCCACAGCAATGAAGAAGGTTTTCCCGTTCTCCACATCCACTCCAGCATGTACTATCACTTGAGTTTTTCATCTTAGCCATTCTGAAGGGTATACGGTGAAATCTCAGTGTTATTTTGATTTGCATTCCCTGTTGAGTAAGGTAGCATTTCTTTAAGTGTTTCTCTGCCTTTCCATATTCCTCTACAGAGAATTCTGTATTTAGCTTAGCTTTATACCCAATTTTTAAATTGGACTACTTCCTTCATTGCTTTTTAACTTCTTTAGTTATTTATATATTCTGGATATCAGCCCTATGTCAGATATCGGGTTGGTGAAGATCCTTTCCCAGTCTGTAGGCTGTCGTTTTGTTCTGACAACAGTGTCCTTTGCTTTGCAGAAGATTTTCAGTTTCATGAAATCCCATTTATTGATTTTTGATCTTACAGCCTGTGCTATTGGTGTTCTGTTTAGGAAGTTGTCTCCTGTGCCAATGAGTTTAAAGCCCATCCCTACTTTTTTTTTCCTAACAGGTTTACTGTGTCTGGTTTTATGTTGAGGTCTTTGATCTAGTGGGACTTTAGTTTTGTGAAGGGTGATAAATATGGGTCTATTTGCATTTTTCTATTTGCATTTTTCTGCATGTAGACTTCCAGTTGAACAAGCAGCATTTGTTGAAGATTCTGTCTTTTTTCCATTGTATGGTTTTGCTTCTTTGGGAAAAATCAAGTATCCATAGGTGTGTGGATTTATTTCTGGGTCTTCTTTTCTGTTTCTTTTTTTTTTCTTTATTAATTACACTTTTTTCACTTTGTTTTTTGCTCAACCATGTTTGTAGCAGCTTTATTCGTAATAGCCAGAACATGGAAACAACCCAGATGCCCATCAACGGAGGAATGAATACAGAAATTGTGGTACTTTCACACAATGGAATACTACTCAGCAATTAAGAACAAGAAAATCATGAATTTTGCAGGCAAATGGTGGGATCTAGAAAAACTCATCCTGAGTGAGGTATCCCAAAAGCGTAAAGACACACATGGTATATCCTCACTTATGTAGACCTATAAGATAGGATAAACATACTAAAATATGTACACCTAAAGAAGATAAACAAGAAAGAGGTCCAGGGGTATGATGATCAATCCTTATCTAGAAAGACAAAGGAGATGGATATTGGATAGGAGAAAACAAGTAACAGGACATTAGCCTACCACAGAAGGCACCTAAAAGACTCTACCTAGCAGTGTATTAAAGCAGATGCTCAGACCCATAACCAAGCATTAGGCAGAGTGTAGGGAATCATATGAAGGAGGGAGGAATTAGTATGTCCTAGAGAGGACAGGAAGCCCTACAAGGTCCAAATATATCTGAGCACAGGGGTCTTCTATGAGACTGTTCATCCAACCAAGGACCATGCATGGCTATAGCCTACAAACCCTGCTCAAACATAGCCAATGGTAGCTCAGTATCCAAGTGGGTTCCCTAGTAAGGGGGACAGAAATTGTTTCTGACATGAACTCATGAGCTTCCCCTCCCCCCTGAGGGAGGAGCAGCCTTGTTAGGCCACAGATTAGGGCATTGCAACCATCCTGAAGATACCTGATAAGCTAGGGCCAGATGGAAGTAAAGGAGGACACCCACTCTCAGTGGACTCGGAAGGGGGCAGGGAGGAGATGAGAGAGGGAGGGGAGGATTGGGAGGGAAAGAGGGAGAGGACTACAGCTGAGATACAAGTGAATGTATAAAATTATTTAAAAATAAAAAAAATACTATTCTGTTTCTATGCCAATACCATACAGTTTTTATTACTATTGCTTTGTAGTACAGCTTGAGTTCAGGGATGGAGATACTGCCAGAAGATCGGTTGTTGTACCGGATTGTTTTGGCAATTCTGTTTGTTTGTTTTGTTTTTTCATCTGAAGTTGAGAATTGTTCTCTCAAGGTCTGTAAAGAATTGTGTTGGGATTTTGAGGGGAATTGCATTGAATCTTTAGATTGCTTTTGGCAGGGTGGTCATTTTCACCTTGTTAATCCTACTGATCCATGAGCACAGGAGATCTTTCCATCTTGTGATATCTTCTTCAATATATTTCTTCAGATACTTGGAGTTATTTTTGAACAGGTCTTTCACTTGGTTAGAGTCACATAAAGGTACTTTGTTATTAGTGACTATTGTGAAGGGTGTTGTTTCCCTAATTTCTTTCTCAGCCCTTTTGTCTTTTGTATACAGGAAGAGAATTACTGAAATTTTTTGAGTTAATTTTGTGTCCAGCCACTTTGCTGAAGGTGTTTATCAGCTGATAGAGTGTCGATATGTACTATCATACCATCTGTGAATAGTGACACTTTGACCTCTTCCTTTCTGATTTGTATCCCTTTTGATCTCCTTTAGTTGTTTATTGCTCTCGCTAGGACTTCAAGTACTATGTTGAAGAGATATGGAGAGAGTGGGCAGTCTTGTCTTGTCCCTGATGTCAGTGGGATTGCTTTAAGTTTCTCTCCGTTCAGTTTGATGTTGGCTATAGGCTTGCTGTATATCGCCTTTACTATGTTTAGATATGTGCCTTGTATCCCTGATCTCTCCAATACTGTAAACATGAATGGGTGTTAGATTTTGTCAAATCCAAATGGGTATTGGTTTTTTGGCATCTAAGATGATCATGTGGTTTTCCTCTTTCAATTTATTTATATGGTGGGGTGGATTACATTGATGGATTTCCTTATACTGAACCATCCCTGCGTGCCTGGGATGAAGCCTACTTGGTCATGGTGGATGACCATGTGTTTTTGGATTCGGTGTGCAAGTATTTTATTGAGTATTTTTGCATCAATGTTCATAAGAGAGATACATCTGAAGTTCTCTTTTTTTGTTGGGTCTCTGTGTCGTTTAAGTATCAAGGTGACTGTGGTTTCATAGAATGAGTTTGGTAATGATTCTTCTGCTTCTATTTTCCTATGCATTTAAGTTAACTATTCATTTCTGTCTTTTATGACCCCATTTCTTCTAAATTAAAATATTAAAAATGTTCTTTTGGCTTCTTTGACCTGCTTTAAAAATAATTGAAATTCAGGAAACTAAAACCTCTGATTTGCTACCAAGTCAGATAGAAGTGTCAGTTACTGAGGAAAAGTAAGCTAGTGGAACTGAGCTTCTGAATTATGTAGTGTTTGAAACTAGTATCTTAGGTATTCTAATGCCAGAATTCAATTAAATAATTAGATATCTGTGGGTATACAGTGAATTAAGGACCTGCTTGGTAGGAGGAGTTTTCCCCAACCCCGATATTTGGTACTAGAAACGTGAAGAATAGAAAAAAAAAAATTCACATTCATTTTTGTCCTTTTAAATAATTTCCAGCAGTTTTTATTTTTATAAACTTTTAGCATGCTTGTTTAAGTGTATTTGTAACTTATTTTATTCTGGTTGATTCTATTTAAAATGGTGTTATTATTACATAATTTTCCCCTTTTCTGTCTTTCTTCCAACTCCTCGTAGGTCTCCCCTCTTACTCCCTTTCAAAGTTGTGGCCTCTTTTTAGTTGACTATAATTGTTATGTATACAAATGAATAAAAATGGAGCCTGCTGAGTCCATTTAATGTTTCTTGTACGTATTTTATTTGAGGGCTCACTCCTTTGTGTTGTATAACAAATTAGGAGGCATATCTTTGGAGATGACTTAATTATAAAAACTGCTGAAGGAATCACCATTCCTGATTGCCCAAACAAAGCATAACAGGGTAGCAGAGGGAGTGGGGAGGAAAATGAGGATGGGTTCATATGCGAGGAGAGTGGAGGGTAGGAGAAGCAGGGCAGGCAGGGCAGGGGGGGGGCTCACATCTCTAAGACATGCTGGAGCTCTAAGACAGGGTATGTTCCTGGGAAGATATGGAGATGACTGTAGCTAAGACTTCTAGTAACAGGAGTCATGGAGAATGAAGAGGCTACCTCCAAGCCAGATAGGAGTTCTAGTGGAGGAAAGGGAATACCAACCTACCCACAAAGACTTCAGCTCAAAATTTACCTGCCTTCAAGATGTGGAGAGATGAAGGTAATGTCCTATCAATTCCTGCCAACCTGAGACTCATCCCTTGGTAGAGAGTCAACCATTGACACTATTCATGATAACTGTGCTATGCTTGTAGACAGAAACTAGCATAACTGTCTTCTGAGAGGCTTCAGTCCAGCTGCTGATAGAAACAGATACAGAGACCCACATCCAAACATTAGACAGAGTTCCGGGAGTTTTGTGGATGATTGGAGGAAAGGTAGAAGGACCTGGAGGGGACAAGAACTGTAAAAAAAAATAAACTGGGCCCATGGGGGTTTATAGAGCCTGAAGCACCAACCAAAGACCATGCATGGACTGGACGTAGGCCTCCATACACATATGTAGCCAATGGGCAGCTTAGTCTTCATGTGGGTTCCCTAGCAAGGAGAGCAGGGGCTGTCTCATACATGGACTCTGTTGTCTGCTTTTCCCATCACAATCACCTGTCGGGGCTGCCTTGCACAGCTTCAGTGGAAGAAGATGTAGTCAGTCCTGATGCTACTTGATGTGCTGGTGTGAGTTGGTAAGAGACCATGGTCCCTTCCCATTTCTGAGGTGTAGGGGAAGGGTTTAGGGAGAAGAGGGAGGGAAAGTGGGACTAGGAGGAGAGGATGGAGAGAGCCATGATCAGGATGTAAAGTGAATAAATAAAATAAAATTTAAAAATCCACAACAAAACAAAACAGAACAATTGAGTTCATTTTATGTTGGCCATCTAGTACCAGGCATGGAATGTACCCTTAAGTAAGGTTGTATACACAGTGAGGATCCTTCTGCAAAAACTGATTTTATTTTTCTTTGCAAGAAGTTATCAATTGGAGATAGCTTCTGAGTTATGAATGGGGGCTTATGTGTACTTTTTATCTCAGTTCAGGCACATAATCTAGTTTTGACCTGTGCAGGCCATGTACATGCTGCCAAAGTCTCTGTGAGTTCTGGGAAGTTCCTGTTTTATAATCTTATTATCATATCTTTGTCTTTGTTTATTCTAGTACCTCTACCTTGTCTTTAATCTTATACTTCATTCTTTCCTTGATCCATTCTATTGATGAAACATTGCTAAGAGCTTTTCATTTGACTTATTATTTTAATTTACAGTATTTCAGAAATTTTTTTCTTCAGTATTTCTCACTTTTTGTTGAATCCACCCCTTCATATCTTGTATCACTTTCCTTACTTTCTCTGTTTGTATTCTTGGTTAGGAGCTTAATTTGAAAAGATACCTGCATGTCCTCATGTATAGCAGAGCTATTTAGAATAGCCACAAAATGGAAAGAACCTCAGTTTCTATCAGTTGGTGAATGGATAAAGAAAATATGGATCACCTACACAATGAAATGCAGCTTTAAATAGATTGGAACCTTGAGGCTATCATGGTTGTATACACATATTATCTCAGATCTTAGGAGATGGATACTGGAAGTCAAGATCTGAAGCTATCCTTGGTTACAAAGAGGATTCTCTTCCCCATTAAAGAAAGCTGAAATCCTCTAATTTGGACTAAGGTAGATGGACCTCGAGATCATTATCTTAAGTAATATGGCCACAGAAAGAGAAGCAACAAAATTTTTGCATGTATAGAAACTAAAAACATCAAATTCAGAAAAGTACAGAATAAAATTATGGTTACTATAGGCTGGGAAGAACATTTGTTAATATGAAGATGTTAATCAACAAATAAAAAATTTCACTTACATAAAAATAAATTCTGTTAATCCATTGTACAAGATAGTGACTGTTGTTAATAGAAATATGTTTTTGTTTCATAATATTTAAAAGGGGGGTTTTATGTGTTACCACCATAGAAATTATAAGTAGTTCAGGTAATAGGTATACTATTACTATTATATTCCTTTCTATATTATTTTTCTCAATGTATACTCCATAATCATGCAGTTTTCAATTTTATTACATGAGTATACTTTCCTTTATAAGATATAATTATAGCTTAGAATTATTTAGGGTATGTGCATTTTATGAATGTGTGTGTGCTTATGTCTGGAGGTGCACATGCCTGTGCATATAGTACCATTGGCCAGAAATCAACATCAGATGTACTCCTCTAATCACTGTTTATGTTAACTGTTTTTATAGAGTTTCGTACTGATTCCAGAGTTTACTGTTTTGTCCACATTGGGCTGATTATTGTTTTTCCATCCCACAAGTGATAGAGTTACTGGATTTTAGGGTCCAAATTTAGGTTCTTATGCATTCATAGAAAGCTCGTTTTGCACTCTTATTGCCCTATCCTCCAAAGCACTTCTATTAGAATTCATGTAATAGTCTATTTTAATGTTCTTAATAATTTTGACTTTAATTACAATTATTCTTAGAAACTCTCCTTACTACTTTGCATGTACACACTATCTTTGCTTGTGTTGTTTAGTATGACATAATTTTCTTTTAGAAAATATCTCTTTTGAGAATTTTTTTTTCATAGTGTCTGTCACTGGTATACTTTCTGACCTCATGCCTAACATACTTTTTGGTTTGCTCAATATAAATATTTGATTAAATGCTTTTTTCACCTAAAAGTATACACACATTTTAATGTCCTACAATTTCCTATATCAAAGAAGACAAGTTTAATGCTACTGTAATGTTGAAATGTTCCTTTTTTAAAATTTAAATTTATTTTTTTATAATTTATTCACTTTACATTCCGATTGTAGTCTCCTCCCTTGTCTCCTCCTGGTCCCACCCTCTCTCCCTCTTTGCCCCTTATTTCCCTCCCTATTTCTCAGAAAGGGAGAGCCCTTTCTCCCCTATCATCTGACCCCAGCCTATCAAGACTTATCAGGACTGCCTGCATCTTCTTCCTTTGTGGCTTGGCAATCCACCCCACCCCAATGCTCCCACCAGATGGAAGTGATCAAAGAGTGGACAACAAAGTCAAATGTCAGAGACAGCTCCTGCTTGCCTTACTAGGGAACCCTCATGGAGATGGAACAAAGCAGATGCTAAGAGTCACAGCCAAACTTTGGGCAGAGCAAAAGGGATAGTAAGAAAGAGTGGGAGAATAGAAAACCAGGAGAGAACAGGAGCTGCATAAGATGTCCAACATATGGACTTTAGTTTTGTGCAAAGTGATAAGTATGGCATTTTTCTACATGTAGATATCCAGTTAGATAAAAACAAACACATTAAATCAGTGAGAAGAAAAAAGTGGGGAAGACCCTAGAACTCATTGGTACAGGAGACAAGTTCCTGAACAGAACACCAACAGCACAGGCTCTAAGAGCAACAATCAATAAATGGGACCTCATGAAAGTGAAAAGCTTCTGTAAAGCAAAGGACACTGTTATCAAAACAAAACAAATGCCTACAGATTGGGAAAGAATCTTCACCAACCCTTTATCTGACAGAGGACTAATATCAAATATATACAAAGAACTAAAGAAGCTGAAAAGCAACAAACCAAGTAATCCAATTAAAAACTGGGGAACAGAGCCAAACAGAGAATTCTCTGTAGAGAATTACAGAATGGCAGAGAAACACTTAAAGAAATGCTCACAGTCATTATTCATCAAGGAAATGCAAATCAAAATGACTCTGAGATTGCACCTTACACCAATCAGAATGGCCAAGTTGAAAAACTTGAGTGACAACACATGCTGGAGAGGCTGTGGAGAAAGGGGAACCCTTCTCCACTGATGGTGGGAATGTAAACTTGTACAACCACTCTGGAAATCAATCTGGCACTTTCTCAAACAGCTAGGAATAGCGCTTCCTCAGGATCCAGCCATACCACTCCTAGGCATATATCCAAAAGAGGCTCAAGTATACAATAAGGGCATTTGTTCAACCCTGTTTGTAGCAGCTTTATTTGTAATAGCCAGAATCTGGAAACAACCCAGATGCCCCTCAGTGGAGGAATGGATGCAGAAATTGTGGTAGATCTACACAATGGAATATTACTCAGCAGTGAAAAATAAGGAAATCATGGAATTTACAGGTAAATGGTGGGACCTGGAAAGGATCATCCTGAGTGAGTTGTCCCAGAAGGAGAAAGACACACATGTTATATACTCACTCCTATAGACATATAATGTAGGATAAACCTACTAAAATCTGTACATCTAAAAAACTAATCAAGAAGGAGGACTCTGACTAAAATGCTCAATCCCCATCCCAAAAGGCAAAGAGGATGGCTATCAGAAAAAGAAGAAAACAGAAAAAAAGTTAGGAACCTTCCACAGAGGACCTCTGAAAGGCTCTGCCCTGCAGATTATCAAAGCAGATGCTGAGACTTATGGCCAACTGTTGGGCAGAGTGCATGGAATCTTATGAAAGAAGTGGGAAATAGTAAAATCTGGAGAGGACAGGAACTCCACAAGGAGAGCAACAGAACCAGAAAATTTGAACACAGGGGTCTTTCCAGAGTCTCATACTCCAAACAAGTGCCATGCATGGAGATAACCTAGAACCCCTGCAGAGATGTAGCCCATGGCAGTTCAGTGTCCAAGTGGGTTCCACAGTAATGTGAAGAGGGACTGCCTCTGAAATGAACTGATTTGTCCTGCTTTTTGATCACCTCACCCTGAGGGAGGAGCAGCCTTACCAGGCCACAGGAGATAACAATGCAGCTACTCCTGACAAGATGTGATAGACTAAGATCAGAAGGAAGGAGAGGGGGACCTCCCCTATCAGTGGACTTGTGGAGGGGCATTCGTGAAGAAGGGGAAGGGAAGGTGGGATTAGGAGGAGAGGAGGGAGGGGTTTATGGGGGAATACAAAGTGAATAAAGTGTAAGTAATAAAAGTTAAAAAATTAAAATGAAAAAAAAAAGAAGTCCAACACAGCCAACAAATCTGGTTCCATAGGGGCCTTAGTGACTTATGTACCAACAGGACCATGCATGAAGGGGGCCCAGTCTCTAATGTTTTTTTATACATGTATATACATATATGCACATTTATGTATGTATACATGTATATATTTTTCCAAAATTTTATTTTTATATTAATTACAGTTTATTCACTTTGTATCCCAGCTGTAGCCCTTCACTCATTCCCTCTCAATCCCCACCCACCCTCCCTCATCTCCTTTCTGCCCTTCTCTAAGTCCACTGATAGGGGAGGTTTTCCTTCCCTTCCTTCTGACCCTAGTTTATCAGGTCTTCTCAGGGCTATCTCCATTTTCTTCCTCTGTGACCTAACAATCATTTTAAAAAACATTAGATACTCGGTGGCTGGCTCTTTGACTCTAATGTTTTTTTTTAAAAAATGATTTTATTAGTTCCTTGTGAATTTCATACTGTGTTTTGATCATATCCACACCTTCCCCTACTCTTCTCAGGTCCATCCCCTTTCCCTACCCTTCCAACTTTATGTTTTGATTTTTTTATATACTTATCAAGTCCAGATTGCAATGCCTATGTATTATTGTATTTTTGGCTTTTCAGGAGCTATACTCTTAAGGAAAAATGACTCTAAATCTTTCACTAGGTATCAATTTCCAATAATTCTTGTGCCTGGGGTTCAATTATATGCTGAGCTCTCATTTCTCCATTGGTACTCTGTATGGATTACGAATGCATAGGTCACTGAGCAGTTGAACAAGCCTTTAATCAGTCACTCAAGAGGCAGAGTCAGGCTGATCTCTGTAAATCTGGGACCAGCCTGGTCTAGAAAATGAGTTTCAGGACAGCCAAAGCTATTAGCACAGAGAAACCCTTTATCAATAAACCAAAAAAGAAAAAAAATGCATAGGTTTTGTGCATGCTGTCGCAATTGCTGTGCAGCTACCTAGTGGTGTCCAGAAGGCACTGTTTTTCTTGAGTTACCTATAAGCTCTGGCTCTTAAACTCTTTCAGCCATTTCTTCCAAAATGGTACCTGAGCCTTGGGAGGAAAAGCCATGACACTGAGGGTTGACCATCCTACATTCCTTGTTTTTCTCAAATTGATGAATTTGTGGATCTCTCTGCCAATCACAAACTACTAGACTTTTCTGATGTGTTAACAGATGTGTTAATCCATGTATAGCACAAGTCATTAGCAGTTGTTTTAATACAATGTCCATTTAACACAATTATTTTTGTGTTTTGTTTTTTTCCTATTGTTCTAAAAGCTTTCAAGTGTATCATTGTTAATTTGAGTTATTTTAATTTTTAAAGTCTCTTATCTGTATGAGTGCTTTGCTTACATGTGTACCATGTGTTTAAGTGCTCACAGTGGCAGAAGAAGGAGCTGAAATTCCGAGAACTGGAAATAAAAGTTATTATGAGCCACCATGTGGGTGCAAAAACAAGGTCTGCTAGAACAGGAAATGCTCTTAACTGCTGAGCCATCTCTACAGTCCCTTCTCAAATTTTTTGGTAAAGCAATTATTTTTTTTTACTTTTTTATTTATTATAATTTATTCACTTTGTATCCCAGCTGTATCCCCCTCCATCATCCCTTCCCAATCTTGCCCTCCCTCCTTCTTTTCCTCCAATTCCCCTCTCCCAGTCTACTGATAGAGGTGGTCCTCTTCCCCTTTCATCTGGCCTTAGGCTATCAGTTCTCATCAAGACTGGCTGCACTGGCTTCCTCTGTGGCCTGGTAAGGCTTCTCACCCCTCAGGCATTTAAAGATCAAAGAGCCAGCCACTGAGTTCATGTCAGAGACAGTCTTTGTTCCCGTTACTAGAGAATCCACTTGTAGATAGAGCTGTCATGGACTAGATCTGAGCAGAGAATCTAGGTTATCTCCATGCATGGTCCTTGGTTGGAGTATCAGTCTCAAAAATGACCCCTGTGCTCAGATTTTTTGGTTCTGTTGCTCTGTTTGTGGACTTCCTGTCCCCTCAAGGTCTTTCTATCTCCCCCTTCTTCTGTAAGATTCCCTGCATTCTGCTAAAAGTTTGGCTATGAGTTTCAGCATCTGCTTTGATACCCTGCTGGGTAGAGTCTCTCAGAAGCCCTTTGTGGTAGGCTCCTGTCCTATCCCTGTTTTATCACTCTTCTGATGTTTATCCCATTTGCCTTTCTGAATGAGGATTGAGCACCTTCCCTAGGGTCCTCCTTCCTGCTTAGCTTTTCTAGGTGTACAGATTTTTGTATGATTATTGTATACAATATGTCTAATTTCCACTTATAAGTGAGTATATACAGTGTGTGTGTTTCTGCTTCTGCGATACCTCACTCAGGATGATCTTTTCTAGTTCCCACCATTTGCCTGCAAATTTCATGGTTTCCTTGTTTTTAATTGCTCAGTAGTATTCCATTGTTTAAATGTAGTACAATTTCTGTATCCATTTCTCAGTTGAGGGACATCTGGGTAGTTTTCAGATGCTGGCTATTATGAATAAAGCTGTTATGAACATGGTTGTACAAATATCCTTGTTGTATACTTGAGCATATTTTGGATAAAAAAAACCCACTTATTTTTATAAACTTTCCTCTTGGTGCTGATTTTATTGTATCCCATAGATATTCTTATGTTGTTTCCATTTTCATTTAATTCTATAAATTTAAATTTTCCTTCTTGTTTTCTTCCTTGATACAATTATCATTCAGTGATGTGTCATTTAGTTTCCATGAGTTCGTGTAATATCTGTATTTTTTCTTGCTGATAAGATAATCATGGTCAGATAGAACACAAAATGTTATTGCAAATTTTATGAATTTGTTGAGATTTTTTACGTGTCTTAACGTATTGTTGATTTGGGGGAAAATTCCAGGGACTACTGAGAAGAATGTGTATTCTTTAGAGTTTGGGTGGAATGCTTTATAGACATCTGTTAGGTACCTGTTATTTATGGTGTCTTTTAGCTCCAGAGTTTGTGTGTTTAGTTTATTTGTGGATGACAGACCTACTGGTATTGAAATCATCCAGTAACACTGCATTGGTGTCAATTTGTGGGCTTATATCCAAAAGCATTTCTTTTATGAACTTGGTTGCTCCTGTGTTTGGTGATTATATGCTCAGTACTGAGAGTTGTTCTAAGTCATTTTCAAGTGGGCCATTATTATGGAGTTAGTATTTTTTTTTTGGTGGAGATATATTATTTGTTTTTTCATGTTTTTTTGTTTTGTTTTGTTTCTCTGAGTTGGGATATGCATAGTTGGAGTAAGTTTGTGGCTGGAGTATTTTTTTTTCTTTTGCTTGTTCTTTCTTTATTTCCTTAAGTCATCTTCCTTCTTTCATTAGAGGTGTTTACAATGTTCATCAAAGTATCTAATTCATTGTAGGATTTCCTCTTTTATCTGACATTTAGAAATACAGTCACATTCTCATCTCTTCTGCTTATCTGTTATATTCTGGTGATGCCTGCAGCTTACTTGAGGAGCTTGGAACAAGTTTTCTCTAGTAGTGCCCAGAGAAGGACTAGGTCTTGGATCTCAAGGCCAGAAAGGGTCCTAGTGAGTCGGATCACAGGCTCTGTTTTGTTGTGAAGGGAGCAAGGGGCAGGGGGCAGTCTGGTTCTCCAGGCTGTGAGTGGCATTTAAAGAGCCACTTTTGGGGAGCAGGCTGAGAACTGGTGAGGTAGAGAGAGGAGTTGGGAGGATGTCTAGGTCTTTAAGCAGACATGAGGCAAGCAGAATGGATGAGGCTATGTAAGTGAGGATAGCTTAGCTATTATTTTATGCCTAGTAGGTGGGCTATATATTCCCTGCTGGGGAGGGGTATGGGATCTGTCTGGTCTCAAAGGAAGGGAGGAGCAACTTGGAGGAAACTGTGGTTCCTGGAAAGCAGCTGGTAGAGGGATGGCCAGAATGGAGGGAACATTTTCAGGGGGTGGGGTGCAGATAGTCTACGTGTATTTGTGTGCCAAGTAGGTAGGCTAGAGCTCTAGTTCTTCTTGCTAACGAATAACATGTTTTGTACTGTCTGGTGTTAGCAATCTGTTTTTTTTTTCCTTTTGTTTTAATTTTCATTTTGAAACAGGGTCTCACTAAGTTGCTATTGGCCTTTGAACTCATTCTATTAGGGCAGACAGTATTTGATCTTGTCTTTTTGCCTCAGCCTGGTAAATAGCTGGGTTTGTAGACCTGATGCCTGGTTAGATGTTCTTTTATTGTGGTTCAGGTTTTTTGAAAGATTTTCTGGGTGTGTGACATTCATGCAGTCTTTGACAGCTTCTTAAATGTTACGAACAATAACAATAACACCACTATATCCTTTGGAGATTTGTCCCTAGAGATAAGTCAGAGATATATTTAAGACTATGTTTAGACTTTTTTTTCTCAAGCAAACTATTCTTATTATAATTAAGTTGTCCTCAAACATGGCTACACATTAAAATTCCCTTGGTAGCGTTAAAAAAAATACTGCTTTCTCTGCCTTCCTGCCTCTTCAATGATAAAATTGGATATGTATGTTTAGAGTTAAAATTTCTGCATTCAGGCCACCTTTTCTTGAATTGTTACCCTAATGGTTTTCTCCGTGTATATTACTATGTCCTTAGGTAATGGGTCAATCAGATTAGTGATTGTACAATAAGGGCAACATAGCTTAAAAGTTAACATTAATTTCTTTGAATATATGGTATTTGTACATATATGAATTTTAAAGCCACAAAATATATTTCATATAGTAAGTTTCTATTTCAACTCTGTTTTAGTAGCCACCAAGTTCTTTTCTGGAGAGGCAACTACTTGTCACTAGATTATTCCCTATTCTCCCACAACCCAAGCATATATTATTAACCTGTCTATGTCAATAAATTATTGGAACAAAGATTATGAAAAGTCTTTCTGTTTTGAAATTAACTCCACCATGTGATAATAGTTTGTGTTCTGTAAGATTCTGCCTCGTATTTAATTTGGAATTTTGGTATAATTTTTATTTAGCTAGTCATAAATAGACAATTTACAAATAGCTATGTAAAATTTTCTATTCTTTTAAATGAAAATTCTGCAAAGATTGACAAAGGGTTAGGCTGCCATACAGGCAACAAACATATCCCTATTTTCTGCTGTCTTCTGAGATGTCCACAATCCTGTCTGTATCGAGTCCACAGACACCATCAGGAGAGATACTCCTTGCTCTCATTCTTGTATTTCTTTAAGTTGCTATATTATTGCTATTTCCATTACGTTCCAGACAATAATTTAACTTTTCTTCCTCCATGATGAGGCCTAGTAAATTTCTGTGATATTCTCTATGGTTCTTTCAGCCTAACCACAGGTGAGAGTCATTTGTCTCTGGCATAATGTTATTGTCTATCAAAGGTTTTACTTGAAAATAGAGCCTATGCCTTGTCAGGTCACAGTGTGAGATGATGAGCCTAGTCCTGCTGTGACTTGAGAGGCCTGGGTGGATTGATATCCCTTGGGGGCCTCTGCTTCTCTGAGAAAAAATAGAGGGGGTAGAAGGAGGGTATGGTCAGCATGAAGGTGGGACTGCAAGGAGAAGAGGGAGGGGACTGGGATCAGGCTGTAAAGAGCTTAATTAATTAATTAATTAAAGGAAAAAGAAAGAAACAAAGAAAATGTAACTCAAATTTTCTATCTCTTGAAAATAAGAGAGCCATTGGGGCTTTTTTTTTTTTTTTTGTCCTGCTTTTGAAACATTTAACATTTGTAGTCTTATGATATCCCTCCTAACTTCCCTTTGTTCTGTTATCCTGGGAAATCCACCCCCCTTTTTTGTTTGAGTAGGAGATAACAAAGGTTATCTTTTGTTTTCTTGCAAATGTTGTATAGGCTGTGGGCTCTTTGCTAGGCCTCTGAAGCCTATTGCTCCAGACTGCTTTGCTTGCCAAAGAAAAATGATCACAGAATCGAACTGTGCAAGAAGAGAAGGGCAAAAAAATAAAGAAAATAATTCTTGGCAAGAAATGTTTGTATTTGAAATTTTTTTTTCTTCCCCAGAAGATGCATCAGTTATTTCTTAATAAATAGAGATTAACATACATGTGCCTTGTCAAATTTTCCTCATTTTTAATATGTTCCTTTCCCAGATCAGTCATTGAAGAATTAAAAATACACTTGCAAATTATCAACAGTTATTTATTAAGCACCTATTCTAGGCTTTGTTCATGTTCCCATGAAGTGACTCAGGCAGTGAATAAATGTGAAATCTCTTTTATTTTTGTCTGTGGCTTCCTCAGATACTTATTTTCTTAGAATGGTCAATGATCATAAAAGGTTGAGTCCCTAGTGGATAAAAATGTAAATCAGTACAAACAGCAGAAGACAAACCAACTATCTAAAAATAAATGGAAATTTTATGAAAATTCCCATCTATTTCTTTAGGTTCCCAGGTTAAGTATCCAATAGAGAGAGATTATGTGAAGCTCATATTTCACTTTCAGAATTTAATATGGTAACTTTCATAGTGTATCAATGTTAAGTTGTGTAGGCAATTCAACTGGCCTTCTCTTAAGGTCCTTTAGGTTCCTGACAACATCCTATGTCAGTACATGCATCCTATGATGTCATCTGAGCCAGATACATAGTGACCTGTTGGCCACTCTCCCCCTCTCTGGCTCTCTTGCTCCTTCTCCTCTCTTGCTTTCTCTCTTTTCTTGGTTGGGTACCCCCTCCCTCCCAGATCTCTCTCTTTCCTTTTCCTCTTTATTTCTTCATCTCCATTCAATAAATCTCCTTCATATAATACCAGCTGTGTGCGTGGCATCAATTTTAAATAAATACTAACAATCAGTCCTTTATGTTTATATACAACATAGTAAGCGAAGGACTGTTTAGAATGTCTTCCTTCTAGAATTCATGTTTGTTTTTCCTTATTTCTGAGCTTGAATATTTTGTGTTGGTTTGATTCACTATAGTTACTTGGGGTTTAATCTTGTATAATAATTAACTTCAATTGATCCACTGTAGTGTGTTAGGGAAGTGCTGGAGCCTATTAAATTTGACTAAGAATCCTACAATGTTTTCCTAATTTCCAGCATCATTATGCTGCTGGGAAAGCTGATTAATGGAAAAACATTCCAAATTGGGGCTTTTGCCTGGTGAAATTTCAGAGAGGGTGCACAAACATTCCATTTAAAATTATTGAATCTAATAAATAGAACATAAAGGATCTTCATTTTTATCAAGACCTGGTGATGTTTTTGTTTTTTGTTTTTTTTAATAACAAAACTCTTTCATTAAAGGGGTAAAACAATCCTGGAACTTCACTTATTAATACAGAACACATAAAGTTGATTAAAAAAAAGAAAAATGGAACCTTACTGGATGTATGCCATGCTCGGTAAGCCTGTGGAAAAGAAAATAGAAGGCTGCCAATAAGAAAAAAGATTGAGGGAGAAATTAACAAAATAATTGCTAAGAGATACACGTAAATGTAGCTGTAAAATGGAATATCCACATACACATTTTTAGCCTTTGGAGGGATTATAAAAAAAGTTTCCAAGTAGATCTTTTGAAAATCTTTCCTTAAGGGTGTTATTTACTGAGAGCTCACCATAACTCAGGGGAGTCAAAGGAAACTAAGACTTTTTTTCTTTGAAATACTTAATCTTTCTTTAAAAAAAGTCTTGCTTGCATTGGTGAATTGAAATTATATTTTGAACTCATATTTGTGAAAGTTATAAAATTGGAGTCTACTTTCATTCTTAGTGAGTAGAATCTACTGGATACCTTTATTTTTGCAGATTCATAGACATTTTAAGAACTAGTGTTCATTCTTTGAGATAGATAGAAAAAAAGATGTTGGGCATAGAATTGAGGCCTATCAAGGTTAAAAGAATGTCTAAGAGATGATTGAAATATAAATAAATTAGTGGGCTTAGAATATGTTGATCAATGATAGAGCACATGCTTGGTATATATGAAGTCCTAGGTTTAATCATTTGTACCACCAAAAAGTAAATTAGCTTAAATTTTGTTTCATGTCATTGTTTAAAATCTTATGAATGTGCAGAAATGATTCTGTTAAATTAAGGATTCGGTTAAATAGATTTTCATTGGAAATGATTTTTATTAGAAAAATGATTATAATCCCAATGTCATCATTAGGAAAAAACAGAAACATTTTTTTCTTATAATTTAAAATTTGATGACATTTTTAATATTAAGCTGGAGCATATGAGATTCTAAACATTTGGAGTCTACAGACATGCATTATATGACTGATCATACAGTGTTATAGCCAATGGAAAGTCTTTATTCCAGCTGGCTGGGACTTCACTCAGGTATTCTGGTCCTAACTAACCCTAACCATTTAGACTAGTAGGCTTTTAAAAGCAAGGATTACCTCCTGGTATCTCACTTGGCAGCTGGCAGCTTCAGTGGGAAGGTCTGCATATGCAGAGAGTTTAACAGAAGCTGAAAGATAAACAGCTGAAAGTGGAGTTTTGCACAAGGAAGCAGTTTAACAGAAGCTAAAATAAAGGATTAGCTGGCAGAGGGAATTGCATAAGCAGGAAGTTTAACAGAAACCAAGATAAGCAGTTATCTGGGACATTTAGCCTTGGGTCTTATAATAAATTTGGGTAGTATTTCATGAACGTCTCCATCAAGGAGATCAAATTCTAGTCAAAACTAAATGAAGTAAGCAAGGATGAAAGATGGAGGAACATTTGCACTTTCGCTCTGTGACACATTGAAACAGATGTTTAGAAAGTAATATTTTATGGAAGAATCTATAGAAATTATTAGCCAACAATCATAAGGCTTAACTACATTTTAGTCCTTTCCCAATGTATAGTCTAAAATGATTCTTCCAAATAATTGATTATAGAAATTTGGTGCTAGGTGGGTAAGTCTCAGGGTTAGGGTGCTTCATCATAGACAAGCTAGAGCAATACTTTTCAAAGCTTTTGGAGAAATTTGGAGTACCAAAATAATTAAGATAAATATCCTTCATCCGTATGGATGGTTTTATAGTTGAGAGATCAATAAGTGGACTGAAAGTTATGATTCAAAGAGATAAAATATTGAGACTTGGTTTCACGAGTTGGAAATCCATCATATCAGTGTCTCTTTACATCTCTGAAGTTTAGTCTTTTATTTATAAAATGGTATAATAATACTTACAATATTGTTGTGTTGTAAAAACTAAAAGAAGTAATGTTTTCTTTTTCTAAGCTTTAAAGAAGTACTGAAGATTGAATGATGATGTTGACAAATTCTCAAATAACCAGATAGCCTCATTATCTTTTTAATCATGACAGCATCTAAAACATGGAGTAATCTCAGTTGAAGATTGCAAGGGAGAGAGAACAGTAATTGACAAAGGGGAGGAGTAATGTGCCCAAAGGACACTGAATCTAGTAGGGTAGCCCCAAGGAAACTGTCACTAATAGTCCAAACATTACTGGAGGGGTAATAAAGCATGTATATAGAAGTGACCAATATAATAAATTGGAAATCCAGCATACATTATATAAATGTAAAACTGTAAATTGCTTTAACATTTTTTTCTAGTTCTTTAAAATGTTAAAGGGTTTATATAGAACTCAGCAATTATATGCCTAGGTGTATATTTCAAACAAATGAAAATACATTCTCATGAAAGCCCATACTATAATATATATACTGCATATTGTATTGATTATAGTTTTCAAGTAGAAACAACCTAGATGCTCATCATGTGATTAATGAAAGATGTACTGTTTATGCATAAAATTTTATTCAACTATAAAAATGAATGACTATATTATAAAACACTTAGAAACCTTGATAGCATGCTAAGTGAAATAAACTAGGTGCAAAAATTGTATTTTATATAATTGCACTATGTCAAATATCCAGAATAGTTAAATTCATATAGATAGACAGGAGATTAGTAGTTTACAGAGGGCAAGGGGTGGGAGAAATTAGAGAGTAAAAGCTAATTGGAATAGAGTTTCTTTTTAGACTTAAAAAATGTTTAAGAAGTAAGTAGTAATAGTAGTTATAGAATGATACACTACTGATTTAAATACCCTAAAGGATTAATATTAAGGCAAGGACATTTGTTTGTTTTAAGGAAAGATTTCATATGAAGGAATCATTTAAACTGATGAATAAAGCTGAAAATATTTGATATAATTTTTAAAGATGAATTTATTTCTTTGCTAGTTTACATATATATGATCTGTCCACACTCATCCTCCTACTGTCTTTTATTTCCTCCTACCCCATCATCCTTTGTTTTCCTACTATGTCTCCACTCCACTTTCAATATCTTTTTGTTTTTACTTTGTAACCCACTGGAATTAACCAGGGGCACCTGCCTAGGCATACGTGACTCACCAGTGACTATAACAATGAGGACAGTGAACTCCACCTCTGCAGTAACCCTATGCTGCTGTTTGATCTTTTGGGTGGAATAGGGATTTATGAGCTTTTTCTAAATCTGTGTCTGCATGTTCAGGGGCTCAGTCTTGTACAAACCCTATGCAGGCAACCACAGTTGCTGTGAGTTCATGAGTACCATGGCCATATCATGGCTACAAAAAAGCATTTCATGGCCTTCTGTCCCATCTGTTTCTTACATTCTTTTCTGCCTTGTTTTTTTTTTAATCTATGAATATTGAAAGATTGATATGTGTGAATGAGAATAGCTGCCATAGGCTCATATGTTTGATTCTAGGTCCCCAGTTAGTGAAACTGTTTTGGAAGGATTAGGGGGTATGGCTTTGTTGCAGTAGGTGTGACCTTGTTGGAGGATGTGTCCACTGGGGATGATGGGCTTTGAGATTTCAAAAGCCTATGCTAAGCCCAGTATTATTCTCTGTGTCTTCTACTCAGTGGATAAGATGTAAGCTCTAAGCTACTTATTCAGCCCCCCTCTGCCTGTCTGCTGCCATAGTCCTCACTGTGATTATCATGAACTAAACCTCTGAGACTAAACTGTAAGCAAGCCCTCAGTTAAGTACTTTTATAAGAGTTGATTTGGTCATGGATTCTCTTCACAGCAATAGAACACTAACTAAGACAATATACATATTTTGTTTAAGGCTTATCACTCAGTAGACACTTGTTCTAAACACGTTGACCACCTATGAGACTCTGCCTTATCTCCTATTAAAGAGAGGCATATTTGATAAAGATCACATTAGTCTATGGGTATTAAAAATATCTGGAAAGTAATAAGATATCATGTTCACTTTAGAAAACAAAAGTAGTAAGTTTTCACCTAGGGCTTATGAACTATTGGCCTTTGTTTGGTTCCCTCCTATGTAACAGGTTTCTGGCCTAATCAGAAATCCACTGTTTTACTCACAACAGTCACACCGCTATTGTACCAGTAGACACATCTAGCCTGTGAAATTGATTTTGTACTATGCAAAATCCAGAGTTGGGAAAAACTAGGATTGATGGTTTTTCTCTTCCAGTTGCCTGCAAAACAATTTCAAGCTCCATAAAAGCTAGTTAGCAGGGCAGAAGCTCCCAAGTCAGTTCTAATATAAGTGATATCTTCAGCAAAAAGTATTTCCCTCTAGAACAACCATAGTCAACAACTCCATCTTAATAATTTGAAAATAAACAATATTATAGGGTCAATACAAAGATCAACGAAAACCAATATAATTACAACAGAATGGCCATGTGAAATTCTTACTCTAAGTTATTTTTACAGTTTTATTTGTTATGTTTATATAGTCACAAAGTAAAAATTTTGACAGTATAGTACAAAAATAATAATTTTCTTAAGGCTGTTCAATGGTAGATAATGCCTGAGGCCATTTTACTATATATTAAGAGACCTAAAGTGATTATAAGGTTAAACTGTGGCTTGTGGAAGAGAAAGACTGTTATAAGGTGACTCATTTTCTCAAATATCTTATTCATGTGTAATGTTTTTTTTTAAATAGCTGGATCAAAGATGATTTGTCTTAGAAGTTTTTGTACATTATTTTGAAGACTCATTTCCTCCTCATCAAACTGGAGATGACAATCTGGCATTCAGTTTTAAATTTCCTCATAAAATGAATATAATATATAAGTTATGCCTTTGTCTTAGATATATTAAGTAACTGTAAGTCAAATATTATTTAACTAGTTTACCAAATTAACAGTTTTATAAAGATTAAAGTCATGATCTAATAAAGCATATTCTTATTTAACAATTATTTAACTATAATTAAATACTTATTTGCTTTATTTTAGTATAATTAAATACTTATTTGCCTTGTTACACTACAATCAAATGCTTATTTGCCTTATTTTGTGATTCAACATGTATAATATTTTTCCTAAAACTATCTCATTAATGGAGTCTCTTAATATTTATATTAATTATTAGTCTTCATTCATATTTGTTACTGCGTAGAAATGTTTAATATTCATCATTTAATAATTGTATATAATAGGAATAGTTTTCATAGTAAACATTCCATATAATTATATTTTATAATTATGTTTTCATAATTATAAATTTTATAATTTCCTGATAATATATATAAATTTATTTTTGATTTGGCTAATGAGACTATAAATAGGTAAATTACAAAATAGTTTAACTCTGGACTTCAACATTAAGAATGCTTTCCTCTTCTGTAAGTCAGTACACAGATATTAGTAAATAGAATGTTTATTTCTACTCATGAAGTTGGTGTGCTGCTGTTATGTCATATACAAGTTGAAATATGCTGCTTTAGTTTGGATCTGAAATATCCCTACAGGTTCATGTCTTTGAACATTTAGTCCCTAAATATTAGTACTGTTTTGGGATGTTCTAAAACCTTTGAGAATTGGGACCTAATTGGGAGATGTATGTCAGTAGGGGCGGGACTTTGAGGGTTATATTTTGGCTTTTCTTCTGGTTCAAGTTTTTGCTTCCTGGTCTGTTGCCTCAGAGAAACTTCATCATAAAGTTCTAAAGCTGCCCATATAAACCTCCTCCATTAAGTTATTTCTGCCAGATAGACTGTGACAGTGATTAAGAAAGTGACTAATACAGTAGGTTAATGCTATGGCTTGTATATAAAATGTCCCCAACAAATTAATGTGTTTAAATATTTTTTTTTCAGATTGTAGCATGGCTTTTGGAGACTGGAAAACATATTGGGACTGTGACATTTGTCAAAGTGTGTTATTGGCAGACAGACCATGAGGGAGAAAGCTGCTTCTGGTTGTGGCCTGAGTGCTATGCTTTTAGTCTGCCAATGTGATATGAAGTCTTGGCCATGCACTTCTATCAACATAAACCCTACTGGTTCTTTCCCATCATGAAAAACTGCCCACTAAACTATGCACCCAAATCGGTCTCTCCTTGAAGTTGCAACTTTCAGATATTATGTCATAGAAAGTGAAAGTCATTAATTCAGATGCTCAATATTGTTGAAATATATATGTGTCCATTTGGTATTTCAAAGATTCAGGTTGAAATTCGGGCCAAGCACAATTTAGTTCAGTACTGAGCCTGGATTTTGATTGTTGTCAGTGAAATATATATAATCTTGATGTTCATCTCCAGTATGACAAAAGCTGTTTTGGGGCTGGAGAGATGGATCAGTGGTTAAGAGTATTTGTTTCTATAACAAAGGATGGATGTTTAGTTTTAGGACCCACATAGTGGTTCAAACCATCTGTAAATCCAGTTCCAAGGAACACAGTGTCATCTTTTGGCCTCTGAGGACACTGTATGCATATGATGCACAGCCATGCATATGGACAAAAAATAGCATACACATGAAATAAAGATAAATGTGTTTTTAAAAGTTTTTGATAGTAGACTACTGTTATATCTATGTCCTCTAGAAGATTAGAATTCTTAAGTTTATAGGCTAGGTTCTTAGCATAGGTGGATGACATTTCATTATTACTTCTTTCATTCATATTTTTTGTTTTTCAACTCAGGTTCTTTTATACAATTATTTCTTTTAGTTTTTGATATTATAACATAATTACATCAGTTCCCTCTTTGCTTTTGTCTCTCCAAACTCTCCCATAAATACCCATCCACTTTCTCTTTCAAATGTCCTTCTTTTTATTGTTGCTACACTCCTAAATATAATCTTTTCAATCTGTATAATGAATGTATATGTTTTTCAAGACTAACTCTTGGTATGGGATAACTAATTGGCATGCTTCCAAGGAGAAGACAATTTTCCCCTTTCTCAGCATTCTTTAGTTTCCAGCAATTATTGTGTAAGGTTAAGGCCTCCTGTTCTTTCCCCCATCCAATTTAGCATGTCTGTTGTTATCTCTTTGCTCACCTCATATTTAGGTAGTTATGTTGATGAGATTTGTATGGGTGCAGCTTCTTACATTATGAAGATACACAATACCAGAGCAACATCTCCCAAATACTCTGGCACTTAAAGTCTTTCCACTTCTTCTTCTGCAGTGATCCTTGAGCATTAGGTGCAGGAGTTGTGCTCTAGATGTGTCTATAGTTTTGCATTTTGATTGCTTATGGTTTTTTTTCTGTAATTTTCTCTGTCTGTTGATGAGATGTGAGAACTATACCTCTCTATGTGTACAAAAAGAAATGTTTATAGATTGTTTTCAGAGATTATGCTGGTTTAGCAATTGTAAGTTTTTCTTCAAGATCCATGACTTCACGAACCCTGGGTATTTGGTTAGTTTTCTGGTTTCTCTCTTACTGAGCAGGTCATAAGTCCAATTATAGAGTTGTTGGTTACCATTAAGTTATGTGTGTCACTACTGCAATATTAGGAATATAGTGCTATTCTGGTCATTTCATAGGCATCATATCTAGGTAGGACTATTGCCTGCTGCTCTTTCTTGGAAGCTTTTATTATGACTTCTGGTTTCAGGAAAGCTAATGCTTAGGAAGGAGATATTCAGATCAGTCCCATTTAGGGGTCTCTGGGCCCTGTGTCTGAAGCACTTGGTGTCTTCAGCATTAGAGACAGACTTACTTTCTTACAATAACATTAGCCTGTAATGTTTTGGAAGTTTCTTGGATAACACTAACCAACAACTAAGAAGAGGGATTTTCATGTTCAGTGTTGGATTTTTGTTTAGATGGTCTTTGGCTCTTGGAAGGAGTGTTGTCAGCACTGATGGCAATATTTCATTTAAAATAATTATGTGCATTATAGGTTTCATTTAGGTAGATGAGAAATAGTATTAGAAAATAATTTGGTTTAAAAAAGAAAGCTTGGGGGATCTAAGATGGCAGCACTGGGAGGACATTCTTTCTGAACAGCAGCACAGCAGGATCGCACAGTGACCAGCAGTCAGAACTCTCAGTCCTAAAACGCAAGTGATTGAGTTTATCAGGCGAGACGTTACCCCACGGTGTGGGATTCAATAGGCTTCAAGTCAACCATCTAAACCAAGGAAGAGGTCCCAGTTCCACCAGGCACTTGGTTGCAAGCCCAAAGCCACAAGCCAGTGTGCTCTGATCACTGTCCCAGACTGAACTGTGGGCCCCACAACATCAGAGACTGGGATTTCTAGTCGAGAGATAACCCCATGGTACAGGAAACAATCGGGACCAACCTTAGGTCACCCAGACAATCCCTGGAAAAGACCCGGGGTCCAGCGGGTGCCCAACAGCCAGCCCAGAGCTGAGGACATAGGTGCCCGCACAGAGTCCTGCCTGAGCACCTGACTCATTGACCCAGATAAAACTGTGGGCCTCATGGCACCAGAGACTGAGTTTCCCCATCGGGCACAAACCCACAGTGAGGGGGATCAGCAGGTATGATCTCAGAGAACTCAGCCAACACCCCTATCCCAAAAGGTTCTCGGGAAAAATTACCCAGTTTCAGTAGATGGCCAGCCACCCAATCACTAGCAAGGTGGAGCCATGCGCACCTGTGCCTGTGTGTTCTACTTGCCGTCCCAGACAGAACGATGGTCCCAAAAGCACAGTCTGGGTGTCCCTGTCGGGAGGAAACCCTACAGTGGGGTGATCATCAGGTCCAACTCTCAGTATACAGCTCCAGAAGACTTTCTGGATCGACGTAGGGTCTAGGCTCTAGCCTTCTAATGCAGGCATGACTGCTGTGCTTACCTGCCATTGATTACCACAAGGGCACAGGGGCACACATCCTCAGACCTACAAAAGCCTGAGTGCCATTAGAGCAGCCCTCAGATACTGCTCCTAGGTGTGACCATTTATCCCCAGCTAAACTGACAAAACTGCAGGACTCCTGGTTCTTCAAGAGAGCTGTACCCAACAATTACACTTTAAGAGCAAAAGCTGCATCTCAATAAATTTAGGGCAAGAAACCCAGCAGCAGGGCAGCCATCTCCAGGATTTCTCCTGATGAGAGAAGAACCTTCCTGAACACCACAGCTACCACACAGGTCCATATGCCTGAGGTGAACTGTGACAATTCCTGAGAAGCACCACCATTCAGTTGACCATAACCAAAAGCTGAGGAGATCTCCTTTAGAACCCTGCCAAGGGGATTCTCCCCACCCCAGGACCCAACAGGCACCAGAAATTAACAGACAACACCTGAGACAGCCTGGAGGATAGAGACCAGCATAAAAGCACAACCAACAAAAGGCAAAGCAATATGGCATCCCCAAAACACAGTTATCCAGGGGCAAGTACCCCTGGACACCCTAACATAAATGAAATTAAATAAGGTGACCTTATATCTATGCTTATGAAGAAGTTAATGGAGGAAGCAAATAAAATGCGTAAAGAATTAGAGGAAGATATAATAAAAACAGTTTATTGCCATCTGTAAAGAAATACAGGAAGATGCCGCCAAACAGTTTGTGGCTTTCAGAGAAGAAATGATTAAATCACTGACTGAAATAAAAGAAACAGAAGAATATTCAAACAAACAGGTGAAGGAATTGCAGGAAAATACAGTGAGACAGCTGAAGTTAATCAACAAAACAGTTCAAGATCTGAAAATAGAATTGGAAAAATTAAAGAAAACACAAATGGAGGAAATCATGGAGAGGGAGAACCTAGGAAAGAAAACAAGAACTACAGAGGTAAGCATAACCAACAGACTATAAGAGATGGAAGAAAGAATCTCAGGTGTGGAAGATACAATGGAAGAAATAGATGTATCCTTCAAAGAAAATAATAAATTGAAAAAGTTCCTGACACAGTCCATCCAAGAAACCCAAGACAACATAAAAAGACAAAAAACTAAGAATAATAGGAATAGAGGATAAAGAAGAGTCTCTCCTCCAAGGCCCAGAAAATATTTTCAACAAAATCACAGAAGAAAATTTCCCCAACTTAAAGGAGAGGCCTATAAGAATACAAGAGTCCTACAGAACACCCAATAAATTACAACAGAAAAGAAAATCCTCCTGCCGCATAATAATCAAAACAGTAAGCATACAGAACAAAGAAATAATACTAAAAGCTTCAAGGGAAAAAGGCCAAATAACATATAATGGCAAACCCACCAGAATCACACCTGATTTCTCAACAGAGACTATGAAAGCAAGAAGGGCCTGGGCAGATATCATGCAGAACAAAGAGAACACAGATGTCAGCCTAGGCTACTATATCCAGCAAAACTCTCAGTCCTCATAGACAGAGAAAACAAGATATTCAATGACAAAAACAATTTTCAACAATACCTATACACAAATCCAGTGTTACAGGAAATACTATAAGGAAAATTAAAATCCAGGAAAACTAACTACTTTCAAGAAAACACAGGAAATAACCTCACTACAGCAAACTAAAAGTAGCCAAGCACACAAAAATACTACCATAGTCAACAGCACAATCAAAGCATCTAACAGCCACTGGTCATAAATCTCTCTCAGCATCAATGGACTCAATTCTGCAATAAAAAGACACAGACTAACAGAATGGATGCATAAACAAGACACAAAAATCGGTTGAATACAAGAAACACACCTAAGTCACAGAGATAGACATTACCTGAGAGTAAAGGGCTGGAAGATGGTTTTCCAAGCAAATGGACCCAAGAAGGAAGCAGGAGTAGCCATTCTAATATCTGATAAAATAGACTTTCAACCAAAATTAATCAGAAGGGATGGAGAAGGACACTTCATATTCATCAAGTGAAAATTCCACCAGGAAGACATCACAATCAATGCCCCAAACCTAAACGAACCCACATTTGTAAAAGAAACATTAATAAAACTTAATCTACACATAGATCCCCACACATTACTAGTGGGAGACTTCAACACCTCACTCTCAACAAAGGACATTTCAACAAAACAGAAATTAAACAAAGAAACAATATCTCTAACAGAGGTCATGAATCAAATGGACCTAATAGACATCTACAGAACCTTACACCCAAACACAAAAGAATTTACTTCCTTCTCAGCACCTCATGGAACCTTCTCCAAAATAGACCACAAAGCAAGCCTCAACAGATACAAAAAGACTGAAATAATCCCTTGTATTCTATGTGGTCACCATGGACTAAAGCTGGACCTCAACAACAGAAATAGCAAAAAGCCTACACACACATGGAAATTGAACAACTTGATTCTAAATGACAGCTGGGTCGAAAAAGAAATAAAGAAATATATTAAACTCTTCCTAGAATTCAATTAAAATGAAGGCATAACATACCCAAACTTAAGGGACACAATGAAATTAGTGCTAAGAGGAAATTTCATAGTACTATGTGCCTTCAAGAAGAAATTCAAAACATCTCATTCAAGTAACTTAGTGGCTCACCTAAAAGTCCTAGAAAAACAAAAGAAGCAGACACACCAAAGAGGAGTAGATGGCTGGAAATAATCAAACTCGGGGCTGAAATCAATAATTTAGAAAAAAGATAAAACAATTCAGAGAATCAATGAAACCAAGAACTGGTTCTTTGAGAAAATCAACAAGATAGACAAACCCTTAGCTAAACTCACTAAAAGTCAAAGAGATACTCTCCAAATCAATAAAATAAAAAACAAAAAGGTAGACATAACCACAGACATTGAAGAAATCCAAACAATCATTAGGTCTTACTTCAAAAGCATATAAACCACAAAATTTGAAAATCTAAATGAAATGGACAATTTTCTTGTCCGATTCCACTTGCCAAAGCTGAATCAAGACCAGGTAAATGAAGTAACTAGTCCTATTTCCCTAAGGGAAATAGAAGAGGTTATCAAAGGTCTCCCATGGCAAAAAAAAAAAAAAAACAACCCAGGGCCAGATGGTTTCAAGACAAAATTGTACCAGACTTTCAAAGAAGAGCTAACACCAATATTCTTCAAACTATTCCACAAAATAGAAACAGAAGAAATACTACCTAACTCATTCTGAGAAGCCACAGTCACTTTGCTACTTAAACCTCACAAAGACCCAACAAATAAAGAGAGTTTGAGGCCAATATCCGTTATGAACATTGATGCAAAAATACTCAATAAAACACTTGAAAACCGAATCCAAGAACACATCAAAGATATCATCCTCTATGATCAAGTAGGCTTCATCCCAGGCATTCAGGCATGGTTCAATATATGAAAATCCATCAAAGTGATCCACCATATAAACAAACTGAAGGAGAAAAACCACATGATTATCTCCTTAGATGCCAAAAAATCATTTGACAAAATCCAACACCCATTCATGTTTAAAGTATTGGAGAGATCAAGATACAAGGTACATGCCTAGACATAGTAAAGTCAATATACAGCAAGCCTATAGCCAACATCAAACTCAATAGAGAGAAACTTAAATCATTCCCACTGAAACCAGGGACAAGACAAGGCTTCCCACTCTCTCCATATCTCTTCAACATAGTTCTTAAAATCCTAGCTAGAGCAATAAGACAACTAAAGGAGATCAAGGGGATACAAATTAGAAAGAAAGAAGTGATGTGATAGTATACCTGAGTGACCTCAAAACTCCTACAGCAAAGTGGCTGGATACAAAATTAACTCAAATAAATCAGTAGCCCTCCTGTATACAAAAGACAAAAGGGCTGAGAAAAAAATTAGGGGAGATAAACTAGAACCCTGACAATGCAGCCACTTCTGATGAGAACTGATAGACTAAGATCAGAAAGGAGAGGAGGACCTACCCTATCAGTGGACTTGGGGAGGGGCATGCCTGCAGAAAGGGGGGAATGGTGGGACTGGGAGTGGAGGAGGGAGGGGCTTATGGGGGGATACAAAATGAATAAAGTGTAATTAATAAAAGTTAAAAAAAGAAAAAAATTAGGGAAACAACACCCTTCACAATAACCACAAATGACATAAAGTACCCTGGTGTGAACCTTACCAAACAAGTCACAGACTTGTATGAAAAAAATTTCCAGCCTCTGAAAAAAGAATTAGAAGAAGATATTAGAAGATAGAAAGATTTCCCATGCTCATGGCTTGGCAGGATTAATATAGTAAAAATGGCTATCTTACTAAAAGCAATCTACAGATTCAACGCAATTCCCATCAAATTACCAACACAATTCTTTACAGACCTTGAAAGAAAAATTCTCAATTTCATATGGAATAGCAAGAAACCCAGCCTTCTACAATAAAAGATCTTCTGGAGGTATCTCAATCCCGGATCTCAAGCTGTGCTATAGAGCAACAATACTTAAAATTGCATCGCACTGGCATGCAACAGAATGGTGGATCAATGGAATCAAATAGAAGATCCTGAAATAAATCCACACACTTTTGGATATCTGATTTTTGATATAGATTCTAATACCATTCAATCGAAAACACAAAGCATGTTCAACAAATGGTGCTTGTCTAACCGGATGTCTACATGTAGAAAATGCAAATAGATCCATACTTATCAACCTGCACAAAACTAAAGTTCAAGTGGATCAAAGACCTCAATATAAAACCAGGCACACTAAACCTTTTAGCAGAAAAAGTGGGGAAGAGCCTGGAACTCATTGGCACAGGAGATAACTTCCTGAACAGAACAGTAACTGTACAGGCTCTAAGATCATCAATCAATAAAAATGGGACCTCATGAAACTGAAAGCTTCTGTAAAGCAAAGGACACTGTTGTCAGAACAAAATGACTGCCTACAGATTGGGAAAGGATCTTCACCAAGCCTATATCTGACAGAGGGCTAATATCCATCATATATAAAGAACTCAAGAAGTTAAACAGCATCAAATCAAGTAATCCAATTAAAAAATCTGGTACAGAGCTAAACAGAGAATTCTCAATAGAGGAATATCGAATGGCAGAGAAACACTTAACGAAATGCTCAATGTCCTTAGTCATCAGGGAAATGCGAATCAAAATGACCCTGATATTTCACCTTACAACCATCAGAGTGGCTAAAATCAAAAGCTCAAGTGACAATACATGCTGGAGAAGTTGTGGAGAAAGGGGAACCCTCCTCCACTGCTGGTGGGAAGGTAAACTTATACAACCTCTCTGGAAATCAATCTGGTGCTTTTCTCAGACAAGTGCTTCCTTAAGATCCAGCTATACCACTCCTAGGCATATATCCAAAAGATGCTCAAGTACACAATAAGGACATTTGCTCAACCATGTTTGTAGCAGCTTTATTTGTAATAGCCAGAACCTGGAAACAACCCAGATGTCCATCAACGGAGGAATGGATACAGAAATTGTATTTTTACATAATGGACTATTACTAAGCAATAAAAAGAAGGAAATCATGAAATTTGCATGTAAATCGTGGGAACTGGAAAAGATCATCCCAGAAGCAGAAAGACATACTGGGTATATACTCACTCATATGTGGATATTAGCCATATAATATAGGATAAACCTACTAAAATTTGTACACCTAAAGAAACTAATCAAGAACAAGTACTTTGGCTAAAATGCTCAATCTCCATTCAGAAAGGCAAAGGGGATAGACATCAGAAGGAAAAAAGAGGGAACAGCACAAGTAACTGCCACAGAGGGCTTCTGGAAGGCTCTGGCCTGCAGAGTATCAAAGCAGATGCTGAGGCTTATGTCCAACCTTTGGGCAGAGTGCAGGGGATCCTATGAAAGCAATGGGAAATAGTAAATCCTGGAGGTGACATGAGCTCCATAGGGAGAGCAACAGAACCAAAAAAATCTGGGCACAGGGGTCTTGTCTGAGACTGATACTCCAACCAAGGACCATTCATGGAGATAATCTAGAACCCCTGCACAGACATAGCCCATGATAGTTCAGTGTCCAAGTGGGTTCCATAGTAATGGGAACAGGGACTGTCTCTGACATGAACTGATTGGCTTGCTCTTTGATCAGCTCCTCCTGAGGTGGGAGCAGCCTTACCAGGCCACAGAGGAAGACAATGCAGCCACTCCTGATGAGACCTGATATACTAGGATCAGAAGGAAGGAGAGGAAGACCTCCCCAAACAGTGGATTTGGGTAGGGGCATGTATGGAGTTGGGGGAAGAAGGGTGGAACTGTAGGGGAGGATGGAGGGATTTATGAGGGGATACAAAGTGAATAAAGGGTAATTAATAAAAATTAAAACTAAGAAATAGTTTCATTTTTGTGATTTTTTTCAGAGAACCTGTTATCCTCCCCAAATCTCTACTTGTTTTTATGTATATTTTCCTCCATCCTCCCTAATTAGAGTACCCACTTGTAACTTCTTATCCTATTTTTCTTGCTTCCCAACCCTGCTATCATGACAATGGATCCATCTTACTTTCCTAGTTTCTCTAGTTACACCTGGATACATTCTTACATCTGAAGATTTGTAACTAGGAGCCTCAAATGAGGAATAACATGTTTTTGTTTCTTTTCCTATGTCTGGGTTACCTCAATTTATATGATCTTTTCCAGTTTTACCTAAATATTGACGATTTCATTTTTTTTGTTTTGTCTTTTTTTTAAATTTTTTATTTAACTTTTATTAATTACACTTAATTCATTTTGTATCCCCCCATAAGCCCCTCCCTCCTCCCTGCCCAGCCCCACCCTCCCCCCCTTTCTGCATGCATGCCCCTCCCAAGTCCACTGATAGGTGAGGTCCTCCTCTCCTTCTTTCTGATCATAGTCTATCAGTTCTCATCAGAAGTGGCTGCATTGCCAGGGTTCTAGGTTATCTCCATGGATAGTCCTTGGTTGGAGTATGAGTCTCTGGGAAGTTCCCTGTGCTCAAATTTTCTTGTTCTGTTGCTCTCCTTGTGGAGTTCCTGTCCTCTCCAGCTCTTACTATTTCCCACTTCTTACATAAAACTCCATTCACTCTGCCTGTCAGTTGGCCATCATGCTCAGCATCTTCTTTGATAGTCTGCAGGGCAGAGGCTTTCAGGGGCCCTCTGTGGCAGGTTCATAGGTTGTTTCCTGTTTTCTTTTTCTTCTGATGTCCATCCTCTTGGCTTTTCAGGATGGGGATTGAACATTTTAGTTAGGGTCCTCTCTTTTGCTTAGTTTGTTTAGATTTACAGATGATTTTAGTGGGTTTATCCTATGTTGTATGTTTATATGAGTGAGTATATACCATGTGTGTCTTTTTGCTTCTGGGACAACTCACTCAGGATGATCCTTTCCAGGTCCCACCATTTACCTGCAAATTTCATGTTTTCCTTATTTTTCATTGCTGAGTAATACTCCATTGTATAGATGTACCACAGTTTCTGCATCCATTCTTCAGTTGAGGGGCATTTGGGCTGTTTCCAGCTTCTGGCTATTACAAATAAAGCTGATACAAACATGGTTGAGCAAATGTCCTTTTTGTGTACTTGAGCCTCTTTTGGGTATATGCCTCAGAGTGGTATGGCTGCATCTTGAGGAAGCGCTATTCCTAGTTGTCTGAGAAAGCGCCAGATTGATTTCCAGAGTGGTTGTACAAGTTTAAATTCCCACCAGCAGTGGAGAAGGGTTCCCCTTTCTCCACAACCTCTCCAGCATGTGTTGTCACTTGAGTTTTTGATCTTGGCCATTCTGATGGGTGTAAGGTGAAATCTCAGGGTTGTTTTGATTTCCTAATGGCGAATGAGGTTGAGCACTTCTTTAAGTGCTTCTCTGCCATTCAATATTCCTCTACAGAGAATTCTCTGTTTAGCTCTGTTCCCCATTTTTTAAGTGGATTACTTGGTTTGCTGCTTTTCAGCTTCTTTAGTTT
Organism: Psammomys obesus; assembly: GCF_907164565.1. Lineage (NCBI taxonomy): Eukaryota > Metazoa > Chordata > Mammalia > Rodentia > Muridae > Psammomys > Psammomys obesus. The sequence continues at coordinate 3,741,130 of NW_026591872.1, read as the reverse complement.
TTTATATATATATAGGATATGAGTCCTCTGTCAGATAAAGGGTTGGTGATGATTCTTTCCCAATCTGTAGGCAGTCGCTTTGTTTTGATGACAGTGTCCTTTGCTTTACAGAAGCTTTTCAGTTTCATGAGGTCCCATTTATTGATTGTTGCTCCTTAGAGCCTGTGTTGTTGGTGTTCTGTTCAGGAAGTTTTCTCCTGTACCAATGAGTTCTAGGATATTCCTCACTTTTTTTTCTAGCCGATTTAATGTGTCTGGTTTTATGTTGAGGTCTTTGATCCACTTGGACTTCAGTTTTGTGCAGGGTGATAAGTATGGATCTATTTTCATTTTTCTACATGTAGACATCCAGTTGGACCAGCACCATTTGTTAAAGATGCTATCTTTTTTTCCATTGTATGGTTTTGGCATCTTTGTCAAAAATCAGGTGTCCATAAGTGTGTGGGTTTATTTCTGGGCCTTCTGTTCGGTTCCATTGATCCACCATTCTGTTTCTATGCCAGTACCATGCAGTTTTTATAACTGTTGCTCTATAGTACAGCTTGAGATCAGGGATGGAGATACCTCCAGAAGATCTTTTATTGTAGAGGATTGTTTTAGCAATTCTCGGTTTCTTGTTATTCCATACGAAGTTGAGAATTTTTCTTTCCAGGTCTGTAAAGAATTGTGTTGGCAATTTGATGGGAATTGCATTAAATCTGTAGATTGCTTTTGGTAAGATGGCCATTTTTACTATATTAATCCTGCCAAGCTATGGGCATGGGAGATCTCTCCATCTTCTCATATCTTCTTCTAATTCTTTCTTCAGAGATTTGAAATTTTTTCATACAAGTCTTTGACTTGCTTGGTTAGGGTTACTCCAAGGTACTTTATGTCATTTGTGGCTATTGTGAAGGGTGTTGTTTCCCTAATTTCTTTCTCAGCCCTTTTGTCTTTTTTATTTTTTTAACTTTTATTAATTACACTTTATTCATTTTGTATCCCCCCATAAGCCCCTCCCTTCTCCCCTTCCGGTCCCCCCTCCCCCCATTTCTGCATGCATGCATGTCCCTCCCCAAGTCCACTGATAGGAAGGTCCTCCTCTCCTTTCTGATCTAAGTCTATCAGTTCTCATCAGAAGTGGCTGCATTGTCAGGGGTTCTAGGTTATCTCCACGGATACCTACCACAGAGGGCCCCTGAAAGCCTCTGCCGTGCAGACTGCCAAAGCAGATGCTGAGCCTAATGGCCAACTGACGGGCAGAGTGAATGGAATTTTATGTAGGAAGTGGGAAATAGTAAGAGCTGGAGAGGACAGGAACTCCACAAGGAGAGCAACAGAAAAAGAAAATTTGAACACAGGGAACTTCCCAGAGACTCATACCCTTTTGTCTTTTGTATACAGGAGTGCTACTGATTTTTTTGAGTTAATTTTGTATCTGGCCACTTTTTTCAAGGTGTTTATCAGCTGAAGGAGTTCCCTGGTAAAGTTTTTGGGGTCACTCATGTATACTATCATATCATCTGCAAATAGTGATAATTTGATTTCTTCCTTTCCCATCTGTATCCACTTGATCTCCTTCAACTGTCTTATTGCTCTAACAAGGACTTCCAGAACTATGTTGAAGAGATATGGAGAGAGTGGGCAGCCTTGTCTTGTCCCTGATTTCAGTGGGATTTCTTTAAGTTTCTCTCCGTTCAGGTTGATGTTGGATATAGGCTTGCTGTATATTGCCTTTACTATGTTTAGATATGTGCCTTGTATCCCTGATCTCTCCAATACTTTAAACATGAATGGATGTTGGATTTTGTCAAATGGTTTTTCAGCATCTAGAGAGATTATTATGTGGTTTTTTCTTTCAGTTTGTTAGTATGGTGGATCACATTGATGGATTTCTGTATATTGAACCAGCCCTGCATACGTGGGATGAAGCCTACTTGGTCATAGTGGATAATATCTTTGATGTGTTCTTGTATTCGGTTTGCAAGTATTTTGTTAAGTATTTTTGCATCAATGTTCATAAGGGAGTTTGGCCTGAAATTCTCTTTCTTTGTTGAATCTTTGTGAGGTTTAGGTACCAAGGTGACTGTGGCTTCAGAGAATGAATTTGGTAATGTCCCTTCTGTTTCTATCTTGTGGAATAGTTTGAAGAGAATTGGAGTTAGCTCTTCTTTGAAGGTCTGGTAGAATTCTGGGCTTTTTTTTTTGGAAGGGAGCCTTTTGATGAATGCTTCTATTTCTTCGGGGGATATAGGACTATTTAATTGATTTACCTGGTCCGATTCAGCTTTGGTAAGTCAAATCAATCAAGAAAATTGTCCATTTCATTTAGATTTTCAAATTTTGTGGCATATAGACTTTTGAAGTAAGTCTTAATGATTGTTTGGATTTCCTCAGTGTCTGTAGTTATGTTCCCCTTTTCATTTCTGATTTTGTTGATTTGGGTGGTGTCTCTCTGTCTTCTAGTTAGCTTGGCTAAGGGTTTGTCGATCTTGTTGATTTTCTCAAAGAACCAGCTCTTGGTTTCATTGATTCTTTGAATTGTTTTATTTGTTTCTAATTGATTGATTTCAGCCCTGAGTTTGATTATTTCCAGCCATCTACTCCTTTTTTGTGTGTCTGCTTCTTCTTTTTCTAGGGTTTTTAAGTGGGCTATTAAGTTGCTTCAATGAGCTGTTTCGAATTTCTTCTTGAAGGCACTTATTGCTATGAACTTTCCTCTTAGCACTGCTTTCATTGTTTCCCACAAGTTTGGGTATGTTGTTTCTTCATTTTCATTGAGTTCTAGGAAGACTTTAATTTCTTTCCTTATTTCTTCCCTGACCCAGCTGTCATTTAGTAACAAGTTGTTCAGTTTCCATGTGCGTGTAGGCTTTTTGGTATTTCTGTTGTTGTTGAAGTCCAGCTTTATTCCATGGTGATTAGACAAGATACAAGGGATTATTTCAATCTTCTTGTATCTGTTGAGGCTTGCTTTGTGACCTACTATATGGTCTATTTTGGAGAAGGTTCCATGAGGTGCTGAGAATAAGGTAAATTCTTTTGTGTTTGAGTGTAAAGTTCTGTAAATGTCTGTTAGGTCCATTTGATTCATGACCTTTGTCAGAGATATTGTTTCTTTGTTTAATTTCTGTTTTGTTGACCTGTCCTTTGTTGAGAGTGGGGTGTTGAAGTCTCCCACTATTAATGTGTGGGGATCTATATGTGGTTTAAATTTTATCAGTGTTTCTTTTACAAATGTTTGTGCTCTTGTATTTGGGGCATAGATGTTCAGGATTGTGATGTCTTCTTGGTGGAATTTTACCTTGATGAGCATGAAGTGTACTTCCCCATCTCTTTTTATTAATTTTGGTTGAAAGTCTATTTTATCAGATATTAGAATGGCTACTCCTACTTGTTTCTTGGGTCCATTTGCTTGGAAAGTCGTCTTCCAACCTTTTACCCTCAGGTAATGTCTATCTTTGTGCTTTAGTTTTGTTTCTTGTATGCAGCAGATTGCCGGGTTTTGTTTCCATATCCATTCTGTTAATGTTTGTCTTTTTACTGGAGAGTTGAGTCCATTGATGTTGAGAGAGATTAATGACCAGTGGCTGTTAGATCCTTTGATTTTCATGTTGGCTGTGGTCATAAGGTTGTGTGCTTGGTTGCTTTTTGTTTT
>NW_026591872.1:3695448-3737093 GCF_907164565.1 Psammomys obesus | reverse complement strand
TTTTCTCTGTCTATGAGGACTGAGAGTTTTGCAGGGTATAGTAGCCTGGGCTGACATCTGTGTTCTCTTAGGGTCTGCATGATATTTGTCCAGCCCCTTCTGGCTTTCATAGTCTCTGTTGAAAAGTCAGGTGTGATTCTCATGGGTTTGCCAATATATGTTACTTGGCCTTTTTCCCTTGCAGCTTTTAGTATTTTTTCTTTGTCCTGTATACTTACTGTTTTGATTATTATGTGGTGGGAGGATTTTCTTTTGTGGTCAAATTTTTTGGGTGTTCTGTAGGTCTCATCTATTCTTATTGGCTTCTCCTTTAACTTGGGGAAATTTTCTTCAATGATTTTGTTGAAAATATTTTCTGGGTCTTGGAGAAGTTAGTCTTCTTTTTCCTCTATACCTATCATTCTTAGGTTTTGTCTTTTTCATATTGTCGTGGGTTTCTTGGTCGGTCTGTGTCAGGAATTTTTTGACATTTTCTTTGACAGATACATTGATTTCTTCCATTGTATCTTTTACACCTGAGATTCTTTCTTCCATCTCTTGTAGTCTGTTGGTTATGCTTATCTCTGTAGTTCCTGTTTTCTTCCCTAAATTCTTCCTCTCCATTATTTCCTCCATTTGTGTTTTCTTTAATTTTTCCAGTTCTATCTTCAGGTCTTGAGTTGTTTTGTTTACTTCCTTCACCTGTCTGCTTGTATATTCCTCTTCTTCTTTTAGTTCCTTCAACTCTGTTTCTTTTATTTCTTTCAGTGTTTTAATTATTTCTTCTCTGAAGGCCGCAAACTGTTTGGCTGCATCTTCCGGTATTTCTTCATGGATGGCCATAATCTGCTTGTCATTAACTTCCTCCATTTCTTTCCGGATAGCCATGATCTGTTTGGTTTTATCTTCCTCTAATTCTTTACGTATTCTATTTGTTTCCTTTATTATCCTCTTCATCAGCATAGATGTAAGGTCAATCTTCTTGATTTTCTATTATGCTGCTTTGTCCAGGGCTGCCTGCCCCTGGATGGCTGGGTTCTGGAGATGCCATATTGTTCTGTCTATTGTTGTTTGAGATTTTATGCTGACCTCTACCCATTGGGCTGTTTTAGGTGTTGGCTGGCAGTTTCTGTGCTTCCTGGAGTCCTGAGGTAGGGAGAATCCCCTTGTCTGGAAGATGATTTTTCCTGAAGGAGTCCTCTTCTGCTTTTTGATTATGGTCACTGTATGGCCAGTGTTTCTCAGGAATTGCCACTGGTCACCTCAGGTGTATAGCCCTGAGTAGTAGCTGTGGTCTTTGTTAGGCAGGGTGCAATCTCCTCTTACCCATAGAAGTTTTCAAGACAGCTGCCCCACTGCTGGGTTTCTCGTTATAAATTTAGTGAGCTGCTGCTGTTGTTACAGTTTTTCAGGTACAGTCCTCTTGAAGAACCTGCTGATTCCCTAGCTGTGGGGTTTTCTCCCAACAGGGAAACTCAGTCTGTTATCCTGGGGCACACAGTTATGTCTGGGAAATTGAGAGGAGCACCTAGCAAGTCTCTGGGCCAGAGGTAAGTGTTCCGCTCTGGGCCTGGAGAATGTGCACCTAGGGTGAGTTGGCGCCTGGGGGCGCCGCTCTGGTCTGGAGGCTGGGTGCCTCACTCTGGACCAGAAGCTGTGTGTCCCTGTCTGGGATGGCAGCTGCAGGCACTGCTCTGGTCTGGACGCTATGGGTGCAGCCCTCTTGAAGGACCAGGGATTCCCACAGTTTTGTCAGTCTAGCTAGGGATAACTGGTTGATCCTTGGCACAGTATTTGAGGGCTGCTGTAATGGCTCTCTGGTTTTTGTAGGTCTGAGGATGCAGCTGTGTGCCCCAGTACCCTAGAGGTACTCAATAATGGAGGCTGAGCACAGTGCTCCTGCCTGCATTAGAAAGCTAGAGCCTAGAGTCTGTGTGAATCCAGAAAGTCTTTTGGTGATGGGTGTCCTGAGCGTTAGACCTGATGATCCCCCCGCCGGGAGTTTCCTCTTGCCAGAGACACCCAGTCTTTGCTTTGGGGACCACTGTTCTGTCTAGGGTGGCGAGTAGAACCCACAGGCACAGACGACCGCCCGTGGCTCCACCTTTCTGTCCTTTGGGAGTGTGGGCGTCTGCCTAAACTGGACCTTTTCGGGGTTGGGTGTCGGCTGAGTTCTCTGAGATCAGACCAGCTGTTTCCCTCCCTGTGGGTTTGCATCTAACAGTGAAACTCAGTCTCTGATGCCCTGGTGCCCTGGGACCCACAGTTCTGTCTGAGGCGGCGAATCAGGCGCACAGGCAGGGCTCTGTGCAGGCGCATGGGTCCCCGGCTTTGGCTCTGGGCTGGCTCCTGGGTCGCCCGTGGAACCTGATTCTTTTCCAAGGGATGTCTGGGTGACCTAAGGTTGGTCCCAATCGTTTCCTGCTCCGTAGGGTTATCTCTCGACTGGAAAATCCAGTCTGTGATGTTCTGGGCCCACAGTTCAGCCTGAGACAGTGATCAGATAACATTGGCATGTTACTTTGGGCTGGCGACCAAGCGCCTGGTGGAACTAGGATCTCTTCAGTGGTTTAGCCGGGTTAGTTAAAGCTGATTGAATCCCCCACCGTGGGGTATCCTCTCACCTGTGAAACACAATCACTTGTGTTTTATGGCCACGAGTTCTGATTGCTGGTCACTGTGCCAATCCTGCTATGCTGCTGTTGAGGGTGAGAGTCCTCCTGGCACTGCCATCTTGCCCTGCCCCTCCTGAGGATCTTCGATTTCATTTTTTTTAAGCTGAAGAGTATTTCATAGTATTTGTATATCTCACATTTTATTATCCATTATTGCTTGGTGGAAAGACATTCTAGTTATTTCTATATCCTCATCTATTATGAACAGAGCAACAATAAACATAGATTAGCAAGTATCTGTGAAGTAAGATGTCAGAACTTTTGGACATATGCCAAGGAGTGGTATAGATAGGTCCTATGGTGGATTATTGTTAGATTTTAGAGAATGTTCCATACTAATTTCCAGAGTGACATGTTTGATATTTTGATATTGCCCTAATAGTGAATGAGGGCTCTCTTTTTCCTACACCCTCTCCAGAATTTGTTACTCGTTGTTCCGTTGATCTTTATCATTCTGCGTTTCATCCCAAGATTTTTATACCTCCTGCGATCCTAATTTCTTATGTTATGCTTCTCTTTTGTACTCTCAATCTGTCATTCTCATTCACTGAAAAAAAATAATCTGTGGTTTACTTTCTATACTTTCTTAATACTGATACATGAGTAATACATACAGTATTCTGTTCATCTCTTTGATTTTACTTCATCTAGAACGCTAACCATCATTTTATTTGCTCTGCCTTATTTGTAAAACTCAAATTCCATTAATATCATGATTTCTGCCTCTTTTAGGCCTGCATATAAATAAGGAAAAATATTATCCTGTGTTGTGTTTAAAAAAAAAAAACAGCCTTGGAAATACGTCTATAAACCACTATCAATAACATGTGACTATATAATCTTTATCACTCATGTTAGATTTTTAACTCATAGAGCTCTAAGGTAAGTTGTTAGTTGTTACATTACTGATATATAATGTGTCCATCCTCTAACAGGCTTTATTTTAAATTTATGGCCTCAAATTTCAAACCTAAAACTGAGCAGAAATTCTAATATATTGCTTTGCCATATGTGCTTTTCTAAGCTTTTCTACCCTGAAATTGTCATCTTATCAATGCTTCTAAACTCTTCCATTTCATGGGAAAAAAAACAGACAAAACAAAATCTTTTATATATAGATATGTAAATATTCTACAACAATTTTCTTTAACTTTCTATTATATATATGTAACCAATTTTAATGTGTTTGTTTTTATTCTATCCAAGGCTAGTCTTTTCATTTGTTCTGTTCTTGACTTCTCAAGGACTTTTCATCTGCTATATTTCCTCTCTGTTCTGCATCATCAATTTTCTTTTTAATCTTGTGATTGTCTACTATCTATAAAAATGCATTTTGTGCTTCATTGATTATATATTTCTTTCTAAATATTGTATCATTTTTCTATTCTTCATTAAAAATTCTTTAAAAGATTTGTTTATAATTGCTGTTTTCATTTTCACACTTATTAATTTTCAATTAATTTTAAAGTTAGCATATAAAATAATGGCTTTCCTTGTGGCTTTATATATGTAAACTTTGTTTATTTGTGTTCTATATGATCTGTTATTAACCTTCTGAAATATGTTTTGAAATCCCATGGCCAATATTTAAACCTCATTTGAGTGGCTTTTCATAAACATCTGACAGAACTGACTACTCTTTTACCCTCAAAATTACTTTCCATTGATTTACAGGACATTTGTCTTTGTTTTTTTTTTTTTTTTTTTTTTTTTTTTTTTTTCATAATGACGGGCTGTTCACTTTTCTTTGCTACTTCCATTCTTTGGTTCTGTTTTTAAATGTAGACATGCTCAAGTACTCAGTTCTGGCCTATCTTTATCTATACTGTCTTCATAAAAATAATGTTATGTTATTCCTCAATTTATATGGCAATGTCCATGAACATTTGTGTCTCTAACCCTGACATCTTTAGTTCCGTATTTGTGTAAGTTAACTTTTATTGTCTACTTGAATCCACTAGGCATCAAAAAACTTCACCCAGTGTTAAAAGCAATAGTTTTCAAAAAGGATGCATTTTGTATTTTCCTGCCCATTGACAGGCTTTTGCAACTAAGGACTGTAAGCAAAAAACTGATTTCATGGAATACTTGATTTTTCCTTATCTCATTAATATAGTGGATTAAGGACTTTGCTTGATTGCAAGAAAGATGGGCTTATTCAGGCTAATGCATATAAAGGGTGATCATCTGAGAGAGTGAGGGAAACACCACTCATTACTTGCATGGGTCTCAAATCCAGATAAAGAAAATGAAGAATATCCAGGCAACATTAGAGCTGCAATAGTTCTAAAATACTTACTAGTTGTGATGGAGGGCTTTTGCTCAGAGGTAGACTCTCCTTACTCCTCTTTTGTCATGTAGCTCTGCTACGTTTTCACCTTTATGGCATCTTCTGCTTACTGACCTTAAACATATCTCCAAATGAGTGTCTTACCAACCAAATCTGTCTAATGGTCACAGATGCAATTCTTCAAGCTAATGAAAATATGTATTAATAAAGTCAAGTAACTAACTCTTATAGAGAAAATACCCTAATTAATCATACTTCTAATTTTTGTGTTTTCAGTATACACACCATTCACTGTTTCTAACTACTGACATAATATCATCAATCCTGCAGGACTTCTGAATACTTCACAGTGGCGTTTCATGAGTAGATATAGGCTGGTTCTACCATGTCCCTACTTAATGAGCTTGAACTTAAAAGATCCTTCTTTGCAGGATCTTCTTCTAAGATTTCATGATTTGTGTTAAATTTATATTTATTTTGAAAATTTCTCACAACACTCCAATTGTATAAACAAGCTATATACGATATAGATCTGCCTTAGTAATGAATTCTCAGCTCAGTGTCTTCATTTTTCACCGTAATTTGTTCTTTAAACTACCCAAAAGTGAAATATGCTTCGTTCATTAGAGTTCATTTTGATCCTACTTTGAGTGCCTATCTATAGTCTGGAACCTATAGCTAGAAAGCTGGAATCATATGCTTATTTGTCAACTATAGGGACTGTATTGGGCTCAGTTTCCTGTAGAAGAATTTGTCAGTGAAGCATACTTTATCTAGAGCTGTAAAATTGCTAGGTGCCCAGACACTAAGAAGACCTCTAATAGAATGAAATATAATGATTTTTATTTCATAGTTGAAAGAGACTATGAGAAGTATCTTCTAATCTAATAACTAAGGATCTCTTACTCCCTTATCATATAATCTAGCATCTCTTAAGAGGCATCGCACTAAGTAAGCATATAATGATACAAAAATTATGATGTTGATAAAATTAAGAAGTAACCACATGAGGATTTCAAAGAGAAGCAGTAGATGGGCTAGTTTCTATATGCATGTAATCTGCATGTGCAAACTGATGCAATTAATGAACCATCAGAAATGAGACATTGTAATGGGCCTTGAAGATTCTTTTTTTTATTTTTTTTTATATTAATCACAGGTTATTTACTTTGTATCACAGCCATAGCCCCCTCATGCCCTTCCAATCCCATATATTCCCTTCCTCATCTCCTCCTTGCCCCTTTCCAAGTCCACTGATAGGGGAGGTCCTCTTCCCCTTCCATCTGACCCTAGTTTATCAGGTATTTTCAGGACTGGCTGCAATGTCCTCCTCTGTGGCCTAGCAAGGCTGTTTCTCCCTCGGGGGAGGGGGAAGCCAAAGAACCAGCCATTGAGTTCATGTCAGAAATAGTCCTTGTTCCCCTTACTAGGGTACTCACTTGGATCCTGAGCTACCATGGGCCACATCCAAGCATGGGTTCTAGGTTATATCCATACATGATACTTGGTTGGAGAAAAAGTCTCATAAAAGACCCTTGTGCCCTGATATATTTGGTCCTTGTGGAGCTCCTCTTCTCTCCAGGTCAGTACACAACAAGGACCTATGCTCAACCATGTTTGTAGCAACTTTATTCATAATAACCAGAATCTGAAAACAATCCAGATCCCATCAAGGGAGAAATGGATACAGAAATTGTGGTACTTTTACACAATGGAATACTACTCAGCAATTAATAACAAGGAAATCATGAAATTTGCAGGCAAATGGTGGGATCAAAAGATCATCCTGAGTGAGGTATCCCAGAAGCAGAAACACACACAGAATATACTCACTTATAAGTGGATACTAGACCTATAAGATAGGATAAACATACTAAAATCTGTACACCTAAAGAAGATAAAACAAGAAAGAGTACCGGGGTAAGATGATCAATCCTCATTTAGAAAGACAAATGGGATGGACATTGGAAGTAGGAGAAAACAAGTAACATGACAGGATTCCACCGCAGATGGCCTCTGAAAGACTCTACATAACAGCGTATCAAAGCAGATGCTGAGACTCATAACCAAACCTTCAGCAGAATGCAGAGAATCATATGAAAGAAGGGGGAGTTAGTATGACCTTGAAGATTCTTATATTTCATTACAACTATGATAAACTCCTCTTTGGGAGTATGACTGTTTCCACTCCCTGTAAATTGGACTTTCTTAGGAAGATGTGTAGGAACCTATCTTTGTAGCACAAACCTAGAATTTGCACTTTATCAGATAACAATAGAATTCATAAATGTATATGAAGTTTGAGAACTACTTTCCAATACTATCTGGTACTGTTCATCCTGTTTCTAAAGTCCGAACAGCTTTTGAACATCAAGAACTTATGAAGATTGTTGTATTCTGTTTGCAGTTATTGGATCTTTGCATGCCCTTTGCACTTGAATGGTAAACAGCGATTGGAATCCATTGAATCCCCAGTTTCCATGATTTGTGCCAGCCAGCTACTGCATTCTTCACTGAACCATAGAAATTGTTTATAGATTGAAAATTCACTAGTACATGTTTTTGGGATCAAATATTCCATCAAAATTTGGAGTCTTTACTTCTTTTGACTAAATGTTCACCATCTTCACATAAAAAAACTAACATACCAATAAAAAGATGGTTGAACAAAGTCACCCATGTCTTTTACTAGAAACCACAGGGAAGAAGGCACAGGAAGTATGCAATATATGAAGTTTGATTGCTGGGAATACTTGTCAATTTTGAATGTAATCCAGGACATATATGTGTAAAAGTAATGAGTTTTATTTACTTCTTTTACCTATGTAATCATCCAAGGCTCTGTATAATTCATTCCATTTAACTCTATAGATACCAATGCTCAAGGAATTTACTCTATATCCTCACATCATGAGGGTGGCATCTTCTGACTTGTTACTATCACCTGGGGAGATAAAACCAGAGGACCAACCAATTAGTACTGAATCTACTTGTGAACAACTTGCTGGACCATCTCAGTGTCTAATGGCTAAAGATGAATTTTGTGTAGAAGACTATCTCTTAGACATTTGTTTTTTGTCTACAGTTCCTCACAAGAACTGGTCTATTCATAGGTAAGGCTTCCTGGGTCACAATTCAAATTACCTTCGTGATAACTATATCTTCCTTTATAAATTAAGGCCTTAGGAGTTTTATATCTAGACTTGTTTAGCCCTGGTTTACAAAGTCTGCTTATTGAGCTTCATCAGGGAATTAAAGCAGAAGCCTCTGTTCTCAATTTTTATCAAATAATGTTAGTACATCTATCATCCTTTTGAAAATCAGGAATTACTTGCAGCTCTCATTCCTTCCTCAATCAACCTAACTTAATTTTATTTTTAAGGTGTAGCATAGCCATTTCTTTCATCATACATTCATTAGACATCTTATATTTATGGAGTAACTTACTAGCTTTGCACTATGTTTTTGCACGCTTGAAACTCAGAACTTTTTTAAAACTCTCAGATATCTTAGCTTTTTATACTCCAAAGCCTTATTTCTCAAGACAGTGACTCTGCAAGGGGTTTCAGAGTTTCAATTTCAAAGTAAACCCAAAGTATATGATTCTTTGTTTTATGTGTTGTGTTCTTGTCCAGGCTAATAAGTATCAGGCTCAAGGTCTAGCATTAATGGGAGATGCTGAGGGATAATGAGTGGTAAAAAAAAGAAATAATGAAAATATATCTGTTAATGCTCCAAGACATTATGACTCTCTATATCTCTTCTTAGTAAATCATTGCATTTAGATACTTCAATGTATCTCCCATAGGATCTCCTGGAAGTTTTGCAAGGCCATTGAAAAATTCCTATGAGCTTGGGAAGTCTCTACCTTTGATTATGTTTCAATTAAGAGGGGATTTATATTTTATTTGCACAGAATATGTGTGTACAAAATAATAGCTCCAATATTTAGAATTCATTTGATTAATTATTAGAATAAGGTGCAAGAATGAAGGTGAGAATTGTTTAGTCCTTGAGACTGAGAAAGAGCTTCTAGTTTAAATGTAGGTAAGAGAAAACCAGGATGACTATACAATTAGCACGGACATTTTAAAAATTTATTTTTTTTGTGAGGTTATAATTACATCACATTCCTCTTCCCTTTCTTCCCTCCAAACCCTCCCATAAATTACACCATGCTCTCCTTATAATTTATCTCCTCTTTTTTCATTATTCTTATATTCATATACGTACATGTATATACATACATATTCCTAAATGTAACCTGCTTAGTTCATTAATGTTAGTAGTATATTTTCAGGCCTGACCATTTGGTATTGAACAATCAATTGTTGTGTTTGTCCCTGGAGAAGACTGTTTCTCCTTCTTTCGGTGTTCTTTAGTTGCCTGTAATTCATTGTGTAGGGTTAAAGCCTCTTGGTTTTTCCTGCATCCATATTGAACATTCATTGTCCCTATTCAGCTCATTTTGGATATATCTGTAAAACAATTGGTGCATCTAAGGTTCAAGGAACATTGAGGAAGAAGATATAGAAAAGATTGTATGTATTAGAGGACCAGAGAGTTTTCTGTGAGACTGTGTTTTCTAGGAATTTCAGAAGTTACACCTATGCAGTCTAACTAACATGAATTAGTTTATTCTTGCCTTTTCATTCTGTCTCTGCTCCATTACATGTACAGCACACATACACATATGCACATGTATATCTACACATGTATACTTCAAACAGAATAGTAAGAATATAGGACTTCAGAAACATCAGGAGAACATTTTTCATGAATCTGTAGGTCCCTGTATTCTGTCTTGCTATCTCATTGAATAAAAACTCATGCTTAAAACATGGTGGTAATGCCAATTAAAGATTAATGGACATGAATTAAAATTAACCATTGAGGTAGAGACCAGTGAACTGGTAATCTTGGATGAGTAATCTATTATCTCCCATACATTGAAATACTATTCTAATAAGATTATACTGTGTGGCAGACCTGGGTGGGGAAAGAAGAAAGATAAATATCCAGTATTTATATATACTGTCACCCCTTATCTCTAACTTCTATGAACCTTCAAGTGACATATGAAAATGTTCTGTGGTGTCTGAATTAGGTGACGAAGTCACTGGAGAGAAAGAGAAGGCAAGCCAAACTGTCTGTGAGATGCTTTTTTTGCCCAGCAATGAGAATTCTGTATATGATATGAACTATTAGTGTTTAGTATATGTAATTCTCTGTGGCTCACCAGTTTAGGATCAAACTGCCACTCAATAACCATAAAACAAGCAATTTTCATTCGTTTTAAATTCATGTTGCCATGTCTTCTAATTTATTGCTGTCTTCCTGTATCTGTACTCTGGTAGCAGCTTCAGTTGGATTCTAGCCTTGGTCATGTAGCAAAATGTGTCCAATGAGGCAATACAAAATTTATTGGTAAGTCAAAACTTGGAATACTTCCTTATTGGGGTTTTCCTTCCCTGGATTCTCCTAGACCTCTTGATTACTCAACAGCAAGCTTGCTGGATTATGAAAAAAACATGTTAAACTTTCATCCCAGCTGATAGCCAGCCAATTTCCAGACATGTTAAGTGATATCTTTGAAAGCCAGCTGACTGGAGACCAGTGCATAACTGATTCCAGCTGACTTCAACCCAAATTGCAGACTCGTAGAGTTGGGAACTAAATGCTTGTAACACAAAGCCACCATGTGTTATGTGGTTCATTGAACAGCAAACATGAACGGATTCATCATTCAGGAGAGGAATTTTCAGTATGTGTGCTGAGGATCAAATGAAGCAGTAAGTAGGCAAAGTCAACAACACTGTCATTCTCTTTTATGGTCTCCTTCAGCTCTTCCAAATATACCTGCTGGTGTTCATTAGTTCTGTAGGGGGGAGAAATGAATGAAATGAAAAAGCATGATTATGATGGAAGATTCAATATTGATTGAAACTAATCCTGAATTTGTCCAGATATAACAGGTTACAATTTTCTTCACGGGATGAAAAAAAGGCCCAAAGACTATCTTTTTTTTCCCCTCCTATTTTCTTCTGAGTATCTTCTCAAGGTGAAGAAAAGGGGTTATTTTGATATGAGTTTGCAGAGCATGAGGAAATGTAGATATTTGTAAATTTGTCTTATTGTTTCTTTAGCTTTGCTGTGATGGAAGAGAAAATAGAAAGAAAAAGATGAAAAGTTTTCCACTGGCTCAATTTACCACTATTAATATTTTAATAGCTAGCTTTGATTGAATACTTACTCATCACTGTGCCAAACTCTTTATATGCATTGTTTCACATAATCCTCCAAACAACATATGAGATAATATATTATTTTCTTCATTTTACAGTTGAAAAACTAAGAGAGATTAAGTTACCTAAATTCTTGCAATGAATAAAATGGCTAAAATCCAGAACATTCTGATCCCAAAGAAGTTGATTTCATTTGGCAACATATTGCTTCTTAAATGGATGGTAGCATTTTAAAATTTATTGCTAGCAATTATTTTAGTTGTACGAATAAAAACCCAAATATCGAGAAGGAGTTAGAAAGTGTAAGTAAGTGCTAAAAGAGTGGTTACAATTTCATGTGGGGAATGAGGGGTTGTGGGCAGATAAAAGTTATCAGGGGCCACTTTGCTGCTCTTGGATAGCTGTTCTTGCTCCAGGGGATTCACACAAAATAAAGATGATGTCCTTGGTTGGGGATAACCTGGAACCCCTGCGCAGATGTAGTCCATGGCAGCTCAGTGTCCAATTAGGTTCCCTGGTAAGGAGAACAGGAACTGTCTCTGACATCAACTCAGTGGCTGGCTCTTTGATCACCTCCTGAGGGGGGACAGCCTTACCAGGGCCACAGAGGAAAACAATGCAGCCAGTCCTGAAGAGACTGGATAGGCTAGGGTTAGATGCAAGAGGAATAAGATCTCTCTAATCAGTGGACTTGGAGAGGGGCATGGAAGGATTTGAGGGAGGGAGGGTGGGATTGGGAAGAATTGAGGGAGGAGGCTACAGCTTGGATACAAAGTGAATAAATTTTAATTAATAAAAAATAAACATACAACACAAATCAGAAGTTAATGCAATTTTTAAAGTTTTGCCACTTAACTATTCTCCACAATTTTATGAAGTATGTGCCCTTTGATTTGGCTAAGATTGTCAATGTTTACAGCAATTGCTTTGAGTACCTATTTTCAAGTACATTCTATTTTCTTCTTTTAACAGTAAGCAAAATATATTATTTGTCACAAGATACTGTATACTTTTAGAATAGATTTTTGGAATTCCAGATTCCATGTGAATTATAAACAATCAAGCTTTTAGTTCCTTGCTGCTAAGAAAACTGTTGCGTATTGTGTATTAATCACCAGCAAATACAACGAATGGTAGATAGATTATTGTTTGGTGGGGCCAATGCCTCCCTCTTTTAAGGTTAAAATATTACTATTTTAACTGGAATGGAAACAGCAAGTTATGTGGGTTTATGGTAGTGCTGTAAAAACAAACAAACAAACAAACAAACAAACATGTAGGACTCATTTTCTTCCTTTTGTCTTAGTCATGAATGAATAAGCAGGGGACCTAGTAGCTTTTAGAAATCCATGTTACACTTTCTTTTCACTCACTTCCATCTCTTAAATGGATCCTTTTTTTTCCTTTTATATTCTTTTTTGCCTTGATCAAGCCCTTATTTCTTTGGATGATGGCTCTCATAATTACCTTCAAATTGGTCTCCTAGTGCCCAGAATTTTTTATTTAATCATAATTTAATCTTCTGCTGTATCAGATTGTTTTTGTTTAAATACTAGTTCTGCTAGTGACAAGCTCTGTGTCTCTTGAGTAAATTATGTAAACTTTCATATTTTAGTTATTTAAGGTCATAATATCTATGTAATGAGAAATATCTGGCATATAGCAGTTTATAAAAATTAGTCTCTATATTTTCCTTAAGCAATTTTTTTTCTATACTAGTAGTCTGTTTGCCTGATTCAAACATTTCAGTGATTTTTGCCTAATTCCCTGACTTTGAATGTTCGGCAATATACAGTCTACTACCAAATTTCTGTTACTGTCTCTCAAAGTTATCCTGGGATATAGAAGTGTATAATGACAAGAATATGGGATTGTAGAATAATTTACACATGGAATAGAATTTTAGTTATGTTATCATATTAAGCTAATTGGTTCTCTATTTTATAGAGATATGCATAAGTGACATTATCTTGGATATTATTTTATAGTTAAAATAATATTTATATACACCTCTAGAATTGAACCTTTCTTGGCACTTCTTCTTTCCAGCGTTCTTTTACTGTCTCTTCAGACATGGGAGCCATTGTTAGAGGATGAGCTATCTTACATCACCAGTTTGCATGTTGAAGTCATAACCCTCAATACTTGATGATTCCAATGTGTTGTGGATATAAACATGTTTTTGTTTTGGTCCCAGGTGTGGGATGTGGGACTGATTCAGATGGTCCACAGCAGCAGAATATTTGCTTCATGTAGGCGCTGAGAGGAGCTCTTTGCCAGTTGCAGATAGTTTAAATCCAAGGACTCTGGAGAGAGAATAAATGCTGGAGCCCAGAGAGTGTGGAAAAAGGAGAGTAAGAACAATGCTACTCCTGCTTCCCCCTTGCTGCTCCTTGTTCTGTTGTGAGACAAGAAATTGGAGATCTGAAATGAGGATTAAACCAGCTGCAAGCAAGGAACCAGACAAGCCTAATCAGCAGGACACAGCTAAGAGAACTGCGCCCCTCCCTCACTATTTCTCTCTCCCACCTGGTGTTGGGGTGTTGGAAGAGATTGGAGTGGAGTAGGGAGAAAAAGATAAAAGCAATGTAAATAAAAGCTTGTTTAAATCTTTTTTTTTTGATTTATTTCTTATTTACTACAACTTATTTTCTTTGTATCTGGTTGTAGCCTCCTCCTTCCTCCCCTCCCAGGCCAAGACACCCTCCCTCCCTCATCTCTCATGCTTCTCCTCTAGTCCACTGATAGGGGAGGTCCTCCTCCCCTTCCATCTGTCCCTAGCCTCTCAAGTCTCATAGAACTGGATGCACTGACTTCCTGTGTAGCCTGGCAAGGCTGCAACCCCCAGGGAAAGGTGATCAAAGAGCCTGCCACTGAGTTCATATCAGAGACAGCTCCTGCTCCCATTACTAGGGAACCCTGTTGGAGACTGAGCTGCCTATCTGTTACATCTGAGCTAGTGTTCTAGGTCCTCTCCACGGATGGTTCTTGGTTGTGGTATCAGTCTCTGCAAGGCTCCCTGGGCCCAGATTTTTTGGGTATGTTGGTCTCCTTGTGGAGCTCCAGTCCTCTCCTGGTATTTCTATCTCCCCCTTCGTCCATAAGATTCCTTGCACTCTGACCAAAGTTTGGTTATAAGTCTCAGCATTCTGCTTCGATACCCCAATCAGTAGTCTTTCAGATGCTCTCTGTGGAAGTCTCCTGTCCTGTTCTCTGTCTTATTTTACTTCCGATGTCTATCCCATTTGTCCTACTGAATGAGGACTGAGCATCTTCCCTAGCGTCCTCCTTCCTATTTAGATTCTTTAGGAATGTAGATTTTAGTATATTTATCCTATATTATATGTCTAATATCCACTTATAAGTGAATATATATATATATATATATATATACATATATATTTAAGTATGCCAACATCAGTGTAGCTGGTATCATTCAATAGGAATAGAAAGGTAGGCAAAAGGTAAATTTATACTCTGCCTTGTGGAGATGAGCTATTCTTTTGTCCACATATCTTACAACCCTGCTTTGGCTCTTATATTAGCTGTTCCGCAAGGACATTGCTGTTTCACCAAAAACATTGGCTTTGGAGGCTCTGTGGTTTAGGCTTCCACATTTTGACCAAGACAACCTATCAAATCTTACCATTCTTTAACTTTAAAAAGCTTCTACTTTTGTCTATCTATCTACGTATCTATCCGTCTATTTTTCATTGTTTGAGAATTTTATACATTCACAGATGAGAAGGGAGAAAGACTTTAAGAAACATAATAGGAAGATACTGTGAAATGATCTCTTTTGAACATGAATGGCTATTTCATTTATCAGGTCACAGGAGACGTAGATATTGCAGAAAACCCTGACAAGAGCTGCTAGGTAAAATTCCCTCAATATGGGACAAAGATTTTATGAGGATCCACTTGCAACTGGGGAACAATTGATAGTTGATAGCTGCTGGGCGAATCAGTTTTTAGAGGGGTGGGTGGATGCTTGCCATTAGTAGGTTGTTTGTATTCAAATAGGAGGCCCCACACTCATGGGAATCCTTAAACACCATAATTGTATGTATTGATTTACTTAATAAGTTTTTCTCCTTCCTTCTTATTCATATTCTTCTTTTTTTACTGCTAGTGTTTCAAAACATCTCTAGTAGTAAATATCCAGGAAGTGGGGGCAGAAAGATTGTAAGAGCCATAGGACCTGGAAGTCCACTGCAAGACTGAGTCTTCTAGAAATGACAGGGAAGCTATGCCTATGAAATCTTAACACTATGGCTGCTTAAACACTACCCAAACAATGACACACCAGTTGAGGTGCCAATATGGATGGGTGAAATCTCACAAGACCTCATACATATATAAAGAACTACATTAAGAAGGCAACTAGTGGCTACTGAGAGAAGAAAAGCTTTGCCCCAAGGATGATCCCTGATTACCAAGTGGTGGGCTGTAGAAATGTGTATATTCAGGACATACTAAATGGACTCTACAAGTCGTATTCATATATATTTATAAAAAATGACTAAAAGAAGAGGAGGCTTTGAATTTGGAAGTGAATTGGGGGATGCAAAGGGTAGGAAGGAGAAAAAGGAAGGAAGAAAAATGTGATTATATTTTATTTTTTAATAATTAATAAAATTTTAATAATTTATTCACTTTATATCACAATTGTAGCCCCCTCCCTTCTCTCCTCCAAATTCCACCCTTCCTCCTTTTCTTCCCTATCCTCCTCCCCTAGTTCACAGAAAAAGGGAGACTTCCTAGTCTACCGACTAACCCTAGCCTATCAAGTCTCATCAGAACTGTCTGGATCCTCTTCTTCTGTGGCCTGGCAAGGTGGCCCCACCATTGGGAAGTGATCAAAGATCAGGCAACAAACTCCATGTCAGAGACAGCCCCTGCTTCCATTAGTAGGAAACCCACATGGAGACTGAGTTGCCTATGTGCTACATTTAAACAGTGCCTATAGGTCCTCTGCATGCATAGTCCTTGGTTAGTGCATTAGTCTCTGGGGGCCCCTGGGACCAGATTTGTTGGCTTTCTTGGTCTTCTTGTGGAGCCCCTGTACCCTGTAGGTCTTTCTATTCCTCCAATCTTCCATAAGACTCCCTAAACTCTGCTCAAAGTTTGGTGGTGAGTCTCTGCATTTGCTCTGAATCCCTACTGGGTGGAGTCTTTAAGAGGACATCAATGGTAAGTCTCTGTTCTGCTCCCTCTCTTCAACCCTTTCTGGTGTCTGTTGTATTTGCCCTTCTGAATGAGAATTAAGCATCCTCCCTTTAGAGTCTGCCTTGTTATTAGCCTCTTTAGGTTTGTAGATTTTAGTATGGTTATCCTGTATTGAATGGCTAGTATAGGCTTATAAATGAGTATATACCATGTTTGTCTTTTTGGTTCTGGGTTACCTTACTCAGAATGATTTTTTCTAGTTTCATCCATTTGTCTGAAAATTTCATGATTTCCTTGTATTCTGCAGATATCTATATCCCTGATCTCAAGCATCAATAATAAAAACTGCATGGTCCTGGTATAGAAACATACTGGTGGATCAATGGAATTAAATAAAAGAACCAGAAATAAACCCACATACCTACTGAAACTTTATTTTTGACAAAGAAGCCAAACCATACAATGGAAAAAAGATAGCATCTTCAACACATGGTGCCAACCAAGGACCATGAATGTGGAGGACATAGAGCCCCTACTTAAATGTATCTCATGGCAACTCAGTCTCCATGTGGCTTCTCTAGTAAGGAAATCAGGGGCTGTCTCTGACATGGACTCTGTTGCCTGATCTTTGATCACTTCCCACTCGTGGGGCCACCCAACCAGGCCACAGAAGGCGAGGATCCAGGAAGTTCTGGTTTAACTGGATATCTACATGTAGAAAATGCAAATAGATCCATATTTTTCACCCTGCACAGAACTAAAGTCCAAGTGGATCAAAGACCTCAAAATGAAACCAGACACACCAAACCTGTTAGAAGAAAAAGTGGGGAAGGGGCTTGACCTCATTGGCACAGGAGACAACTTCCTGAGCAGAACATCAACAGCAGAGGCTCTAAGATCAACAATCAATAAATGGGACCTCATGAAACTGAAAGGCTTCTGCAAAACAAAGGATTCCATCAATGGACCAAAATGACAGCCTACACTTTTTGATTATATTTTAATTAAGTAAAGTAGAAAGGAGGATCCAAGATGGTGGTGACCAGTGGTCACCATATCTGAGAGTCAGAGAATTTGACATTGAGGCTTCCTGGGTGAGAGGGGAAAACCTGTGAGCTGAGACCATTTAGATCCACATCACCCGCGGACTTCTCTGGGTACTGAGAGTGGCGAACACTCGATTCCCTTGAACTTCCCCTTGTCGGCCCTCCTTCCTCCTCAGCAAAAGGGGCAAAGAGTGCCCATGGCTCATAACACAGAACTCCCTGCTTGGTGCCTGACATAGCAGGGGTGGGCCTCCTAGATACTCAGTGGCGGCTGCCAGCTGTACCAGCCTTCCAGGTCCCGAGTCCATTAGCAGCTGTAGGGACCCTGCAAGGACTCCCAGCCAGAAACTGTAGCGGCCTCCCACAGTGGTGGGCAGCCAACCTGTATGGCCAACCCAGGTCCGTGGACCGCAAGCATCTGTACAAGCCTCCCAGTTCTGCCACTGTGGCTGGACTGCTATACCAGCCTCCAAGATCTTCAGCTGCAACACCACTAAGCTGATGTAGCTCCTACACCCACATTTGCCCCAGCAGGCCCGAATCTGAGAGTAGTGAACAGGGAGAACCCCTGTGCTCTCTGATTAGATGTGTTAGAGAGTGAATGCTCTGTCAAGTGAGTGAATGCAGATCCCCAGATCCAAGGTCCCTCTATGCTGGCAGCCAGATATCAGATTCCTCCCACCCAAACAACCACTGTGGGCAACATAGGGATTCTTGGAACAGCATTCTCAACACTGAAGCCCCTATTCTGCAAGTCTACAATTCAAGTCCAGGCAAACAATTCCTTGAGCCCGGACAGATCTGAATACCTGTGGCCTGTAGGTATTTAGGGAATCTGCATTGTGCCCACGAACACCAACAATGCCCGCAACCCTTCCTTCACCTGTACCACCTCCTGCCCCGGGAATCTACACTCTCTAGTACCCTGTCCTTCAAGACACACTTCCATACACATGCACATGCCTGCTTGCCCACACTTGTGTTTCTGTGTCTGCACCTGCAGTTCTTCCTCCCTTATGTACATCTGAAACACCAACTCACACTCTCAAACCAGTGGACCTCTCTCATCTTCCTGAAGAATACTAAAGACACCAAAGAAAGACAGCCCCAATCTGAAGTATAGACTTCAGGAACAAACAGTGCAGATAAGCAGATGGTCAGAGGTCAGCATAAGAACACATTCAACAAAAATCAGGACATCATAGCTTCACCAACAAACCCTTAAAATCAATGGATACACCAATTCATCGGAGACACAGCAAAATGATTTTAAAGCTATGCTTATCCAGTTATTAGAGGTACATAAAGAGGAAACGAACAAATCTCTCAAAGAAATAAACACACAAATGGAGGCTAATAAAGAAGAAATGAAATAAGATCTCAAAGAGATAGCCACACAAATGGAGGAAAATAAAGAGGAAACAAACAAATCTCTCAAAGAAATACAGGCAACTGCAGCCAAACAGAGGCTCAAGTAGAGGCACAATTAGTGGCATATAGAGAGAAAACCAATTAAAAAATAGAGACCATCACAGAAAGACAGAAATCCACACTCAAACAGATGAAGGAAATAGTACAAGACCTGAAAACAGAATTAGAATCAATAAAGAAAACACAAACTGAGAAAATCCTGGAGCTGGGGAACTTAGAGAAAAGATCAGGAACCACAAAGGTATGCATCACCAATAGAATACAAAAGATGGAAGAGAGAATCTCAGGTGCTAAAGATACACTCACAGAAATTGATACATCTCTCAAAGTAAAAGTAAAATCAGAAAAGTTCCAAACACAAAACACAAGAAATCAAGGATTCCATGAAAAGACAAAAATCTAAGAATAATAGGAATAGACTAAAAAGAAGATTACATGCTCCAAGGTCCAGAAACTATTTTCAAGAAAATAATCGAAGAAAATTTTCCAAACTTAACAAAGAGATGTCCATAAGCATATAAGAGGCCTGCAGAACACCAAATAAACTAGAACAGAAAAGAAACTCCTCACATCACATTATGGCCAAAGCACTAAATCTACAGAACAAATTAAAGATATCAAAAGCAGCAAGGGAAAAAGGCCAAGTAGCATATAAAAGTAGGCCTATCAGAAACACACCATATATTTCAATAGAAACTATGAAAGCCAGAAAGGCCTGGGCAGATGTTATGCAGACTTTAAGGGACCACAGATGCAGAGACAGACTACTATACCTAACAAAGCTTTCAATCAACTTATATGGAGAAAACAAGATATTCCATGATAAAACTAAATTAAAAAAATCTACACAGCAGCCCATTCCCACATAAGATACAAGAAAACTCCAATCCAACGAAAACAACTGTGCTCAAGAAAACAAAGGATACAGATAAGTTCACAAAAAAAATTTAAAAGAAAACATGCAATGAATCACAGTAACATAATCAACTCCACAATAAAAGGAATTAACATTCATTGGTCACTATTATCTAGCAACATCAACTAACTCAACTCTCCAATAAAAAGACACAGATAAACAGAATGGTTGCAGAAAAAGGATCTAACATTCTGCTGCATCCAAGAACACACCTCTGCAAAAAAGTAAACACTACCTCAGAGTAAAGGGAAGAAAAAGTGTTTTTTAAGCCAATAAACCCAGAAAACAAGCTGGGGTGTCTATCCTAATATCTAATAAAATAGACTTTCAACCAAAGTTAATAAAAAAACATGAAGAGGGGCACTTCATTCTTAACAAAGAAAAAAAAAAAACAACAAAACACCAGGAGTACAACACAATTCTGAATATCTATGTCCAAGTACAGAGCATTTGTACTTGTTTTTGTTTTTTTTCTTTATTAATTACATTTTATTCACTTTCTATCCCCCCTGTGGTTTCCTCCCTCCTCCCGTCCCAATCCCTCCCTTCCTCCACCCTCTGCATGCATACCCCTCCCCAAGTCTACTGATAGGGGAGGTCTTCTTTTCTTTCTTTCTGATCCTAGTCAATTAGGTCTCATCAGGAGTGGCTGAATTGTCTTATTCTGTGGCCTGGTAATGCTGCTTCCCCCTCAGGGGGAGGTAATTAAAGAGCAGGCCAATCAGTTCATGTCAGAGACAGTCCCTGTTCCTATTACAATGGAACCCACTTGGATACTCAATTGCCATGGGCTACCTCTGTGCAGGGGTTCTAGGTTATATACATGCAGAGTCCTTGGTTTGAGTATCAGTCTCAAGAAAGACCCCTGTGCTCAGATTTTTTTTGGTTCTGTTGTTCTCCTTGTTGACTTCCTGTCCTCTCCAGATCTTACTGTTTCCCACTTCTTTCATAAGATTCCCTGCTCTCTGCTCAAAGGTTGCCTGTAAGTCTTAGCATCTGCATTGATAGTCTGCAGGGCAGACATTTTCAGAGGTCCTCTGTGTCAGGCTCCTGACTTGTTCCCTCTTTTCTCCTTCTTCTGATGTCCAGCCTCTTTGCCTTTCTGGATAGGAATTGAGCATTTTAGCAAGAGTCCTCCTTCTTGATTAGTTTCTTTAGGTGTACAGATTTTAGTAGGTTTATCCTATATTATATGTCTATATGAGTGAGTATATACCGTGTGTGTCTTTCTGCTTCTGGGATAGCTCACTCAGGATGATTTTTTCCAGATCCCAATGAGTTCAAGGGTATTCCCCACTTTTTCTTCTAAGTGGTTTAGTGTGTCTGGTTTTATGTTGAGATCTTTGATCCACTTGAACATTGGTTTTGAGCACCTACATTTGTAAATGGAACATTATTAAAACTGAAAACACACATCGATCCCAACACCATAAAAGTGGGAGACTTCAACACTCCACTCTCACCAAGGGACAGATCATTTTGACAGAGGCTAAGAAGGGAAATAATGGCACTTACAGAGGTCAGAAATCAAATGGACCTAGTAGATGTGTACAGAAAATTTTCCCCAAACTCAAAAGAACATACCTTCTTTTCACCACCTCATGGAACCTTCTCCAAAATAGAACATATACTTGGTCACAAAGAAAACATCAGCAGATACAAGAAGATTGAAATAATTCCTTGTAATCTATCTGACCACCATGGACTAAACCTGCACCTCAACAACAGAAATAGAAAAAAAAGCCTACACACATATAGAAACTGAACAACTCACTACTCAATGAGAGTTGGTTAGGGAAGAAATAAAGAAAGAAATTAAAAACTTTCTAGAATTCAATGAAAATGAAGGCACAACATACCTAAACTTATGGGACACAGTGAAAGCAGTGCTAAGAGGAAAATCCAAAGTACAAAGTGCCTTCAAGAAGAAATTTGAAACATCTCATACAAGTAAATTAATGGCTCACCAGAAAACCCTAGGGGAAAAAAAGAAGAAGCAGACACACCGAAGCGGAGTAGGTGGCTGGAAATAATCAACCTCAGGGCTGAAATCAATAAATTAGAAACAAAGAAAACAATTCAAAGAATCAGTGAACCAGAGTTGGATCTCTGAGAAAGTCAACAAGATAGACAAACCCTTAGCCTAAATAAAAGGCAAAACAAAACTATCCAAATAGGCAAAATAAAAAATGAAAAGGGGGACATAACAACAGACACTGATGAAATTTAATCTTACTACAAAATACAATATTTGAAAATTTAAATGAAATGGAAAATTTTCTTGATAGATTTCATTTACCAAAATTAAATCATGATCAGGTAAATAGATTGAATACATATATCTCCCAAGGAAATAGAAGCAGCCATCAAAAGCCTCCCTTACAAAATTAAGCAGAAGGCCAGTTGGTTTCAGAGTAGAATTCTACCAGACTTTCAAAAAAGAGCTAACTCCAATTATCTTCCAACTATTCTACAAACTAGAAACAGAAGGAACATTGCCAAACTCATTCTGTGAAGTCTCAGTCAACTTAATACCTAAACCACACAAAGACCAACAAACAGAGAACTTCAGACCTATCTCTCTTATGAACATTGATGCAAAAATACTCAATAAAATACTTGCAAACCGAATACAAGAACACATCAAAGATATCATTCACCATGACCAAGTAGGCTTCATCCTAGGCATGCAAGGGTGGTTCAACATATGGAAATCCATCAATGTAATCCACCATATAAACAAACTGAAAGAGAAAACCACATGGTCATCTCCTTGGATGCCAAAAAAGTGTTTGACAAAATCTAACACCCATTCATGTTTAAAGCCTTGGAGAGATCAGGTATACAAGGCACATACCTAAACATAGTAAAGAAAATATACAGCAAGCCTATAGCAAATATCAAACTCAATGGAGAGAAACTTAAATCAATCCCACTGAAATCAGGGACAAGGCAAGGCTTCCCACTCTCTCCACATGTCTTCAACATAGTTCTTGAAATCCTAGCTAGAGCAATAAGACAACTAAAGTAGATCAAGCGAATACAAATAGGAAAGGAAGAAGTCAAAGTATCACTATTCGCAGATAATATGATAATATACATGAGCGACACCAAAAATTCAACCAGAGAACTCCTTCAGCTGATAAACACCGTCATCAGAGTGGCTGGATACAAAATTAACTCAATAAAATATGAAGCTCCTCTGTATACCAAAGAAAAAAAGGGCCGAGAAAGAAATTACGGCAAAGACACCCCTACAATAGCCACTAATAACATAAAGTGCATTTGGGTGACTCTAACCAAACAAGTGAAAGACCTGTTCAAAAAAAACTTCAAGTCTCTGAAGCAAGAAATTTAAGAAGATATCAGAAGATGGAAAGATCATCCAAGCTCACGGATTGTTAGGATTAACATAGTAAAAATGGCCATCCTGCCAAAAGCAATCTACAGATTCAATGCAATTCCCATCAAAATTCCAACACATTTATTTACAGACCTTGAAAGAACAATTTTCAATTTCATATGGAAAAACAAAAAAACCCAGAATTGCTGAAACAATCTGGTACAACAACTGATGATCTGGAGGTATCTTCATCTCTGATCTCAATCTGTACTACAAATAATAGTAATAAAAACTGCATGGTATTGTCATACAAACAGAATGGTGAATCAATGGAATTGAATAGAAAACCCAGGAATAAATCCACATACCTATGGACACTTGATTTTTGACAAAGATACCAAAACCTTACAATGAAAAAAAGACAGCCTCTTCAAAAAATTGTGCTGTTCTAACTGGATGTCTACATGCAAAAAAAGTGAAAATAGATCCATACTTATCACCCTGTACAAAGCTAAAGTCGAAGTGGATCAAGTACCTCAACACAAAACCAGACACATTAAATCAGTTAAAAGAAGAAGTGGGGAAGAGCCTAGAACTCATTGGCAGAGGAGACAACTTCCTGAACAGAACACCACCAGCACAGGCTCTAAGATCAACAATCACCAAATGGGACCTTGTGAAATGAAAAGCTTCTGTAGAGCAAAGGATATCTTGGCAGAACAAAAGCCTGCAGACTGGGAAAGGATCTTCACCAATCCAACATCTGATAATGGGGTTATATCCAGAATACATAAAGAACTCAAGAAGTTAAAAAGCAAGTACTCCAATTAATACATGGGGTACACTGCTAAACAGAGAATTCTCTATTGAGGAATATAGAATGGCAGAGAAACACTTAAATGCTCGACATCCTTAGTCACCAGGGAAATGAAAATCAAAATGACCCTGAGATTTCAACTTACACCCACCAGAATGGCTAAGTTAAAAAAGTCAACTGATAATACATGCTGGAGTGGATGTAGAGAAAGGGGAACCCTCCTCCATTGCTGGTGGGAATGTAAACTTGTACAATCACTTTGGAAAACAATCTGATGCTTTCTCAGAGAGTAAATCAACCTGATGCTTTCTCAGACAATTAGGAATAGCTCTTCTTGAAGATCCAGTTATACCACTCTTAGGCATATATCCAAAATATGCTCAAGTACACAGCAAGGACATTTGTTCAACCATGTTAGTAGCAGCTTTATTTGTAATAGCCAGAACCTGGAAACAACCCAGATTTCACTCAGTGGAGGAATGGATACAGAAATTGTGGTACATTTACACTACTCAGTAACTAAAAAGAAGGAAATCATGAAAATTTCAGGTAAATGGTGGGAACTAGAAAAGATCATCCTGTGTTAGGTATCCCAGAAGCAGAAACACACACACACGGTATATACTCATTTAAAAGTGTACACTAGGCATATAATATAGGATAAACATTCTAAAATCTGTACACATAAAGAAACTAATCAAGAAGGAGGACCCTGGGTAAGATGATCAATCCTCACTCAGAAAGACAAATGGGACAGATATTAGAAGAGGGAGAAAACAGGAAACTGGACAGGAGCCTACAAGAGAGGCTCTCTGAAAGACTCTATCCATCAGTGTATAAAAGCAGGTGCTGAGACTCAGATCCATACTTTGGGCAGAGTGAAGGGAATCTTATGAAAGAAGGGGAAGATAGTAAGACCTGGAGAGGACAGATTCATCACAAGGAGAGCAATAGAACCAAAAAATCTGAGCACAGGGGTCTTTTCTGAGACTGATACTCCAACCAAGGACCATTCATGTATATGATCTAGAACCCCTGCTCAGATGTAGCCCATGGCAGCTCAGTCTCCAAATGGACTCCCTAGTAAGGGAAACAGGGGTTGTCTCTGACATGAACTCTGTGGCTGGCTCTTTGACTCCCCCTCCCGAGGGAGGAGCATCCTTGCCAGGCTACAGAGGAGGACATTGCTGCCAGTAGTGATGAGACTTGATAAGCTAGGGTCAGATGGAAGGGGAGGAGTATCTCCCCTATTAGTGGACTTAGAGAGGGAGATGGTAGGAGAAGAGGCAGGGAGAGTGGGATTGGAAGGGAATGAGGGAGGGGTTTCAGCTGGGATACAAATTGAATAAACAGTAATTAATATAAAAATAGAAATTTAAAATAAATTTAATGGAAAATTTCCTCTACAATTAACTTTAAATAAATTTAAAAATAAAAATAAAAAATAAAGTAGAAAAATAGAATATCAGGAAGCATTGCAAAGAAAATCTGTAATAACTATTTAGAGTGAAGACACTCATGTCAAATCTGGAAAAAAATAGGAGAGCTGTACTATTGTTACTTTCATTAAGACACTTTAGATAGCTCTTAAATACTCACACAAGAATAATTTTGTCCATGAATGGACTTATTCTAAGCTCAGTACCTTTTCTTTGCTGTCCTTTACTATTACTATTCCTTGGATTTTTATTAATTAATTTAAGTTTCTCTAGGGAAAATGTTTTAGAAATTATAAAACATTAAATTACCATTTATTCTTCATCCATTGAAGACATCAGAAGCCAGCAGAGCCATGTAATAGAACTATGTATGTTGGTTAATGACACTTAGAGCAACTTTGTCACAAGCGCATTCTATTTTGGTTTTGTTAGGATTGCTGGTCAAATATTTAGGTGGAATCAAAACAAAAGACATTGTAGGCTAGAACAAACATATTTTCTTTTCAAAGTATGTGGGTAAGGAAGCGATGGACAGAGGGAACCATACTGAACCTGGCCTCTGTGCCTGATATCACTTATGTTGCTTCTGTGGTATTGCCTAATGAAACACAAACTCTGTAAGTACCACTGACTTGCTCAGTGTAAGGATACTGAGGCATAGCGGGTTAAATTATTTTCCTAAGCTATAAGAAGCTATATTTGCTTTCTTCTGGAGCTTACATTTTAAGCACAAACATAGCAATTTTAATATCTTACACGTTATTACTAAGCTTTACTTGCTAACCCATTTGAGTGACTGATAAAAGTGAGAGCATCTTCACCCTAGTCAAGGCAGCAGTTGGGGGAAGATTAAATGAAATTAATTAGATTCCAGAGCAAGGATTTCAAACTGGTCCATCTAACTCCTATAATGGGAAGTCAGGACAATTTCAACATGTAATTCCTTCAGCAGCACCTGGAACACCTCAACTGATGATGGCTTATGAAAACTTTTCTGGTATGTTTCTATGCTAACAGTTATTACTATTCCCCATAGGAGAAGATCAATTGTATCTTTGCATTCAGTACTAACAAGGTTCTATCATTGTGGGACATTATTAAGTAGATGCAATATTTAGCTTTATGTCACTTTGTTTTATTTTACTTCACATTTTTATTTTATCATTTCTACAGAGGCAAATTTGCAGGGCTAAGTGGTTGGGAATTGGAAATTCCATGTAGATATTGACTTGAGTCAACTTTCAGATAACCCCAAACACTAATCTTTGTGTGTCCTTACTGACATTGTCTACATATTGTGTTGATCTAAGCCATTTGTTTATAGAAAGAAGATCATTATTTATTCTAGCTCAAAGGGATATGAAGAGTTCTTTCATCTCCCCTTATTTCTTTTTTTTTTCTTTCAGGGTGACTTCTTTATCACTTATTAGTAACATAAAATACAGCTTAGATATGAACATGACTAGAAACTTCATAAATCATTGGCTAATAGATTCATTTATGGATAGTTTGAAAACTAAAATGAAGTAAAATGGTTGTGACTAACCAAAATTATTTGGCTATTTATTGACCTAAAATGGATATTACTATCCTAGATTCTCTAATTAAATGCTTGTGTTCCGCAAGGCCTCCTTTTCATTATTAAAAACAAAACAAAACAAAAAAAAACTAAGAACAATTTCTTCCACTTTCATTGTGATTTTTAGCACAGTTTTCTAGAAAATATTTTGAGCTTTTGAGAAAAAAAGAGTAGCTTAAATCACTTGTTTTCTAAGCCATATTTTCTACTCTTGGGAATCCAGTTTGCAGCTGGGGAGACAGAAGGCTGAGGGGAAGTGCAGAAAGGAAGACAAAAAGTTCTAATAGTTCTCTATTGCTGCAAATCACATTGCTCTGAGAAATAATTTTTCTAGTTTCCATTCCTTTATGTAGAACTTAAATGTCAATGTCAGCTCAAAAGCTCACAATTTCTGAGTCCCTGAGGACTAAGCTTCTTATGTAGCAGCACAGGTGACTGAAACACAAATTCCCATTCACGGTCAACATTTCAAATAATGAATGAATGAAGCTGAAATATTCCCTCTGTCTCAGTCTTTGCCTTTTTATTTTCTAAAAGGGCTAGCAAAGGTTTTTAAAATATTTTTGCTGAAATATTTATGCTTGGTCTATGAGGCTGAAGGACACATTGTAAGACAGAGGCCTCCCTAACATTAACAAAAGGCTTTCTGCCCAGCTGGTGTTTGACAGTGGGGATATTTATCTTCAGTTAGCCTTTTATTGAGGGACTTTCTTCCTTTACAAAGCCCCCTTTTAGTATTCACTAGCAGAACTCATTAACTCCTTTACATCTGGAATATTGGTGATTGCAATCTTATGTCCTATGAGAAATTAACTTATAGGAATATATCAAACACCCAAATCAGGTATGAGTATAAGTTCTGTAGCAAGATGAGACTCTAGTCTGGACTGAGAGTAGAAAGTATAAAATGAACATTAGGAAGGAATAATTTTACTCCTTTCAAGGGACATATTAAAAATATAGCTCATATGGAAATATAAAGAATTAGTTTTATAAGCAAAGGTCTATTAATATACAAATGACATTTAATTTTATGTAGACATGGGAAACTTTTGGAAAAAAACCCATAATTTTATTGAGTCTTTGGGATTAAAGCTGTTTTAGGCCAAGCATAATGTCAGGCACTTCATATATATTCATTGATGCAAATGTCTTGTAACTTGAGGAGCAAGGTACTAGTCTAACATTACTCTATAACATAGAAAACCTATGCTTTACAGCAGGTTGTCCAGCTAGCTTCTGGTTATGTTCACCTAAAGGGAAATGCAGATAAGTAATTGGAAGCAGGAGGAGGAAAGAATATTTTGTTTTACTGCCATTCCATCTCCAGTGTTGCACAGGACCTCAAGTGGTAGCTATTTCCTGTTTGTAGATCTAGTGCTCATGAGGTAGGGCCATTGAAGTTCTAATTTTTTAAAATGAGAATATAGCAAGAATTCTGGCACTCTCACTAGTACTAGTACTAGGGATGGTGGTGGCCTTTGCATATTGCAGCCCTCTTTTCTTTAGGTAGTTTCCAAGCTCTTACATCAGCCTTATGATATATTTCTTATCTCAAATGTGTTCTATATTAGGGCAAATATTCTGTAAGGGGAAGGAAACCTGCAAAACAGGAAAGTGGTAACAAGAGCAGACAATAGGGAAATAAAAAAATCTTCATTATACACACACAAGAACTGTAATTAAATACATTATTTTGTGCAAGTACTGTATGTCATGAAAATAAAAATGGAACTATTTAAATGTCATCTTAGAATACTAATCAATTTCTTTTCGGGGGAGGTTATCAAAGAGCCAGCCACTGAGTTCATATCAGAGACAGCCCTTATTCCTTTTAAAGGCAGCCCACTAGGAGACTGGGCTGCCATGGGCTACATCTGAGCAGGGGTTCTAGGTTATCTCCATGCATGGTCCTTCGTTGGAGTATCAGTCTCAGAAAAGACCCCTGTGCCCATATTTTTTGGTTCTATTGCTCTCCTTGTGGTGATCCTGTCCTCTCCAGGTCTTACTATCTTCCCATTCTTTCATAAGATTAGCTGCACTCTGCCCAAAGTTTGGTTATGAGCCTCAGCACCTGCTTTTATACACTGATGGGTAGAGTCTTTCAGAGGGCCTCTCTGGTAGGCTCCTGTCCAGTTTCCTGTTTTCTCCCTCTTCTGATATCTGCCTCGTTTGCCTTTATGAGTGAGGATTGACCACCTTACCCAGGGTCCTCTTCCTTGCTTAGTTTCTTTAGTCAAACAGATTTTAGTATGTTTATCATATCTTACACACTTTAACATATGGGGACATGCAATGACAGAACATGAAGCAATGGCAACTTTCTATAGTTAGTGAAGGTCTCATTTTTTTTTCTCATAGAGGCAAGCAATGTTGCAAACAGAGAAACTGCTTCAATATAAATGATGGATCTTGCTTCAAAAGAACTGGTCATTATTCTAGACTATATAAAAAATTACAGCCCTTCATCAAAGGAATGTAGCTGAGATTAACTTGATTTGTTCAAGGACCTCTTTTTTCTGAGTCTATGGAAATTGAGTATCCTTCCACCTCCCACACTTCCTATCCATAATTAGAAATTGTTTTATTTTGGGGGCCGATAGTTAGGTGGTTACAGTAACTTGCTAAAATTTTGTAAGATACTGGGGCTCAGCTGGATTGTGTTAGACTCATGCTGTAGGCTGCTATCTTTTCCAGCTGACACAGGACATGGCAGAAACTTGATTAAAATATAACATAAAATTTTCTTTCAGTTGGTTTGAAGATTTATTACTGTCTTCTCCTATAAACAGGCAGCAGATGATTTGACCAAAATAGCATTTTTAGGGACAGTTTAGAAGCGTGATCCTTAATGTCTAAGTGAGGAGGTTGGGAGAAGTTTTGAATACTCCTCTTCCTCTGCTGGCACACCTAGATTTGGACACAAAAATCATGGATATCAAAAACCTTTTCTTTACATGCTCTCTTATGTGTTCTCTTTACTCTCTGCTTTTGGTGTATTTTTCTTTTAACCTCTCCATCTTCTTTTTTTAATTTTAATATTTCATTCTTTTACAGTAATTACAGTTTATTCACTTTTTATTCCAGCTGTAGTCTCCTCCCTCTTGCCCTCTGAAACTATCCTTACTCTTCTTCTTCTCCTATGCCCCTCCTGCAGTCCAATGATAGGGGAGGTCCTCCTCCTGTTCAATCTGACTCTAATCTATCAGGTCTCATCTTGACTGGCTTCTTTGTCTTCCTCTGTGGAATGATAAGGCTGTTCCCCACTGAAGTGGAGGTGATCAAAGAGCCAGCCCATGAGTTCAGGTCAGAGACGTTCCCTGTTTCTATAATTGGTGAACCCTCTTGGAAACTAATTTGCCATGGGCTAATTCTGTGCAGGGGTTCTAGGTTATCTCCATGCATGGTCATATTTGGAGTATTAGCCTCAGAAAAGACCCCCGTGCCCAGATATTTTCGGTACTGTTTCTCTCCTTGTGGAGCGCCTGTTCCCTCCAGGTCTTTTTAATTCCTGCTCCTTTAAAAGATTCCCTGCACTCTGCCCAAAGTTTGGCTATGCATCTCAGCATATGCCTTGATACCCTGCTGGGTAGAGACTTTCAGAGGCCCTCTGTGGCAGGCTCCTGTCCTGTTCCCTGTTTTCTCCCTCTTCAGATGTCCCTCTTGTTTACCTTGCTGAATGAAGATTGATCACCATACCAAGGGTACTCCTTCTTGATTAGCTTCCTTAGGTGTACAAATTTTAGTATGATTATCCTATATTATATGTCTAATATCCTCTTATAAGTGAGTATATACCATGTGTGTCTTTCTGCTTCTGGGATACCTCACTCAGAATGATCTTTTCTATTTGCCTGCAAATTGCATGATTTCCTTGTTTTTAGTTGCTGAGTAGTATTCCACTGTGTAAATGTACCACAATTTCTATATCCATTCCTCCACTGAGGGACATCTGGGTTCTTTCCAGTTTCTGGGTATTATGAATAAAGCTGCTATGAACATGGTTGAGCAAATGTCCTTGTAGTAAACTTGAGCATCTTTTGGATATATGCCCAGAAGTTATATAGCTGAATCTGGAGAAAACACTATTTCTAATTGTGTGAGAAAGGGCCAGACTGATTTCCAAAGTGGTTGTACAAGTTTACATTCCCACCAGCAATGGTGGAGGGTTCCCCTTTCTCCACACCATCTTGAAAATGTATTGTAACTTGAGTTTTTGATCTTAGCCATTCTGCTGGGTGTAAGGTGAAATCCCAGGGACATTTTGATTTGCATTTCCCTGATGCTAAGGATGTTGAATATTTCCTTAAGTGTTTTTCTGCCATTTGATATTCCTCTACAGAAAATTCTGTTTAGCTTGGTACCCTATTTTTAATTGTATTACTTGATTTGTTGATTTTTAACTTCTTGAGTTCTTTATATATTCTGGATATTAGCCTTCTGACGATATAGGGTGGGTGAAGATCCTTTTCCAGTCTATACACTGTCGTTTTGTTCTGATGAATGTGTCCTTTGCTTTACAGAAGCTTTTCACTTTCATGAGGTCCCATTTACTGATTGTTGATCTCAGAGCTTGTGCTGTTGCTGTTCTGTTCAGGAAGTTGTCTCCTGTGCTAACGAGGTCAAGGCACTTCTTCATTTTTGCTTCTAACAGATTTAGTGTGTCTGATTTTATGTTGAGGTCCTTCATCCGCTTGGAATTTAGTTTTGTGCAGGGTGATAAATATGAATCTATTTGCATTTTTCTACATGTAGACATCCAGTTTGATCAGCACCATTTGTTGAAGATGCTGTCTTTTTTTCATCGTATGGTTTTGGCTTCTTTGTCAAAAATCTAGTATCTGTAGGTGTGTGAGTTTATTTCATGTTCTTCTATTCGATTCCATTGATTCACCATTCACTTTCTATGCCAGTACCATGCAGTTTTCATTACTATTGCTCTGTAGTACAGCTTGAGATCAGGGATGAATATACTTCCAGACAATTTGTTGTTGTATAGGATCGTTGTGGCAATTTTGGGTTTTTGTTTTTCCATATGAAATTGAGAATTGTTTTTTCAAGGTCTGTAAAGAATTGTATTGGTATTTTGATGGAAACTGTATTGAATTTGTAGACTCTTTTTGGCAGGATGGCCATTTTAACCTTGTTGATCCTACTTATAAATGAGCACGGGAGGCCTTTCCATCTTCTGATATCTTCTTCAATTTCTTGCTTCAGAGTCTTGACTTTTTGCCCCCTGAACAGGTCTTTTCACTTGCTTGGTTAGAATCATACCCAGTTACTTTATGTTATTAGTTATTAGTGGCTATTGTGAAGGTTGTTGTTTCCTTAATTTCTTTCTCTGCCCTTTTGTCTTTTGTATACAGGAGGGCTACTGTTTTTTTTTTTTTTTCAGTTATTTTTGTATCCAGCCACTCTGCTGAAGGTGTTCATTAGCTGATGGAGTACTCTGATTGAATTTTTGGGGTCACTCATGTATACTATCATATTATCTATGAATAGTGATACTTTGACTTCTTTCTTTACTATCTATATTTGCTTGATCTTTAGTTGTCTTATTGCTCTAGCTAGGATTTCAAGTACTATGTTCAAGAGATACAGAGAGAGTGGGTAGCCTTGTGTTGTACCTGATTTCAGTGGGATTGATTTAAGTTTCTCTCCATTGAGTTTGATGTTGGCTATAGGCTTGCTATATATTGTCTTTACTATTTTTAGGAATGTGCCTTGTATCCTTAATCTCTCCAAGACTTTTATCATGAATGGGTGTTGGATTTTTGTCAAATGCTTTTTTTGGCATCCACGGAGATGATCATGTGTTTTTTTCTCCTTCAGTTTGTTTATATGGTGGATTACATTGATGGATTGCCATATATTGAACCAACCTGCATGGCTGGGATTAAGCTTACTTGGTCATGTGGGATGATATCTTTGATGTTTTCTTGGATTCAGTGTGCAAGTATTTTATTGAGCATTTTTGCATCAATGTTCAAAAGAGAAACAGGTCTGAAGTTCTCTTTTTTGTGGTTTAAGTATATGTTCCTTCTTTTTCTATTTTGTGGAACAGCTGGAAGAGAACTGAAGTTAGCTCTTCTTTGAAGGTCTGGTAGAATTCTGCGCTGATATCTTCTTGCCCTGGGATTTTTTTTTTTTTTTTTTTTTTTGGAAGGGAGACTTTTGATGACTGCTTCTATTTCCTTGGGGGATACAGGACTATTCAATCTATTTATCTAATTTTGATTTAATTTTGTTAAATGGAATTTATCAAGAAAATTATCCATTTCATTTAGATTTTTAAATTTAGTGTCATATAGGTATTTGCAATAAGACTTAATGATTGTTTGGATTTCCTCAGTGTCTGTCGTTATGTCCCCCTTTTCATTTCTGATTTTGCTGATTTGGATAGTTTTGGTTTGCCCTTTAATTAGATTGGCTAAGGGTTTGTCTATCTTATTGACTTTCTCAGAGAATCAGCTTTTGCTTTCATTAATTATTTCAATTGTTTTGTTTCTAATTTATTGATTTCAGCCCTGAGCTTGATTATTTTCAGCTATCTACTCCTCTTTGGTGTGTCTGCTCTCCTCCCCCTAGGGGCTTTCTTTTGAGCCATTAATTTACTTGTATGAGATGTTTCAAATTTCTTCTTTTTTTTTCTTTATTTTTAATTTTTTATTTTACTTTTATTAATTACACTTTATTCATTTTGTATCCCCACATAAGCCCCTTCCTCCTCCTCTCCTGGTCCCACCCTCCCCCCCCCTTTCTGCATGCATGCCCCTCCCCAAGTCCACTAATAGAGGAGGTCCTCCTCTCCTTCTTTCTGATCTTAGTCTATCAGTTCTCATCAGAAGTGGCTGCATTGTCAGAGTTCTAGGTTATCTCCATGGATAGTCATGGCCAACTGACGGGCAGAGTGAATGGAATTTTATGTAACAAGTGGGAAATAGTAAGAGCTGGAGAGGACAGGAACTCCACAAGGAGAGCAACAGAACAAGAAAATTTGAACACAGGGAACTTCCCAGAGACTCATACTCCAATCAAATTTCTTCTTGAAGGCACTTTGTACTTTGGATTTTCCTCTTAGCACTGCTTTCACTGTGTCCCATAAGTTTAGGTATGTTGTGCCTTCATTTTCATTGAATTCTAGGAAGTTTTTAATTTCTTTCTTTATTTCTTCCCTAACCCACTGTCATTGAGTAGTGAGTTGTTCAGTTTCTATGTATATGTAGGCTTTTTTCTTTTTCTGTTTTTGAGGTGCAGGTTTAGTCCATGGTGGTCAGATAGATTACAAGGAATTATTTCAGTCTTCTTGTATTTGTTGATGCTTCTTTTGTGACCAAGTATATGGTCTATTTTGGAGAAGGTTCTGTGTGTTGCTAAAAAGAAGGTATAGTCTTTTGAGTTTGGGTGAAAGGTTCTGTAGACATCTGTTAGGTCCACTTGTATTATGACCTCTGTAAGTGCCATTATTTCCCTGCTTAGCTTCTGTCTAGATGATCTGTCCCTTGGTGAGTGTGGAGTACTGAAGTTTCCCACTATTAAGGTGTTGGGATCGATGTAAGATTTACGCTTTAATAATGTTCCATTTACAAATGTATGTGTTCTTTTATTTGAGGCATAATTGTGCACAATTGTGATGTCCTCCTGGTATATTTTTCCTTTGATGAGATTGAAGTGTCCCTCCTCATATTTTTTGATTAATTTTGGTTAAAAGTCTATTTTATGAGATATTAGGATAGACACCCCAGGTTGTTTTCTGGGTCCATTTGCTTGAAAATATTTTTCCTGCCCTTTCCTCTGAGGTATTGTTTATCTTCATTGTAGAGGTGTGTTTCCTGGATGCAGCAGAACGTTGGATCCTGTTTCTGCAAACATTTTGTTAGTCTGTGTCTTTTTATTAGAGATTTGAGTCCATTGAACAAGAGATAATTCTGACCAATGAATGTTAGTTCTTTTTATTGTGGAGTTGGTGGTGTTATAGTGTTTCAATGCTTGTTTTCTTTTAATTTTTTGGTGTGAAGTTATCTATATCTTATGTTTTCTTGTGTGTAGTTGTTTTCGTCGAATTGGAGTTTTCCTTCTAGTATCTTCTGTAGGGCTGTTTTGCTGTGTAGATATTCTTTAAGTTTAGTTTTGCCATGGAATATTTTGTTTTCTCCATCTATGTTGATTGATAGCTTTTTTGGATATAGTAGTCTGTCTTGGCATCTGTGTTTCCTTAGAGTCTGCATAACATCTTTCCAGGCCCTCTGGCTTTCATAGTTTCTTTTGACAAGTCTCGTGTCATTCTTATATGTCTATCTTTATATGTTACTTGGCCCTTTTCCCTTGCTGCTTTTAATATTTTTCTTTGTTCTGTATATTTATTATGTGACGTGAGAGGATTCTTTTCTTGTCTAGTCTATTTGGTGTTTTGTATGCTTCTTGTATGTTTATGGACATCTCTTTAAGTTGGAAAAATTTTTCTATGTTTTTCTCTAAAATATTTTCCAGACCTTGGAGCCTGGAATCTTCTTTTTAGTCTATTCCTATTATTCTTAGATTTTGTCTTTTCATGGCATCCTTAATTTCTTGGATGTTTTGTGTTTGGACCTTTTGTGATTTTATTTTTCTTTGAGAGATGTATCAATTTCTGCAACTATATCTTCAGCACCTAAGATTCTTTCTGCTTTATCTTGTATTCTATTGGTGATGCATACCTTTGTGTTCCCTGATCTTTTCTCTAAGTTCTCCAGTTCCAGGAATTTCTCTGTTTATGTTTTCTTTCCTGATTCTAATTCTGTTTTCGTGCTTTTCACAGTTTCCTTCATCTGTTTGAATGTGGATTCCTTTCTTTCCATGATGGCCACTACTTTTTGATTGTTTGTTTTCACTCTATATGCCACTAATTGTGCCTCTACATGAGCCTCTGTTGGTTTGGCTGCAGTTGCCTGTATTTCTTTGAAAGCTTTGTTCATTTCCTCTTTTTATACCTCCATTTGTGTGGCTATTTCTTTGAGAGATTTGTTTGTTTCTTCTTTATGTGCCAATAATAACTGGATAAGCATAGCTTTAAAATCATTTTCCTGTGTTTCAAATGAATTAAAATATCCATTGATTTTTGTGTTTGCTGGTGAAACCAGTATTTCCTGATTTTTGTTGGATGGGTTCTCACACTGACCTCTAGCCATCTCCTTATCTGTAATCTTCAACTGCTGTTTGTTCCTGGAGTCTGTAGTTCAGCCTGGGTCCATCTTTCTCTGGTGTCTGGAGTATTCTTCAGGAAGATGAGAGAGGTCCAACAGTGTGATATTATGTGTTGGTGTTTCAACTGTAGCTAAGGCAAGAAGGTTGCAGGCACAGCTGCACTAGTGTGGGCCAGCAAGCACTGGCATGTGCATGGAAATGTGTCTTGAAGGACAGTAAGCTATAGCACGTAGATGCTTGGAATGTCGGGCTTAAGCGCAGGAGTGGGTGCGGCTGCTAGTGCTCTTAGAGGGTGCAATGCCCAATTACAGGTTCCCTGAATACCTCAGTGGCTTACAGGCTGTGGTACTGTCCGTCTGGTATTCAGATCTTTCTGGGCTCCAGGAACTATTTGCCTGGGCTCCACTGGTAGGCCCACAGAATAGGGGCTGGAATGTCCTGAAAGCTGTCCTAAGAATCCTTGTGTTGCCCACACTGGCTGTGTGGGTGGGAGGGACCTGATGTCTGGCTGCTAGGGTAGAGGAATCTTGGATCTGGGGCTATGCATGCATTCACTTGAAGCGGCAGTAACTTGCTAGAAGGCCTGATTGGAAAACACAGGATTTCCCCCTGTTCTGTACTCTCAGATTTGTGCCTCTAGTGGCAAATGAGGGTGTAGGAGATTCAGCAGTTCAGTGGTGTCTACTGTTTTTTCACTGGGCAGGGAGACCCTTGGGGTGACCACTTCTCTTGTCACAGTTATGGACCATGGAGGCTCCTGTTTGGGCTAGCTGCTACTGATGCAGGCCTGGGATGTTGGTCCAGTCTCTTGCTAGAAGGGCCTGGAAAGCTTGTACAGATGCATGCAGAACTGGGAGACTAGTACAGACACCCGCTGGGAGGCCCTGGGAAGCCTGTACATCTGCCATGTACCTGGGAACCCTATATAGCTGCCTGCTGCTGCCCAGTCCTGCTGTCTGAGTTACTGAGCCAGGCTTGGAGCAGCAGGCACTGCTGGATGCCTCCAAGGAGGAAGGAGGAAGGCCAGTCAATGGGGTTGAATATTTGCCATTCTCATTCCCTGGAGATATACAGGTAACCCGCATCCAAAAAGTCTCAGCTCATGGGTTGTCCTGTCTCACCCAGTAAGGCTCAGTGTCTATGTTCTGACTTCATGTGCCCCTCCACGCACCAATTTCAGAGTTTCAGATCCTATGCCTTTCAGATACTGTGTGCACTGATCGCTGTCATCTTGGATCGCCCCCTTCATCCTCTTTACCTACCATTCTCAACACACACACACAGGGGGAGAGAGAGAGCGAGAGAGAGAGAGAGAGAGAGAGAGAGAAAGAGATGCACATACTCTTATGCAAGGAGTAAATAAGAACTGAAAATAACTCTTCTTGTTGGTGAATATATTCAAGTCTTGTCCCTTTTCCATAAGTGATGAATAATTAGGATAATCTACCTTGGGTCTTTAAATTCTTTCTAAAATAACTACAAACCATTATATTGTCATTCCTTTCTTCTGCATTTTGCATTCAATTTAAGGAGGCAAAGAAATGAGTATACTGGTGACTAGGACAGACTGCATGAAATTTGGCTCATTTATTTCTTCAGCTTGTTTTGTCTCTTCATTTTCCTCTCAACCATTGCATGGGGGTGTGAAGGAGAAGAAGAGAAAGAAGGGGGAGTAAGAGGAAAAGGAAGAAACTCAAAGGGATAGAAGACATAAGGTAGGTTGTAGAAAAAAACTGCTTTTATTGGCCAAAGACAAATGTTTTGCTGAGAGTTTTCTGACACATTTTAACATATTGAGACATGCAATGAGAGAACATAAAAGCAATATCAATTTTCTATAGTTAGTAAAGTCTCCTTTTTCCTTGTAGAACCAAACAATTTTCATTTATTTTTTTATTCATCGAAAATACAATCTTTTCTCATATCTTGATTAGTTTCTTCTCCCTTTAATTCTTCCAGTCCTTTGATACTTCCTGGATCTACTCTTTTTCTGTTTCTCATTAAAAAAGAAGAGGCTTTTAGGAGATAACCAAACATGATAAAATAAAATATAATAATATAAAACTAAAACTATCATACTATCATACTGAGACCGAACAAGGTAACCCAA
The DNA here is from genome assembly GCF_907164565.1 of Psammomys obesus. NCBI lineage: Eukaryota > Metazoa > Chordata > Mammalia > Rodentia > Muridae > Psammomys > Psammomys obesus. Next base: position 3,698,871 of record NW_026591872.1, on the reverse strand, counting down.
CAGAAGGAAAGTAGCTCCAAGAGTAAGCATAAAAATCAGAGATCTACTAATTCATACAGTAGGGAGTCCCATAAAAATATTAAACTGAAAGCTATACTATATATGCAGAGGACCTGGTACATGTCTCTGTAGGCTCTCTTCTTGATGCTTCAGTCTCTCTGAGTTTATATGAACATTGCCCAGTTGATTTAGAGGGCCCTATTTTTCTTGTGTCTGTTAGGATTGTGCAGCAGTTACATGGCAGGTTCATAAAACATGCTATATGACTGGTTCCATGAGGGAGTTGTATTAATGGAACAGGGAGGGCTTCACAGAGACTGTCTCAGGGCAGGATAGTGGAGAAAGAGAGAAAAGGAGAGGGAGAGAAAGACATGATCGAGGGAGGGTGCCCCTACAGAGAGAGGTGAAGAGCAAGAGAGCTAGAGCAAGAAGGCAAGAAAGAGAGAAAGAGGAGGAGGGTTGGACCTTTTATAGAGCAACTTAACCATGCCTGCCAGGTGAGACACATGGCAGGCACACATGATGACGTCATAGGTTGCTAGGCAATCCAGAGGCAGCCTGCCTATATACTAATATTCCGCCCTTTTTCTGTAATTAAAAAAAAATGAGGAGTTTGGGCTGTTTCTTATGTAAGGCAAATTAATGTAAGTTCATTGGAAGCACCTCTTGGTTGCCATGCAAGGTGGTAAGAGAGAAATTAAAAAAAAGTAATAGCAACAAAAAGTCCAAATTACATGGTAAGGAGGAGAGGAAGTTATTGCTCTGGAAACTTCAGGGTAGAGGGTTGCCAGTAGAGAATTGCCAGCCACACATTGCAGCAGGTAGGGACTGAGAAATGCTGGGCCAACCTGGAGCTACTTGTCCTCAGCTTGAAGCAACCATTCCAGCCTTTTGTAAAAATAAGTGAATAACATGTGGAGATTCTCTTCTGTCTACTTCCTGCTGACACTGGGGGCACTGTAGGGAGATCAAAAGGCTGAAATGCTGGCCAAGTCCAGGGAGAACAGGCTGTTTTTATGCTGTCCAGGGTCTGTGAGAACATCCATGACTAGGAGGGAAAGTGCAGGCTCAGCTTGATGGAAGTCTGTGAGATCAGACTGGAACACCTGTAGTAACTACTTTGGTGCTGTCATGGATGTAGGAAACACCTGGTCTGGCAGGATACTGGAACATATATATATATAGGTAGAAAACAAATTAGGTTATGGAGAAAATTCCTTAGGTGTACATTTAAAACTTTTGAGAGAGAGAACAGAGGTGAAAGGTTTAGATCAAAGAGATTTGAACATGGGAACCTCCATTTACCCAATCACTGGTAATAATTAAAAAAGTTTAGCTTTGGATCTGTCATCTAATGAAATCGAGGCCAAGTTTGGTTACAGAAGTGTGTAAGCGCAGGGACAAGATGGCTGCGCCAGGAGAACAGGGCGTCTGAGGAGCCAGAAAACATTTCCTGTACAGTGACCAAGAGACTGAACCCTGGACCCTAAAACAACAGCGATCATGTTTTTCAGGTGAGAGGAAACCCCCACGGCGTGGGAATCGGTCTGTACCACTCTCAGGGCCCCCAGCCAGAACCCGGAAGTGATGCCAGGTCCCGCAGGCACTAGGTCCCCAGACTAGAGCCACACACGCCTGCGCGTCCTGATCATCTTCCCAGGCTGATCAGTTGGCACAAAAACACCAGAGACTGGGAGTCCCGGTCGAGAGAATCCACAGGGAAGGAAGGAGGCTGTACTGACTTAAATCACCCAGTCCTTCCCTGGAAAAAGTCTCACAGACCTGCGGGGCCTAGCCACCATCACTGAGCTGTGCTCCAGACACAGGCAGTTTCTGCGTGCCAGTTAGCTGGCAGAGACAGAGCAGTGCGCCCAAGGGCAAAAAAGAGACTGAGAGTCCCTGTCTCCAGAGAATCCACAGGGAAGGAAGGAAACTGTACTGACTTAAATCACGCAATCCTTCCCTGGAAAAAGTCTCGCAGACTGGCGGGGCCAAGCCGCCATCACTGAGCTGTGCTCCAGAAACAGGCACAAACAGTTGCTGCGCTCCAGAGGTCCAACTGTGTCACAGCAGCAGATAATTAAATTTACAGCAAGAAACCCAGAAACAGGACAGCTATCTTCAGGACTTCCCTGGGTGAGAGGAGAACCCTCTCAATCAACAAAGATCACAGTTACCACTCAGGTCTTTATCCTGAGTGAGGTGAGCAGCAGCAACTCCTGAAAAAATGCCAGCCATCCATGGACTATACCCAAAAGGCTGAGAAGACTTCCTTTAAGAAAAAACAGGTTTCTGCCAAGGGGATTCTCTCCACGACAAGATCCCCAGAAACCACCAGAAAATAACTCCAAACACCTAAGATAGCCCAGTGGGTAGAGGCCAGCGTAAAAGCTCAAGCAACAAAAGACAGAGCAATGTGGCATCTCCAGAACCCAGTTACCCAGGGGCAAGTAGCCCTGGACACCCCAGCATGACTGAATTCCAAGAAGATGACCTAACAACTATGCTCAAGAAGATAATAACAGAGGAAACAAATAAGATACATAAAGACATATAGGAAGACAAACTCAAACAGAATATTGCCATCCCTAAAGAAATAGAGGAAGTTGCAGCCAAACAGTTTGTGACCTTTAGAAAGAAAATGCTTAAAGCACTGAATGAAATAAAAGAAACAGAGGTTGGTTCAAACAAACAGCTGAAAGAAGTGATGGAAAAACAGGAAAATACAGTCAGACAGGTGAAGGAAATCAACAAAATGGCTCAAGATCTGAAGATAGAATTGGAAAAATTAAAGAAAACACAAATGGAGGAAATTGCAGAGAGAAAGAACTTAGGGAAGAAAACAGGAACTACAGAGGTTAGCACAACCAATAGACTACAAGAGATGGAAGAAAGAATCTCAGGTGTGGAAGATACAATGGAAGAAATCGATGTATCTGTCAAAGAAAATGTTAAATCCAAAAAATTCCTGACACAGACCATCCAAGAAATCCAAGATAATATGAAAAGACAAAACCTAAGAATACTAGGTATAGAGGAAAAAGAAGACTCCCTTCTCCAAGACCTAGAAAATAATTTCAACAAAATCATTGAAGAAAATTTCCCCAAGTTAAAGGAGAGGCCAATAAGAATACATGAGTTCTACAGAACACCCAACAAATTTGACCAGAAAAGAAAATCCTCCCGCCACATAATAATCAAAACAGTAAGTATACAGAACAAAGAAAAAATACTAAAAGCTGCAAGGGAAAAAGGCCAAGTAACATATAATGGCGAACCCATGAGAATCACACCTGACTTTTCAACAGAGACTATGAAAGCCAGAAGGGGCTGGACAAATATCATGCAGACCCTAAGAGAACACAGATGTCAGCCTAGGCTACTATACCCTGCAAAACTCTCAGTCCTCATAGACAGAGAAAA
>NW_026591872.1:3684878-3695048 GCF_907164565.1 Psammomys obesus | reverse complement strand
AAAACAAAAAGCAACCAAGCACACAACCTTATGACCACAGCCAACATCAAAATCAAAGGATCTAACAGCCACTGGTCATTAATCTCTCTCAACATCAATGGACTCAACTCTCCAGTAAAAAGACAGAGATTAACAGAATAGATACATAGACAAAACCCAGTAATCTGTTGCATAGAAGAAACACACCTAAGGCACAAAGATAGACATTACCTGAGGGTAAAAGGTTGGAAGACGACTTTCCAAGCAAATGGACCCAAGTAGCAAGCAGGAGTAGCGAACCTAATATCTGATAAAATAGTCTTTCAACCAAAATTAATAAAAAGAGATTGGGAAGGACACTTCATACTCATCAAGTGAAAATTCCACCAGGAAGATATTATAGTCCTGAACATCTATGCCCCAAATACAAGAGCACACACATTTGTTAAAGAAACATTGATAAAATTTACACCACATATAGATCCCCACACATTAATAGTGGGAGACTTCAACACCCTACTCTCAACAAAGGACAGGTCAACAAAACAGAAATTAAACAAAGAAACAATGTCTCTAACAGAGGTCATGAATCAAATGGACCTAACAGACATTTACAGAACTTTACACCCAAACACAAAAGAATTTACCTTCTTCTCAGCACCTCATGGAACCTTCTCCAAAATAGACCATATAGTTGGTCACAAAGCAAGCCTCAACAGATACAAGAAGAATGAAATAATCCCTTGTATCTTGTCTGATCACCATGGAATAAAGCTGGATCTCACCAAAAACGGAAATAGCAAAATGCCTACACACACATGGAAACTTAACAACTTGTTCCTAAATGACAGCTGGGTGAGGGAAGAAATAAAGAAAGAAATTAAAGTCTTCCTAGAACTCAATGAAAATGAAGACACAACATACCCAAACTTGTGGGACACAATGAAAGCAGTGCTAAGTGGAAAGTTCATAGCAATAAGTTCCTTCAAGAAGAAATTTGAGACAGCGCATTCAAGCAACTTAATGGCTCACTCAAAAACCCTAGAAAAAGGAGAAGCAGACACACCAAAAAGGAGGAGACGGCTGGAAATAATCAAACTCAGGTCTGAAATCAATCAATTAGAAACAAATAAAACAATTCAAAGAATCAATGAAACTAAGACCTGGTTCTTTGAGAAAATCTACAAAATCGATAAAACCTTAGCCAAGCTAACAAAAAGGCAGAGAGACACCATCCAAATCAACAAAATCAGAAATGAAAAGGGGGACATAACTACAGACACTGAGGAAATCCAAACAATCATCAGGACTTATGTCAAAAGTCTATATGCCACAAAATTTGAAAATCTAAATGAAATGGACAATTTTCTTGATCGATTTGACTTACCAAAGCTGAATCAGGACCAGGTAAATCACCTAAATAGTCATATATCCCCCAAAGAAACAGAAGCAGTCATCAAAAGGCTCCCTTCCAAAAAAAAGCCCAGGACCAGATGGCTTCAGTGCAGAATTCTACCAGACCTTCAAAGAAGAGCTAACTCCAATTCTCTTCAAACTATTCCACAAAATAGAAACAGAAGGAACATTACCAAATTCATTCTATGAAGCCACAGTCACCTTGGTAACTAAACCTCACAAAGATTCAACAAAGAAAGAGAATTTCAGGCCAAACTCCCTTATGAACATTGATGCAAAAATACTTAACAAAATACTTGCAAAACGAATACAAGAACACATCAAAGATATTATCCGCTACGATCAAGTAGGCTTCATCCCAGGTATGCAGCGGTGGTTCAATATACAGAAATCCATCAATGTGATCCACCACATAAAGAAACTAAAGGAGAAAACCACATGATAATCTCTCTAGATGCTGAAAAAGCATTTGACAAAATCCAACATCGATTCATGTTTAAAGTATTGGAGAGATCAGGGATACAAGGCACATATATAAACATAGTAAAGGCAATGTACAGCAAGCCTATAGCCAACATCAACCTGAACGGAGAGAAACTTAAAGCAATCCCACTGAAATCAGGAACAAGATAAGGCTGCCCACTCTCTTCATACCTCTTCAACATAGTACTTGAAGTCCTAGCCAGAGCAATAAGACAACTAAAGGAGATCAAGGGGATACAAATCAGAAAGGAAGAGGTCAAAGTGTCACTATTCGCAGATGATATGATAGTATATATGAGTGACCCGAAAAATTCAACCAGAGAACTCCTCCAGCTGATAAACACCTTCAGCAAAGTGGCAGGATACAAAATCAACTAAAAAAAATCAGAAGCCCACTCTCTCCCTATCTCTTCAACATAGTGCTGGAAGTCCTTGCTAGAGCAATAAGATAGTTGAAGGAGATCAAGGGGATACAGATGGGAAAGGAAGAAGTCAAATTATCACTATTTGCATATGATATGATAGTATACATGAGTGACCCCAAAAACTCTACCAGGGAACTTCTACAGCTGAAAAACACCTTCAGCAAAGTGGCCGGATACAAAATTAACTCAAAAAAAATCAGTGGCATTCCTGTATACAAAAGACAAAGGGACTGAGAAAGAAATTAGGGAAACAACACCCTTCACAAAAGCCACAAAAGACATAATGTACCTTGGTGTAACCCTAACCAAGCAAGTCAAAGACTTGTATGAAAAAAATTTCAAGTCTCTGAAGAAAGAATTAGAAGAAGATACGAGAAGACAGAAAGATCTCCCATGCTCATGGCTTGGCAGGATAAACATAGTAAAAATGGCCATCTTACCAAAAGTAATCTACAGATTCAATGCAATTCCTATCAAATTGCCAACACAATTCTTTACAGACCTGGAAAGAAAAATTCTCAACTACGTATGGAACAACAAGAAACCCAAAATTGCTAAAACAATCCTCTACAATAAAAGATCTTCTGGAGGTATGTCCATTTCTGACCTCAAGTTGTACTATAGAGCAACAGTTATAAAAACTGCATGGTACTGGCATAGAAACAGAATGGTGGATCAATGGAACCGAACAGAAGACTCAGAAATAAACCCACACACTTATGGACACCTGATTTTTGACAAAAATGTCAAAACCATACAATGGAAAAAAGATAGCATCTTCAACAAATGGTGCTGGTCCAACTGGATGTCTACATGTAGAAAAATGCAAATAGATCCATACTTATCACCCTGCACAAAACTGAAGTCCAAGTGGATCAAAGACCTCAACATAAAACCAGACATATTAAATCAACTAGAAAAAAAAGTGGGGAATACCCTAGAACTCATTTGTATAGGAGAAAACTTCCTGAACAGAACACCAACAGCACAGGCTCTAAGAGCAACAATCAATAAATGGGACCTCATGAAACTGAAAAGCTTCTGTAAAGCAAAGGACAATGTCATCAAAACAAAGCGACTGATACAGATTGGGAAAGAATGTTCACCAACCCTTTATCTGACAGAGGACTCATATGCTATATATATAAAGAACTAAAGAAGCTGAAAAGCAGCAAACCAAGTAATCCACTTAAAAAATGGGGAACATAACTAAACAGAGAATTCTCTGTAGAGGAATATCAAATGGCAGAGAAGCATTTAAAGAAATACTCAACGTCATTAGCCATTAGGGAAATGCAAATCAAAACAACCCTGAGATTTCACCTTACACCCATTAGAATGGCCAAGATAAAAAACCCATGTGACAACACATGCTGGAGATGTTCTGGAGAAAGGGGAATTCTTCTCCACTGCTGGTGGGAATGTAAAATTGTACAACCTCTCTGGAAAACAATCTGGCGCTTTCTCAGACAACTAGGAATAGCATTTCCTCAAGATTCAGCCATACCACTTCTAGGTATATATCCAAAAGAGGCTCAAGTACACAAAAAGGACATTTGCTCAACCACTTTTGTAGCAGCTTTATTTGTAATAGCCAGAAGCTGGAAACAGCCCAGATGCCCCTCAACTGAAGAATGGATGCAGAAATTGTGTTACTTCTATACAATGGAGTATTACTCAGCAATGAAAAATAAGGAAATCATGAAATTTGCAGGTAAATGGTGGGACCTGGAAAGGATCATTCTGAGTGAGTTGTCCCAGAAGCAAAGAGACAGACACGGTATATACTCACTCATATAAACATACAACATAGGATAAACCCACTAAAATCTGTACATCTAAACAAACTAAGCGAAAGAGAGGACCCTAACTAAAATGCTCAGTCCCCATCCTGAAAAGCCAAGAGGATGGACATCAGAAGAAAAAGAAAACAGGAAACAACCTAGGAACCTGCCACAGATGGCCTCTGAAACCCTCTGCCCTGCAGACTATTAAAGCAGATGCTGAGCCTGATGACCAACTGTCGGGCAGAGTGAATGGAATTTTAGGTAAGAAGTGGGAAATAGTATTAGCTGGAGAGAACAGGAACTCCACAAGGAGAGCAACAGAACAAGAAAATTTGAACACAGGGAACTTCCCAGAGATTCATACTCCAACCAAGGACTATTCATGTAGATAACCTAGAACCCCTGCACAGATGTAGCCCATGGCAGTTCTGTGTCCAAGCGGGTTACATAGTAATGGGAAGAAGGACTGCCTCTGACATAATCTGATTGGCGTGCTCTTTGATCACCTCCCCCTGAGGGGGGACCAGCCTTACCATGCCACAGAAAATGACAATGCAGCCACTTCTGATGATAACTGATAGATTAAGATCAGAAAGAATTAGAGGAGGACCTTCCCTATCAGTGGACTTGGGAAGGGGCATGCATGCAGAAAGGGGAGGGAGGGTGTGATCGAGAGGGGAGGAGGGAGGGGCTTATGGGGTGATACAAAATGAATAAAGTGTAATTAATAAAAGTTAAATAAAAAATTAAAAAAAGAAGTGTGTAAACTTAGGGTACATTAAAGTGTTCACTAGGTGTAGAAATCTGAAATTCTCTAGAAGACATACCAGAGTAGAATCTGGAGGAATGGATGAATGGACTATTCCCATTGAGCATATAGGAATCAGTGACCTGTTAAGGTGTCCCAAGAGCAAGTTTTCACTCAATTAAGTAATATGTTACGATATGTTCCAACAGCTCATCAGCATTGGCACAGTTGCCTATAGCAGACATGGTTCACCTAAGCTAGGATTTTGTAGATGAGTGTGAAGGGAAGGGAGACAAACTGTTCTGGTAGAGGGAAAATCTTACCCAAGGGAGAAGAATGTCTTACGTGAAAGGTTTGAATATAGTTTGGAGAGAGTGGTAGAAAGCATTTGTGCCAACCAGAAGTGAAGACTCACCAATTGGCTGGTGTTGGGTTTAGGAATGTAGCAATCAGTAGCCAGGAATTGATTCCAAACAAAAGGGAAGAATCACCAGTCAGCTGGTTTTGGATGTAGCAATCAAGGAGCCAGGAATTGGAAGTCTCAAAACCAGGGAAAGGGGAGGAATACAACCCTCTGAGATAGGCAATAGGTGCAGTACTCATCTGGAGCCCAATTGATCTGAGAGGAGGATTCAGGTGGATTGTCTGCTTATAAGAATTGCTTATTAGTTTTGAAAAGAAGATAAAACTTTAGATATGTTAGCATTACTGCTGTAATATGCATTGTATTAAAGCCAGTAGAAAAGCCAGTAGACATATACATTGTAGAAAAGTCAGTAGACATACTCCTTGTTGCTAACAGCACAAACATTCTTTAAGGTGAGCTTTGAAAAGGCAGAAGCCTTCTGTGAAGTAGAAGGGACATAAGCTCACTTGATCTTAACCTTTAGCATGATTACAAATTATGGAAAAGAGGCTTTTTCCTTTCTATCCAGAAAAGACTGTATGCACATAAGTCTAGCATGATGAGACACGATTTTTATGTCTATACTTAAAAGGCCAACCTCAAGACCCAGCTATACCATTCCTAGGTATATAGCCAAAATTTGCTCAAGTACACAACAAGGACATTTGTTCAACCATGTTTGTAGCAGCTTTATTTGTAATAACCAGAACTTGGAAACAACCCAGGTGTCCATCAACAGAGGAATGGATACAGAAATTGTGGTATTTTTACACAATGGAATACTACTCAGCAATCAAAAAGGAGGAAATCATGAAATTTGCAGGCAAATGGTGGGATCTAGAAAAGATCATTCTGAGTGAAGTATCCCAGAAGGAGAAAGACAAACTTGGTATATACTCGCTTATATAGACCTACAAGAGATGATAAACATAATGAAATCTACACACCTAAAGAAGATAATCAAGAAAGTGGACATGGGTGAAGATGATCAATCCTCATTTAGAAAGACAAATGGGATGTGCATTGAATGTATGACAGGAGTCTACCGCAAAAGGCATCTGAAAGACTCTACCTAGCAGTGTTTCAAAGTAGACACTAAGACTCATAACCAAACCCTCGGCAGAGTGCAGGGAATCATATGAAAGAAGGGGAGTTAGTATGATATGGAAAGGATAGGAGCTCTACAAGTACCAAATGTATTTGGGCACAGGGTCTTTTCTGAGACCTCACTCAACCAAGGACCATCTATGGATATAACATAGAACTTCTGCTTGGATGTGGCCGGTGGTAGCTCAGTAACCAAGTAGTTTTCCAAAGTAAGGGGAACAAGGACTATTTCTAACAGGATCTCAAGGGCAGGCTCTTTGACCCCCCCCCCAGGGGAGGAGCAGTACTGTTAGGCCACATATGAGGACTTTGCAGCCAGCCTTGAAGATACCTGATAAAACAGGGTCAAATGAAAGGGGAGGCGGTCCTCCCCTATCAGTGGACTTGGAAAGGGGCAGGGAGGTGACCAGGGAGGGTGTTAGGGAGGGGGAGGAAATGAGGGAGTAGGAAACAGCTGGGACACAGTGTTAACAAATTGTAACTAAAAAGAAAAATAAAAATTAAAAAAAAAGACAAACCAAAGGAGATTTAAAATCTTGATCTTGGAAATGTGGTAGTGGGTCGTATAGTGGAATTTTTTAAATTAGAATTAGATTAATAAATCAGAGATCTATTGATAAAGGTCAAAATTATGGACAGTCAATATAACAGTAGCATAGTAAACCAAGGAAATTTAAGCATTTTTACCTATTTAGGATACCTGAAATCACCTCAGACCTTGCAACCTTTATAATTTTCATTTATCAATCTTAAAATATTTTAGGTCCTCATAACTTAAACTTTTATATCCTTAGTCCTTATTAAGTTATTTACAATTAGATATAGGTGAGATTGCTATGAATATTTATTGTCCTTTAGCTAAAGGGATTGTAAAAAGTTACACCTGATGCCTGATTTTTTGAGTCTGCTAGCAAACTAGGCTGTCTAGACTTCACAGTAGCAACTCCTATCAGGAAGACTCCTCTCTTGTTATTTTTACCAACTCCTGTTTGGTGACTCAGGGGCCATCCTCAGCTGTTAATTAAAATGAAAGTGAGGCCGTGTCTTCATTTTTAAGACCATAAATATATTTTTGAACATGTTAAAGGACTTGATCATGTATAAAATGACTATTAATTTGCATTTGTTAACCAGGTTTTATCCCTGTTAAGTTGAAACCTTAAGTCATAAACATAGTCCATAAAGAGAGGGAGCATACTTCCAATGTCCATCCCATTTGTCTTTCTAAGTGAGGATTGATCATCTTACCCCAAGGCCTCTTTCTTGTTTATCTTCTTTAGGTGTACAGATTTTAGTATGTTTATCTTATCTTATAGGTCTAGTACCCACTTATAAGTGAGTATATTCTGTGTGTGTCTTTCTGCTCCTAGGATACCTAAGTCAGGATGATCTTTTCTAGATCCTACCATTTGCCTGCAAATTTCATGACTTCTTTGTTTTTAATTGCTGAGTAGTATTCCATTGTGTAAATGTACCACAATTTCTGTATCCATATCTCCGTTGATGGACATCTGAGTTCTTTCCAGGTTCTAGCTATTAAAAACAAAGCTCCTACAAAGGAGCCTAGTGCAGAGGGTCACTGAAAGACTATACCTAGCAGTGTATCAAAGCAGAGGCAGAGACTCATAACCAAACCTTCAGCAGAGTGCAGGGAATCATGTGAAAGAAGGAGGAGTTAGTATGACCTGGAGAGGACAGGAGCTTCACAAGGACCAAATATATCAGGGCACAGAGGTCTTCTATGATACTGTTTCTCCAACCTAGGACCATGTATGGCTATAACTTAGAACCCCTGCTCGGATGTAGCCTATGGTAGTTCAGTATCTAAGTGGATACCCTAGTAAGAGGAACAAGGACTATTTCCGACATGAACTCTATGACTGGCTCTTTGACCCCCCCACCAAGGGAGGAGCAGGCTTTCTAGGCCACAGAGGAGGACATTGCAGCCAGTCCTGAAGATACCTGATAAGCTAAGGTCAGATGGAAGGGGAGGAGGACCTCCTCTATCAGTGGCCTTGGAAAGGGACAGGGAGGAGATGAGGGAGGGAGGGTGGGATTGGTAGGGAATGAGGGAGAGGACTACGGCTAGGATAAATAACCTATGATTAAAATAAAAATTATTTAAAAAAGGAAAAAAAATAAAAATTAAAAAAAGAGAGGGAGCATAACAGTTTCCTGTTTTATTTAGTATGTAAAAGTCCATAGCTTATAAAAATCTAAGGCTATATTATAGATTAATATTATCATTTTTAGAATACAATACCAAGCATATTTTAACCTTTTGTTAGTGAAGATATAACACAATGACCAAGTTTTAACTTAAATAAATGAATGCCTCTAAAATTAAAAGATCTTAATTGAGAGTATTGGTAAAAACTTCTATATAGTTATGAGTTATGAGTTTTAAACCCAACAATATAAAGCAATTTTAAAATTACATTTGAATTAATTATACCAAGTCTATTTGCCAGAAAACCTAGTAGTGACTCTGGATCACAGGCAGCTCATGGCAGTAGAAACAGCATTCATTCATTCATTAATATAAATTTATAAAGACAAAGACATACAATTTTAAATTAGCTGAATTTGAATAAAACTTTATAACCTTGAAATTTCAGCATCCTATAAAAACTATTTTGAACCAGGTTTGAATCATACATGCATGTTGTAAAAGTATAATTTTGAATTTAAAAATTCATACCGGAGGGGCTGAGCCAAGATGGTGACTAACATTCACAGTTTCTGAGTTGCAGAGTAACTGAATGTCTGAGTTAGTGAGTGGAAGGACTTCTGAAGCCAGGGAAACAGTGAGGCTTTCTAAACAGCAGGGGACATTGCATGAGGTGAGAACTTTGGTCTTGGGTCACCCATAGACTTGTTTGTAGAAGGAGATCCTTTGATCTCCCAGCACTCCCCTTTCTTAGACATCCCTCCTCCTTGGGCACAGCAGGCTCAATGAGATTCTCAGCTCAGAGCTCACTGCCTGGGGTCTGCAGTGGCTGAGGTGAAGCTCTTAGACCCTTAGCTGCAAATGCCAGCTGTATCAGTTTTGGAGTCCCAGATCAGTGGCACCATCCTCCCCTGGTCCCAGGTCTGCTAGCAGCCATACTGACTCCACAGGATCTCTCATCCACTGAGTGTACAGTTCACCCAAACCTTCGGTGACAGATAATACGCTATATACCCACCAAAGCCCAGCAGACCCACCATACAAGCTAGGCACACCAGGCACTGGATCTTCCAGGCCTGGAGAGCAGAGTGGAGGGCCCCCAGGACGTTCCAGAAGGCATCTGGATGGGCATCTCAGTCTCCAGCTGCAGCTGGACTTCCTAACCTGGCGGCTGCAGCATTACTGAGCTGGCAGAGCATGTCAGTCCTCCTGCATACGACCAAGCAGGACCAATCCAGAGAGCAGAGAGCAGAGAGCCTGGATACCCCATCCTTGCCGATGTGACCTGCTTGAGAGTGAGTACACTCTGCAGAGCCCCAGAACCAGGGTCCTTCTAAACTAGAAGCCAGGCATCGGACTCCTCCCACCCACATACACACTGTGGGAAACAGAGGGTCTCTTGGGACATTGAAGCCCCTGATCTGCTGGTCCAACTGAGGTGTTAAGGTGGATAAAGCTGGAAATTGCTCAGTGAAAATCATCAGCACCTGCTCCATCTACAGTGCATGCAGAAGTAACACCCTAGAAGCTTGTAAGGCAGAGCCCCTCCCAGACACTCAAGGGTTCAACATACTCTATCATTCTGTCCCTCCAGGCACACTTACACACACACACACACACACACACACACACACACACACACACACACA
>NW_026591872.1:3632475-3684868 GCF_907164565.1 Psammomys obesus | reverse complement strand
ACACACACACACACACACACACACACACACACACACACACACACACATGCATTTGCCCTTTTTTGCCCTCCGACTTTCCTCTCACAGGTACAGCTAAAGCACCAACACACACGCTGAGGCCATGGGACCTCTCTCAGCTTCCTGAAGAACTCTCCAGAGCCAGAGAGAGACAATACCAGTCTGAATTGCAGAATCCAGAAACAAACAGGGAATGTTTCAGATAAGCAAATGGCCAGGGAGAGGCGAAAGAACACATTCAACATAAATCAGGACATCATGGCTTCACCAGCAAACCCCCAAATTGATGGATACTCCAATTCATCAGAAGAATAGGAAAATTACTTTTAAGCTATGCTTACTCAATTATTTGAGGCTCATAAAGAGGGAGCAAACAAATCTCTCAGAGCAATAGCCATACAAATTCAGACAGTTAAAGAGGAAATGAACAAATCTATCACAGATTTAGCCAGTCAATTAGAGGCAAAGAATAAGGAAGTGAATAAAATTCTCAAAGAAACACAGGCAAATATAGCCAAACAAATAGGAGCACAAGTAGAGATACAATTAGTGGCAAATAGAGAGGAAATGAACAAAAGAAAGAGAGACCACTGTAGAGAAACAAGAATCCACATTCAGACAGCTGAAGGAAATGGTGCAAGGCATAAAAACAGAATTAGAATCAATAAAGAAATCACAAACTGAGAAAACCCTGGAGCTGGAGAACTTAGAGAATAGATCAGGAACCACAAAGGTGAGCATCACCAACAGAATACAATAGATGGAAGAGAGAATCTCTGGTGCTGAAGATACACTCACAGAAACTGATACTTCTCTCAAAGAAAAAGTAAATCAGAAAAATCCCAAACAAAAAATATGCAAGAAATCAAGGATGTCATGAAAAGACAAAAACTAAGAATAATATGAATAGATGAAAAAGAAGACTCCAGGCTCCAAGGTCCAGAAAATATTTTCAAGAAAAACATAGAAGAAAAATTTCCCAACTTAAAGAAAGAGGTGTCCATAAATATACAAGATGCCTACAGAACACCAAATAGACTAGACCAGAAAAGAAACACATCACATCAAATTATAGTCAAAACACTAAATCTAGAGAACAAATAAAAGATATGAAAAGTAGCAAGGGAAGAAGGCCAAGTAACAAATAAAGGTAGACCTATCAGAATCATATGGGAATTCTCATCAGAAACTAAACCAGAAGGGCCTGAGCAGGTGTCATGCAGAGTTTAAGTGACCACAGATGCCAACTGAGACTACTGCACCCTGCTAAGCTTTCAAGCAACATAGATGGAGAAAACAAAATATTCCATGACAAAACTAAATTTATGCATTATCTACACAACAAACCAGCCTTACAGAAGATACTAGAAGGAAAACTCCAATCCAATGAAAAATACTTCACCCAAGAAAACATAGCATACTGATAAAATCCCAACAAAAATTAAAAGAAAACAAACAATGAAACACAGTTAGACCACCAACTAAAAGGAACTAAAGTTCATTGGTCACTAATATCTATCAACATCAAAGGACTGAACTCTCCAATAAAATGACACAGACTAACCGAATGGGTGCAGAAACAGGATCCAACATTCAGCTGCATCCAAGAAACTCACCTCTGCAACAAAGATAAACACTACCTCAGAGTAAAGGGCTAGAAAAATGTCTGTCAAGCAAACAGACCCAGAAAACAAGCTGGGGTAGCTATCCTAATATCTAATAAAGTAGACTTTCAACCAAAATTAATCAAAAAAAGATGAGGAGGGATACTACATTCTCATCAAAGGAAAAATCCATGAAGAGGACATCACAATTCTGAATATCTATACCCCAAATACAAGAATGCCTACATTCATAAATCAAACATTATTAAAACTGAAACCACACATCAATCCCAAAAACTTAATAGTGGGAGACTTGAACACCCCACTTTCACCAACGGACAGATCATCTAGACAGAAGCCAAATAGGGAAATAAAGGCACTTACAGAGATCCTAAATCAAATGAACCTAAGAGATGTCTACAGAACTTTCCACCCAAACACAAAAGATTCTACCTTCTTTTCAACACCTCATGTAACCTTCTCCTAAATAGACCATATAGTTGGTCACAAAGCAAGCCTCAACAGATACAAGAAGATTGAAACTATCCCCTGTATTCTATCTGACCACCATGGACTAAAGCTGGACCTCAACAAAAATGGAATTAGAAAAAAGCCTACAAGCACACGGAAACTGTACAACTTGCTGCTCAATGACAGCTGGGTTAAGGAAGAAATAAAGAAAGAAATTAAAGACTTCCTAGAATTCAATGACAATGAAGGTACAACATACCCTAACTTATGGGACACAATGAAAGCAGTGCTCAGAGGAAAATTCACAGCACTAAGTGCCTTCAAAGAGAAATTTGTGACATCTCATACAACCAATTTAATGGAACACCTGAAAGCACTAGCAAAAGAGAAGCAGTTACACCCAAGAGGAGCAGACGGCTGGAAATAATCAAACTCAGGGCTGAAATCAATCAATTAGAAACAAATAAAACTATTCAAAGAATCAATTAAACCAGGAGCTGGTTCTTTGATAAAATCAACAAGATAGACAAACCCTTAGCCAAACTAAAAGGCAGAGACAAACTATCCAAATCAGCAAAAGCAGAAATGAAAGGGGGGATATAACTACAGACACTGAGGAAATCCAAACAATCATTAGGTCCTACCTATATGCCACAAAATTCGAAAATCTAAAAGAAATGGACAATTTTCATATTAGATTGCATCTATCAAAATTAAGTCAAGATCAGGTAGAAAGATTGAATAGTCCTATATCCCCCAAAGAAATAGAAGCAGTCATCAAAAGTCTCCCTTCCAAAAAAAGCCCTGGGCCAAATGGATTCAGTCAGAACTTTAGAGACCTTCAAAGAAGTGCTAACTCCAATTCTCTCCAAACTATTCCACAAAATAGAAACAGAAGGAATATTGCCAAACTCATTCTATGAAGCCACAGTCACCCTGATACCTAAACCACACAAAGACCAAACAAAAAAAGAACTTCAGATTTATCTCTCTTATGAACATTGATGCAAAAATACTCAATAAAATACTTGCAAAACGAATCCAAGAACTCATCAAAGATATCATCCACCACGACCAAGTAAGTGTCATCCCAGGCATGCAGGGGTGGTTCAACATATGGAAATCCATCAATGTAATCCACCACATAAACAAACGGAAGGAGAAAAAAACACATGATCATCTCCTTAGATGCCGAAAAATCATTTGACAAAGTCCAACACCCATTCATGTTTAAAGTCTTGGAGAGATCAGTGATAAAAGGCACATACCTAAAAATAGTAAAGGCAATATACAGCAAGCCTATAGCCAACAGAAAAATCAATGGAGAGAAACTTTAATCAATCCCACTGAAATCAAGGACAAGACACTCTCTCCATATCTCTTTAACATAGTACTCGGAGTCCTAGCTAAAGCAATAAGACAACTAAAGAAGGTCAAGGGGATACAAATTGGAAAGGAAGGGATCAAAGTGTCACTATTTGCAGATGATATGATAGTATACATGAGCAACCCCAAAAATTCAACCAGAGAACTCCTTCAGCTGATAAACACCTTCCGCAAAGTGGCTGGATACAAAAATCAACTCAAAAAAAAATTAGAAGCCCTCTTGTATACCAAAGAAAAAAGGGCTGAGAAAGAAATGAGGGAAACAACACCCTTCACAATAGCCACTAATAACATAAAGTACCTTGGGGTGACTCTAACCAAGCAGTTGAAAGACCTGTTTGAAAAAAACTTTAAGTCTCTAAAGAAAAAAATTGAAGAAGATATCTGAAGACGGAAAAATCTCCAGTGCTCATAGATTGGTAGGATTAACATAGTGAAAATGGCCATCCTGCCAAGGGCAATCTACACATTCAACACAATTCCCATCAAAATACCACCTCAGTTCTTTACAGACCTTGAAAGAAAGATTCTCACCTTCATATGGAGAAACAAAAAACCCATAATCTCCAAAATGATCTTGTACAACAACAGATCATCTGGAGGTATCTCCATCTGTGATCTCAAGCTGTGCTACAGAGCAATACTAATAAAGACTGCATAGTATTGGCATAGCAACAGAAAGGAGGATTAATGGAACCGAATAGAAGACCCAGAAATAAACCCACAAACCTATGCATACTTGATTTTTGACAAAGAAGCCAAAACCATTCAATGGAAAAAAGACAGCATCTTTAACAAATGGTGCTAGTCCAATTGGAGGTCTACATGTAAAAAAATGAAAATAGATCCATACTTACCACCCTGCACAAATCTAAATTCCAAGTGGATTCAAGATCTCAACATAAAACCAGATACTCTAAATTGGTTACAAGAAAAAGTGGGGAAGAGCCTTGAACTCATTGGCACAGGAGACAACTTTCTGAACAGAACAGGCTCTAAGAGCAACAATCACAAATGTGACTTCATGAAACTTAAAAGCTTTGGTAAAGCAAAAGACACTGTGTTCAGAACAGAATGACAGCCTATAGACCGGGAAAGAATCTTCACCAACCCTATATCTGACAGAGGGCTGATATCCAGAAAAGATATCAAGAACTAAAGAAGTTAAAAATCAATAAATGAGATTGAGGGACAGAGATACCTCCAGATGATCTGTTGTTGTACAGGATCATTTTGGAGATTCTGGGTTTTTTGGAAAGTATCTTCACCAACCCTTTATCTGACAGAGGGCTAATATCCAGCATATATAAAGAACTAAAGAAGCTGAAAAGCAACAAACCAAGTAATCCAATTAAAAAATGGGGAACAGAGCTAAACAGAGAATTCTCGATAGAGGAATATCGAATGGTAGAGAAACACTTAAAGAAATGCTCAACCTCATTAGCCATTAGGGAAATGCAAATCAAAACGATCCTTAAATTTCACCTTACACCCATCAGAATGGCCAAGATGAAAAACTCAAGGGACAACACATGCTGGAGAGGTTGTGGAGAAAGGGGAACCCTCCTCCATTGCTGATGGTAATGCAAACTCGTACAACCACTTTGGAAACCAATCTGGAGCTTTCTCAGACAATTAGGAATAGTGATTCCTCAAGACCCAGCTATACCACTCCTAAGCTTATATCCAAAAGTTGCTCAAGTATACAACAAGGACATGTGCTCAACCATATAATCATCAGCTTTATTTGTAAAAGCCAGAACATGGAAACAAACTAGGATATCCATCAACGGAGTAATGGATACAGAAATTGTGGTATTTTTACACAATGAAATACTACTCAGCAATCAAAAAGTAGGAAATCATGAAATTTGCAGGCAAATGGTGGGATCTAAAAAAGATTATTCTGTGTGAGGTATCCCAGAAGGAGAAAGACACACATGGTATATACTCACATATATAGACCTATAAGATATGATAAACATAATAAAATCTACACACCTAAAGAAGACAAACAAGAAAGAAGACCCGGGGTAAGATGATCAATCTTCACTTAGAAAGACAAATAGAATGGGCATTTGAAGTAAGAGAAAACAAGTAACAGGATAGCAGCCTACAGCAGAGGGCTTCTGAAAGACTCTACCTAGCAGTGTATCAAAGCAGATACTAAGACTGATAACCAAACCTTCAGCAGAGTGCAGGGAATCATATGAAAGAAGGGGGAGTTAGTATGTCGCAACGTGGAGAGGATAGGAACTCCAGAAAGACCAAATATATCTGGGCACATGGGTATTTTCTGAGACTGATACTCCAACCAAGATATGTATGGATATAACCTACTCTGCTTGGATGTAGCCAGTGGTAGCTCAGTAACCATGTGGGTTACCCTAATAAAGGGAACAGGGACTATTTCTGACAGGAACTCAATGGCAGGCTCTTTAACCTCCCCACTCCCCAAGGGAGGAGCATCCTTGCTATGCCACAGAGGAGTACTTTGCAGCCAGTTCTGAAGATACCTGGTAAAACCGGGTTAGATGAATGAAGAGGAAGTCCTCCCCTATCAATGGAGTTGGAAAGGGGCAGGGAGTTGATGAGGGAAGGAGGGAGGGATTGGGAGGAAATGAGGGAGCGGAATACAGCTGGGATACAGAGTTAATAAAATGTAACTAATATTAAAAATAAAAAAATAAAATAAATAAACAAATAAAAATGAAAATTGATACTCATTTAAAATGAGACCTTTTGCTACCTTAGTCTAAAAGGAGATAAAATAAGCAGAAATAATTATTATTAAAATTGTTTCGACCATGTTGTTACCTTAAGGCTTACAGTTTAATCTTAAGATATTTTGAGAGTATAAAAAGAAACCAGAGAATATTTTTATTTATTGGGATATCAGGCAGAGAGAAAATGACAGGACTTTGAGAAAAGAGAAATAGGGAATTGCTTTTTTACTTCACGGATTGCTTTTAGTGTCACTGGATATTACTGGGTATTAGACATTTGAGTAGGGCAAACATAGGTGTAGAAGCCAGAAGTTTCCTAAAGAGGAGAGAATATGAAGATGTGGTCCCTGCAAATGAGAAAGGGGAAATGGAATTGCACCATATGGCTAGCGGTTTGTCAACCAAATAGTACAGCATGTCAGGAGCTTAGCCCAGCTAAGCCCTAGAACCTTGGTGCCTGGTACCAGGGCTTTATCAGCAGTAAGGCTGAGTTCTCATAGAAGGAATCTCCTGTGTGGGAAAGCATAGGGGCAGATAGGCTGCTTTAGAATGGGGATGAGAAGAGGCACAGTGGCCTTTTAGGGCCTGCAAGAGACTGCAGTTTTGCAGCTCTGAAAACAGTGGGACAGAAACAAAATAGTAAAAGCAGCTGGCAGCAGAGAAAACCATAACATTTGTTGTTGTTGTTTTAAAACCAAGATGGCTGGCATTCATGTGCCTGTCCTTGATTACATTAAGTTTATTTGGTGGTGACACCATGTGATTGTCTTTAGTGGAGATGGCATTGAAGCCATAGTTCTACCCTCCTTATCCCCAAATCAGCATGGCAGCTAGTCCTATGCAGCCGTAGTGGCATGGCAGAAAGGGGGTCAAAGATAGCGAACTCTTGAGTTTGAGACTTTATAGCTAAGAGAAGTTGGGTGGAAGAACAGGAAGAACAAAGAGAAGGTTTAGAGCAGAGGAGAGAGAGTCCTTAAATGTAAGGTATCTCCTTCCAGTTACCAGATCACTGACAGTATAAAAAGAGCCTATAAAATATAGGGATTTAATGTGCCATTAATCAGCCAATTTATCTAAGGAATATGAAGGCCAAGTTTTATTATAGAGACTTATGAGCTTAGAGGCCTTAAATTCAGACTTCAGGTATAGGGTTTTAAAATTCTCCAGAAGACATACCAGGTGGGATGCTGGAGGAAGGGAAGAATAGGCAGTTCCCATTGGAAGTGGAGGAGTCAGTGACCTTCCAGAGGCATGCAAAAGGCAAGGTGTGGCTCAGTAGAGTAGTATATTGTTTCTTTCTTTCTTTCTTTCTTTCTTTCTTTCTTTCTTTCTTTCTTTCTTTCTTTCTTTCTTTCTTTCTTTCTTTCTCTCTCTCTCTCTCTTTCTTACTTTTTCTCTTTCTTTTCTAGCTCTTAAATGATATATTTATTTATTTTTAAATATTTTTATTTATTATAATTTATTCACTTTGTATCCTAGCTGTAGATCCCTCCCATGTCCCCTCCAATCCCACCCTCCCTCCCTCTCTCATCTCCTTCCATGCCCCTTTCACAGTCCACTGATAGGAGAGTTCCTCCTCCCCTTCCATCTGACCCTTGCTTATCAGGTATCACAGGACTGGCTGCATTGTCTTCCTCTGTGGCCTGGTAAGACTGTACCCCCCTCACTCCCTAAGGAGGTGATCAAAGATCCAGCCACTGAGTTCATGCCAGAGAAAGTCCCTGTTCCCCTTATTAGGAATCCCATTTGAAGACTGAGCTGCCATGGGCTGGCTGAATATGTGCAGGGGTTCTAGGTTATCTTCATGAAAGGCCCTTGGTTGCAGTATCAGTCTTAGAAACAATCTCTGGGCCCAGAATTTTTGGTTCTGTTCTCCTTGTAGAGCTCTAGGCCCTTCCAGGTATTTCTATCTACCAGTGCTTTCATAAGATTCCCTGCACTCTGTCCAAATTTGGATATGAGTCTCAGCATCTGCTTTAAAAATCCTACTGGGTAGAATCATTCAGAGACCCTCTGTGGTAGGCTGCTGTCTCCCTCCTTGTTTTCACCTTCTTTCAATGTCTGTCTCATTTGCGTTTCTGAATGAGGATTGAACATCTCATCCAGGGTCCTCCTTCTTGCTTAGCTTCTTTAGGTGTACAGATTGTAGTATGATTTTCCTATATTATATGTCTCATATCCACTATATGTGAGTACATACCATGTTTGTTTTTCTGCTTCTAGGATACCTCACTCTAGGATGATCTTTTTTAGTTCCCACCATTTACCTGCAAATTTCATGATTTCCTTGTTTTTAATTGTATTCCATTCATTGTGTAAATGTACCACAATTTCCGTATTCCTTCCTCAACTGAGGGAAATCTGGATTGTTTCCAGATTCTGTTACAAACATGGTTGAACAAATGTCCTAGTTGTATACTTTAGCATCTTTTGAATATATGCCTAAAAGTGGTATAGCTGGATCTTGAGGTAGCATTATTCCTAATTGTCTGAGAAAGGGCCAGATTGACTTCCAAAGTGGTTGTACAAGTTTACATTTCCATCAGCAATAGAGGAGGGATACTATTTCTCCACATCCTCTCCAGCACGTGTTGTTACTTGAGTTTTTGATCTTAGCCATTCTGATGGGTGCAAGTTGAAATTTCATGGTCGTTTTTATTTTCATTTCCTTGATGACTAAGGATGTTGAACATTTCTTTAAGCATTTCTATGCCATTTAGTATTCCTCTATTTAGAATTCTCTGTTTAGCTCTGTACCCCATTTTTGCTCGTCAGCATTGGCAAGAAACCAAGGACAAAGCTGTCCATAGCAGACATGGTTTACCAACCACTATGATTTTTACAGATGAGCAAGAAGGGGGGAGGTGCAAAACCATCCCGGAAGAGGGAAAATTCTCAGCCAAGAGAAAGAAAAGCCCTAAAAGGAGGTTAGCAAAAAATGTCAACCCTGGCAAGTAAAGGCTGTGGTTGGTGGTTCCTCCTTCTCAAGTTACCAGTAAGTTGCTGGGCATTCAATGGTCAATATTCCACTAAGAGAGACGTTTATGCTGACCAATGAGGAGAACTCACTAATCTAACCTGGGTCATATGTAGGAGGGAGCAATCTGGTTGCCAGAAAGTGGGTCACTGGCAAATTTGAAATGAAATAGTTTTCAAGCAGCTCTGGTGGAGGTGCTGGTGGACAAAAGCAACCACCACTCAGCATGGTTGTTGAAAGTACCTATTGACCAATGCACCAATGTTAGGATTGTGCAGCAGAGTTGTATGGTGGGTTCATAAATCTCTCCACTCCCATGGTTCCATGTGAAAGGTTTTATTAAGGGAAGGGAGGTCACAGAGATTATCTCTGGGCTGGATTAGAGAGAGAGAAGGAGAGGGAGAGAAAGACATGCTGGAGGAGGGGCACCCCAACAGAGAGAGGGGGAATAGGAAGAAAGTGAAAGTGCAGGAATACAAGAAGGCAAGAAGGCAAAAGAGCAGCAAAGTGATGGGTTGATCCTTTTATGGAGCAACTGAAACATGCCTGCCAGGTGTAGCTACCTGGCAGGTGACACATAATGCCATCATAGTTTGCTAGGCAACCCAGAGACAGGCAGCCTAAATACTAACAGGAACCCCAACCTGGACCTTCCCTGGCTGTGGTTGACCCTTTTTGCTGACCTCCATTTAGGTCTTCTCTTTCCCTTCGGTGAGATTTTTCCTTCTACCAGCACAGTTTTGGTCCCCCCTCCCCCGCTTGTCTGCAAAAATCATTGTGCTAGGTAAGCATGTCTGTCTTCTATCCACAGCTCTGCCCTTGGTCTCTGGCCTATGCTGACAAGCTGTTGGTACAGATAGTACCATACTATGACTGAGCATGTGTGCTCAGTGGTGACCAAGAGTGGTATAGCTGGATCTTGAGGTGGATCAATTCACAACTTTCTCAGGAACTGTCATATTGATTTCCATAGTGAGTATACAAGTTTGTACTCCTATCAACAATGAAAGAGTATTACCCTTATTCCACATCCTTGCCAGCATTAGCTGTCATTTGTGTTATTAATCTTAGCCATTCTGATATTTGTAAGATGGAATCTCAAAGATGTTTTGATTTGCATTTCCCTGAAGACTAAGCATATGTGAACATTTTTTAAAGTGTTTCTCGACCATTTGATTTTCCTTTATTGATAATGTAAACTCTGTTTACTTCTGTGATCCAATTGTTTTTAGTTTTTCTTTTTCTTTTTTTTTGCAGCTATATTATTATTATCATTTATTACAATTAATTCAATTTGTGTCACAGCTGTGGCCTCCTCCCTTATCTCCTCTCAATCCCACCCTTGCTCATCTTCTTCCCTTATGCCCCTCCCCTACTCCACTGATAGGGGAGGTCCTCCTCCAGCTCTATTTGACCCTTGTCTATCAGGTCCCATCAGGACTGGTTGCGTTGTCTTCTTCTGTGATCTGGCAAGGCTGCACCCCCAGGGGGTGTTGATCAGAGAGCTAGCCATTGAGTTCATGCCAGAGAAAGCCTCTTTTCCCCTTATTAGGGAACCCACTTGGAGAATGAGCTTATGAACTACATATGAGATGGAGTGCTAGGTCCTCTCCATGCATTGTCCTTGGTTGGGGTAACAGTTTCTTCAGGGCCCACAGGGCTCAGTTTTTTTCCCTCTGTTGGTCTCTTTTGGAGCTCCCGTACCTTCCATGTCTTTATACCTCCCCCTTATTTCATAAGATTCCCTGAACTCTGCCCAAAGTTTGGCTATGAGTTTCAGCCTCTGCTTTGATCAGTAGAGTCTTTCAGAGGCCATCTGTGGTAGGCTCCTGTCTTGTCCCCTGTCTTCTACTGTTTCCAATATCTATCACATTTGTCCTTCTGAATGAGGATTGAGCATCTATATAACAAGGATATTTGCTCGACCATTTTAACACCAGCTCTATTTGTAATAGCCAGAAGCTAGAAACAACCTAGATGTCCCTCAATGGAGGCATGGATACATAAATTGTGGTACATTTACACAATGGAATACTACTCAGCTATTGAAAACAAGGAAATTGTGGAATTTGCAAACAAATGATGGGAACTTGAAAAGATCATCTTGAGTGAGCTAACCCAGAAGCAGAAAGACACGCATTGTATATTCACACTTATAAGTGGATATTAGCTATATAATATAGCATAAACATACTGAAATCTGTACTCCTAAAGAAGCTAAACAACAAGTAAGACCTTAGTGAAGATGCTCAATCCTCATTCTGAAGAATTTGTCATTTTTTAAACAGCAGTCAGCCACAACAAAACCAAGGTTAGGCTTTCATTCCAGGAATTCAATAATAGGGTTTGTTCAAACTATGAGGCACAAATGGAAGTTATAATTAATTAATTAATTAATTAATTAATTAATTAATGTCTGTATTTATTTATTTGTAGTGGAATTAAACATAGGGCAGCATGCTTATTAGAGAAGTGTGCTACCACTGAATTCCATCTGAAAGAAACCAATTTTAAAGGGAAAAAAAATCTCATGTTTTTTTTTTTTTTTCTTTTCAAATGTGCTTTTTTGTCCTTTCCTTTGGTTAAGCTTTGGAAGCCACTCTATTAAGAAATCTAACATTACAATGTGAGAGAGCTTCTCAGCTATCACTGTTTAAACTACATTTTAGAAATCCAGTCAATTTCATTGTTTGGCACTCCTCCATTTAGTAACAGTCTTTGGGGATAAAATATCTGAATTTACTAGGTTGTATATCAATTAGATATTGATTATTAAGATATCGACATTGGAAAGTGTGTCAAGGGAAGGAAATTTACCTTGTTGGACTGTTTTACTCTCACAAAATTGCTGCTAATCTGGGAATGGTAGGTTAGCTAGGCACTGGATATATGAAGACCAGGATGCTCCTAGATTAGGTGAATATTAGAAGGGCAGCTGAGGATAAACTTGATCTGAAAATTACTCTCCGAAAGATGCTGTACTTTATTTTCCTCTTGGCAGATGATCAATATCCTACATTTGCCTACAGGAGTTCCTCTGAGTTTCTAACCTTGTTCTCACTTGCTTGGGACCGTGATTTTTTTTTCAATGGAAGGTGAAAAGTTCAGTGAAACAACTGCTTTGTTTCTATTTGACTTGAATTTGTCTTTCTTACATTGTTGAGTTGTTTGAAGCTACCAAGTTCTCTGTACCTAGTGTTTAATTCTGAATTCTTCTTTTCCTTGAAAGGAGAAACCACTTTACAGGGTTATGTTCCTGAGAGCTAATGTTTACTATTTTTTTTATAGAGACCAAGAACAGATGAATAGAAACAGTTTAAACAGTGAAATTCTAGATGTTACTCGAATTAGGATTCCCACTGGCTTGTAATCTTCATTAGTATATGTGTTTCTGGAATAAAGGCACATAATTTTCTCATTTGGAGGGAAGA
The DNA here is from genome assembly GCF_907164565.1 of Psammomys obesus. Lineage (NCBI taxonomy): Eukaryota > Metazoa > Chordata > Mammalia > Rodentia > Muridae > Psammomys > Psammomys obesus. The sequence goes on along the minus strand of NW_026591872.1, from coordinate 3,672,255 downwards.
GAATAAAGAAGCCATCGAGGAAATAGGTAGCAGAGGGGAGTGAATGCTGCCACCATAGCTTAATTATTGAGAGTAACCTGTTCTTGAGGTTTCAGTCGATATATTGGCACCTATATTTATACTTATTATTTGTGTTCAGCTGCAAGACTTTGAGGGGCCTCATATTTTGGATACTCTTCCAATCCTCACATTTCATGGTATCAATTTTACCATTGCCCTGTATGAGTCAAGGTTTAAAAGACTTTGTTTTTCTTGTTCACATCTGTACATTTGTCTCCAAATAGGGCCATTCTTTTTTGGACTGTGAAGCAATGAAAGTGACCTTGACTCACTGCCCTTTAAATGTCATATAGTGATTCTGACAGTGCTGTGAATGTTGTGTTCTCAGGATTGAGGGGAGCCAAAGTCCAACATTGCTACTTATTCTGAAAGGTTCTCACAGTAAGGGCTCTAATACACAAATATAAGAACATAATCAAGAAGGAAATGATTTGCATAACACAAGACAGGCTCAACTTGCTTAAATAGTTGTCCCCATGGTTAATTTAAAATTATTTGATTTTGTAAAAAGAAATTTACAGTTTTCAAGGACCTTTGTGACACTAAATGATGTAAGCTTGTATTAACTCTATAAATGTTACACACAACTGAATGTGTGGTATTTGAATTCTGTTTAAAAAGTTGATGATCCTGCCTCTGATTTTTATAAAGTACTATGTTCTCAGGAAATAAGACAGTTTGTAGTTCTTTCATGTATTGTATATTTGTATTTGTAGTTACTTGCCAGTTAACCATTCACAAAGACCCCATGGTAAGTGGTAAGCCTTAATATCCCTCTTTTCTGTAAGATTTCCTTTCTTCCCCATTCTTCTACCAATAGAAGTTGCTGTTCATTTTGGCTGTAGGGTACATTTCTACCAGAGGCTTTCAGTAGTTTTAAAACAACATTTTCCTACACATTCTCAATTGCCCTTATTGCCAGGTTGTCCCTGACCTTTTGCTCCCATTCTGACAATTGGCCCACTTTCTTATTCTAAGAGCAGTCTTTTAATCTTGGCTCTGATTATTGCTTTATTTCTTGTGAATGGAACCTTATGTTGGTAGCTGTCCAATGTTTTTGTCCCCTAGAAACTCACCCCTACCTTGATTTCATCTCCATTATTACCTGTTCTGTCATACTAAGGCCTCAAGTTCCAGCTCAGTGTTTGTTTCTTTCTAGATGCTAACAAACCAGCAGACAGCATTAGAGACTATATAATATAAATAGCATCTTTTCTTGGGCTTTTGGTATCCATTTTGTTATCTAAATAATTTGAGGCAGAAATTATGTGTCAGTTATCTCAATTTCCAAAATACCACAAGATTTGTTTTTCTTGTGATTATAAAATTAGTTCAATTGGTGAGAAATTAAGTGAATGGATGAACCTTAAGTAATGAATGAAAGATTAAAAAAAGATGATATCTTGGACACTGAGTTCAATTGTTTATCTCATCTACTACTCATTACCTGTTGTTCATCCTGTTAATTTCAGTTAACCTCTCCCATGCCCTGCATTGCCAGAAGAAGCATAACTCTTAAATCTCTACTGACTCTTAATATATAGATTTATTATTAGGTTTTAGCCATACCAAATCTTTCCAGGTCCACAAAGATTGCATATTCTATTGAGGCATTCAAAGAATATGTATATCAATAGAGTTTTGGATTGTGAGGGATTTCTGATTCCTGTGACATAACTATAACTAAAAGGATCATCCATAAATAAGTTGAAGTTCTTATATATTTGTCAAGATCTCTCATGAGAGAGCTTACTTAAATTAAGAGAATTCTAGAAAGGCTTATTTTGAAAAGGATTAATTAATTAAAATAAATAAATAAATAATTAAAGAGGCTTAATTAAATTAATTAAGTGCATGGGATATATAACAACATAAGGGAAAGTCAGTTATGAAAAAAGGCTATAAAACATTGAAAAATATAGGAGATTCAAAAAATGACAAAATGCCTTATTTTTATGTGAAAGGAAAATAAGTAGCTTTAGCGATACTGCCACCAAACAATGAGAATTCAAAATATGAGAGAAAGGCATGTACACTGACACTTAAAGGGGGGTGTGAAGGAAGAGAGGCTGTGATGAAAGAAACAGTGACATTCTGTTGATGGACACAACTAACCTCAAGTGACCCTTCAAAAAGAAATCTAAGGGAATGCACATGGTGATTAAGATGTTTGTAGGAAATATTAAGTTCTATGAGGACTACCCTCATAGTAAACCAACAACCAGGTAAACAGTACCAGGTCCTGATGAAATAAAACACTTAATATTTTAATAGATAAGAATGTTGGAAATTGGCTCATTCTATAATACAAAATTGTAGAAACTGCAAACTGGAATGCATTCATCTAGTCTAGGAACATTGACATACACAGTTTAGAACAATGCTGTGCAGGCCAGCAAAGCATCTCTGCGGGAAGCATCTGGCCTTCTGGAGAACATTTTGCAAACTATGATCTTTGTTTTTTTGTTTTGTGTGCTAGGGAAAGACCCCAGACAGAACTACACACATGCTAGGAAGTTGTTCTGCTACTGAGCAACAACTCTATCTTCTGGCTTTTGTTTGGCTAACCTGTGTAAGAGTGCTTAGTACACAAGGCTGAGAAAAAAAATGTGACAAGATGACAACACTGTAGAGAGCTAAAAGATGGGGAAGTGTTCTTATTGTTCAGTTAAGGAAATACTTGGAAAAACCTCCACAGAAGATAACAGTCATGTTGTAACCAAATTTGGATGTGAATTTAAGGTCTAGCAATAACATTTTGTTTTGCTGATTCCTGAAAATAGTTTCATAATGACCATCCTCTGTTCAGTTATTATGTAGGAAATTTAGTTTTATTTGTTTTGTGAGACGGAGTCAGACTAAACAATCAAGGAATACCTTAAAATTGTTATAACTACTTAAAATGATTTATTTATTTTTATGTACATTGATGTTTGCCTTCATGTATGTTGGTATGGGGGTGTCAGATCCTTTGGGACTGATGCTGCAGACAGTTGTGAGCTGCCATATTCATGCCGGGAATTGAACCTGGATCCATCTGAAAGAGCAACTAGTATTCTTAACCACTGAGTTATCTTTCCAGCCCCTCATGACTTTTTTTTGAAACACCTACATAGTTTCTTAGAGAATAAAACTTATGAGTTAGATTACTTCTGTTACTTTTAAATTTGGTGCAACATTTGTTTTCCTAATTGGTATTAGTAAGTAGATACTAGTAAAACATAGTAAGACTAGCATTAATACTACAACAATACATTTAACTACTCAATTCCCTTTTTAAATATACCACAAGATTCCACTTCCTTCTTTAATAGGCTTTCTCTGATGACTAAATGTACATCAACAACTCACTCCTATCCATACAATACATTTGTTAAAACATTTATATTCTTAAAGCATTTGGGAGTATTCTTGAAATTACCATCATTTAAGGAATGTGAATATAATTGAAATCAGGAAAAACTTGTCATAACTTGGAATTGGGCCTGACCAAGAGACACTTAGATGTTAAGCACATCCAAATAGAGGCATCTGACAGAGTCCATAAAACTATGGAGAAATGGCATCAGGTCCAGAAAGACAAACTTTAGCCACAAGGTAAAAGGAAGAATTTACATTCTACAGTATCAGTGGTTGGTTGGCTTTGGAAAGTTAGTGATCATGAATTCTGAGGAAAAGGCTAATGCTGTCTCTAAGAATGTGAGCATACACATTCCATTGGCTATTCCATTGGCAAAGGATGCTGCTTGGTCATCGAACAGTTGATTTGTATACATAGGTCCTGGGTTCCATTAACAGCACTACACAAAAGTCAGTTATTCCTATTGTTATATGTAGTTTTCTTCCACATGTGTCTTAGTGTGGTGAACAAGCCAGAGTGAAACACCTTACTCTGAAATAATGTATTTACACTGTAAGACTGTTCTAAAATAGGCAGGGAGGTATGTGTTTGTCTTTATATGTTCATAAAAATTGTTTCCCAGAAATACCAAATTTAGGCATTGGACTTGAGTGAGCTTTCTCTAAGCATTTCAACAAGTAATTTTTGGAACCATAGTGTTGTGATTTACCATTTTATTCTGAAGGAATGTCAAGCATAGACAACTTTTGAGTTTTCCCTGGGGAAAAGAAAGAAACTGATATTAAGGAAATTCATATGATGATCCCAGTGTCTACATTTTTTTGAGCATTTCAAATACTAGAATTCTTTTCTGTGTGTATTCTTATACTATAATTGTGTGTGTGTGCATGTGTGTGTGTGTGCCTGTGTGGATGAGAGTGTTCGTGCCTGTATATGTGTTTGCAGGTGCCAGAAGTTGAGGGTAGGTATGTTTTTCTGTCATTATACAGAAGATTTTTCCTGTTTGGAGACAATCTTTCACTGAAACTAAATTTCATCATTATGGAGAAATTGGCTAACCAAGGATCCAAATGTTGCAGATGTTTACAGATATGTGCCACTGTACTCAGCTTTTATATGGATGCTGGAGAACTGAACTCAAATCTTTATGCTTTCAATGCAGGAACTTCACACAACATATCCATAGTTCTTTTGGTTTTCTTCAATGGCATATATTTGATTTACTTACTCTGTAAAGGCATTGAAGTAAAATAATAGCCTGGCATTTATACATTTAGTACTACAATTTGGTTGGACAAGAATTTTTTTTTGTCTTCATTTTAGAAATAAAACAACTGTCTCAGAGATGCTGAATGGCTTTTCCAAAAGGTCACACAGTCAGAAAAATAACAAGAGCCCAGAGAGGAGCTCTCTTTTCATTATGGCCAAAGTCAACATTCTTTCCATCATCATCTGTGTTTTTCAACAGAGCACAGACTCCAGCTTTCTGAATCCAATGTAGTAACAATAGAAGTTAATGCATGCTGTAAGAGACTGCACAAACATACAACGTGACTGCTTTAAAATGCAGTGGTTTTTTAGACTCGCACATTTTACTTCTTTTGTATAGAAATATAAGTAAAATAAAACCTTTTTGAATTTTAATGTGATATTTTACCCCTTGGATTTTAATTATCGTATTTTGCATTACCCAATAGTTTTTCTATTGGGTAATAAGCTAATGGTTATAAAGCTAATAACCATAAGCTTTCAGTTAACCAATACCAGTGTGTATCAACAACTGGCTTTACTCTATGAGTGAATTGATATATTGGCTATATTTTCCCCAAAGGAGATGTTAAGAACATTTTTTCTAAAAACTAATGATGTTAGTGAGTCTTTGAAATATTAAATTCTAAATATGTGATTTTAATCTATAGACTGTGCCTTTTATTTAACTCTGGGGATAACTATAGTATTGCTTTATTATTATTCTGTGGTTGTTTCTTTTGAGTCCCAAGATTCAAGTAATGCTTCAGAAAATATGAGAAGCTAAATGCCACATTTACAATTGTTTTGGAAGGGCCTAACCTTTGTTAAAGTAACTGGGTAAATACAATTCAAAAGGGTTTACCTCTCTTGAATTAAATTGTATGATTTTAGACTGAAAGGTCAATTTTTTTGTTTCAGCGGAGACTGGCTTTCAAAACTATCACTTTTTATCTCACAAAAAAAAATCATGAAGGCTAATTTGTTCTACATATCATGAGTCAATAAGTTGTTCATCCGATTTTAGGCTCATTTACTTGTGGAAGGCGAACACTTTTGTGATGAAGTGTCAATGTTGACTTTCTGAAGACAATGTGAAGAAACGTTGGACTAAAATATTTGGTTTCCTACACTTGAAAAACAGGACCCATATTCCGGGATAAGCATGCCAATCATGCTCTACAAGTCACTTTGGAATTCACAAAGAATTTTGTGTCTTGATGCAGAAAATATTATTTCCATTTTTTTCATTAAAGACAAAAATCATCTTTTGCTTTTCATTATCCAAACAACAAAAATAAAAATAAAAAACCCTAACGTGTTTTAGATTCTCCCTTTACTTCTCAGGCTCTCTGACACACACCACACCTCATCACCATGCAGTGAGAGAGTACTCTTGCCTCTTGCTGGCTTTCGATGTAGATACTTGTTTTGGATCTAGAATTCAGTATTCAAATACTTTTACTTAAAAGAGAAATTCATGAGAGAAGCATGCTTTGAGACCTCTGCTTTCAGAAAAGCTTTCCCTGAGCAAATGTATCAGAGAGATTGTCTTGAGCTTAATTCATTCCCAATTTTTAAAGATTCCTGCTAGTTTCATATAGATGAAAAGGCAGCTATGGATTGAATGCTGGAATTACATTATGGAATAATACTAGTAGCTATGGATTGTTATGTAAATGCTAAATGTAAAGAACAGTAAACATTTGATCCATCTAAAGTATTTTAACACTTATTTCTTTCAATATTCTTTTTTTTTTTTTTGCCAGTGTTAAGAGTTCATCTCAGTTCAAAATATTATTTAAGCACTTATGTGGTGGTCTTGCACTCAAGATTTAGAGAATCAGGAATAAGGCACCAGTTGTCCCTTCTTTTTCTTTTCTTTTTAATTCAATATATATATATATATATATTTTTTTTTTTTTTGGCCAATGAAACTTTATCTCACTTCTTCCCTCTTCCTTCCCTCCTCTTCCTCACTCCCTCTCTCCCTTTCTATTCTCCTTCCTTTCTTTCATTTCACTCTTTCTTCAAGCCAGAAAAATTCACAAAACCTCATATTTTAGAATCTTAGCTTGGGAGAATGTTGATATCGTTTCCTCATGCATAAGCTCCAAGAGTCAGAGACAGTCCCTGTTCCCCTTACTAGGGAACCCACTTGAATACTGAGCTGGTACTTGTCATGTTGGCCCCAAATGTTTGATTTAGGTACATCATAATTTAGCCTCACAACATTTTTGTTGCAGCAGCATTGGGGTTAATTTAACTCAACTAATATAGCTATTTTGCAATGGCACTCTGCTAGGCCATCTAGGCAATACAACAATGAATACAATTGGTCTGCCCTCCAGGTTCTCCCAGTCTTGGCTAAGAAAAAAATAATTATGCAAGTAATTATCATAAGACAGGGTGTAAGAAATGCCACACCAGAAATGAACAAAATACTATGGTGATGTGGAAGTGAGAGAGAAAGCATGTAACAAGATATTTCTGAAAAGCTTTCCTGAAGGAGCTGCATTTGAGATGGCCCTTGGGAAGCCAGTGTGATTTAATAAGCAGAAATATACAGAAGGCCTATCTAAGTGCAAGGAGTAGGAACAAAAGCCTCAGACAGAAACACACACAGGGAATGTTTGTCTGCAATGCAGGGTTCCTGTAGGGAGTGGTGGGAAATAGGTCTGCAAGAATTTGGAATCAGCTTGAGGAAGACTTCACATGCCAAGCTTAAGTATTTGTGGTTAATTCTCTAGTTACCCTAGGGATGATGTTAAATATTTTTAAAGCACTTATTTATTTAACAGACTGACATAATCAAAAAGATTTTGCAGGGAAATCTAATGGTTTGTGTAAGGTGGACTGAAAAAGGAATGCCAAATTTAAATAATCAAACATGCCCACCTGATTCTAGTAGTAATACAAGCTCATCAGAGAATATAAAGAGAAATATAAAGGAAAAATGCTGCCTGCAGCTTCATCATCCAGCGTTATTCAGTATTTACATTTTAATGTTTCTATTTCATTTCTCTATGTGTTTATGATATTAGGTGTATATTATTTGCTGTTTTGCTACCTGATGGATCAAAAAACAATAATCCAGCCCAAAGTCAGCACAAAGCTCTCTTTTGAAAAAGTTTATTGTACTGCTTTTGACAACTAGTAGCAAACAGCCAACTTACAGTGTTATGAAATAGTGGTCCTGGTAAGTGTGCATTAATAAGCTTTTAATTATTTGGTTATTGTGTTTCTATAGTACATAATTTTTAAAGTTAGGTTAAATACAGTACGTTATGTTTCTTCCTGTACTGGCTTAGCAACATTTCTAAAATAGTAGAGTATTAATCTACCACTATATGCTGTCTAGGTTTAAAGAATTCCAAATTAGTGTATTTTAAATGAAAGATTTTTTAATATTATCAAGTTATGTGAAAGATAATTAGCAGCTCCTATATTTCTTTTTTTTAAAATTCTGTTTATTGTTCTGCTTGGTGGTCACTGAATTGACCTTTTTCTGCCTGGTTTCCTTTTAGTGCTAGCATTTTGCTTATTTGGAGAAACAATTCTGAAATTCCTGATATAATAGTACAAATATTAAAAAACAAAAACTATATTTAGCAGGAAAAATATGTAGCTGTTAAGAAGACCCAGAAACTGGTTTCTATGGATATCCTTCTCTTTTTTATGTTTCTACCTCTTTTTATGATTACTAATCTCCTAGATTTATGTCTAGTTCTTTCCCCCTTCTAAGTCATGGTAGAGCTTCTATTATATAAATTAGTGTCTTATCTGTCATGGACTTTCAACTAAAGTGATGTTTCAGTACTGCAGTCTTGGTGTGGCTTGTTACAGCCTTCACTGCTCACCCATGTGCTTTATAGTCCTGTATTTATTTCATAAGCAGAATGGTCCTCCACTAGGCCCTTGTATATGATATTATACACTATGTTTTAATGGCTCATAGGATTAGATAGAGGATATTACATATGTAGCCTGGAGTGCTAATGCCTAAATTTAGGCATAGAATTTGTAAACTGTAATGGAATGAAAAGAAATGACTTTCAGATGTATTTTGGCTCTGTGCTATGCAATCAGAACCATAATTTATTAAGAAACCTTGCCCTTCTCCTTCTCATGAGTAAATGCTGCACTCTTAACTAGGCTATTGAATTGCGTGTGTAAATCTCAGTGTACCTTAAGTATTATTAGTGTCATAAAGCTGGGATGCTCTAATTAAGAATATTCCTCCCTTCTTCAATTATTTGGCCTTTCTGGGCTGTCTTTGTGACTTTAGTACATTAGTGCCTAACCCAGTCTCAGACCTGTAGCCTTTGCTCCGTCATAGAGTGCATTTTTTTTTCAGAAAGGTGTTTAGAATGCATTTAGAACACTTCTCTTAAATGACAGGGTTGAGAAAATGAAGCTATTTCTACTTAAAAGGTCACTGAAAAGTCTGTAAATCAATGGTAGGGAAACTCTTTACCAGGATTCAAAGAAAGCATGTGTCTGAACATAGAAATATACAAAGATAGAAAGCACACACATTAATGATTGACTTTGCATTCCGCAAGAGTTATTACTGTTGTACAAATGGAATGAATGCAAAGCTCATCAAAAGGGAAACATTTCTCACAACATAAATATTTTTGCTGACAGATTGTGCTTGTTTGACAACCACAGGTAACTAGTAGTCAAATTGTATAAATTGCCTTACCTGTGACAGATCTATCAATATATGACATCTTATTTTCAAAATTGCAGTGGCAGTGGGGACACAGTGGCACACACCTTAGACCTAGAACTCCTGCACCTAGGAAGCAGAGGCAGGGAGAATTCTGTGAGTTCCATCCAGGTAAGCAGGGATACATAGTGAATCCTTGTTTTTATTTTTTTTATTTTTTTCTTTTTATTTTATTTTTCTTTTTAGTTACATTTTGTTAACTCTGTGTCCCAGCTGTATCCCGCTCCCTCATTCCCTCCCCAACCCCACACTCCCTCCCTGGTCTCCTCCCTGCCCCTTTCCAAGTCCCCTGATAGGGGAGGACCTCCTCCCCTTTCATCTGACCCTGTTTTATCAGGTATCTTCAGGGCTGGCTGCAAAGTCCTCCTCTGTGGCCTAACAGACTGCTCCTCCCCTGGGGTGGGGGTCAAACAGCCTGCCCTTGAGATCCTATTAGAAATAGTCCGTGTTCCCCTTACTTTGGAAAACTACTTGGTTACTGAGCTACCACAGGCCACATCCGAGCAGAAGTTCTAGGTTATATCCATAGATGGTCCTTGGTTGAGTGTCAGTCTCAGAAAAGACCCTGTGCCCAGATATATTTGGTCCTTGTGGAGCTCCTATCCTTTCCATATCATACTAACTTCCCTTCTTTCATATGATTCCCTGCACTCTGCCGAGGGTTTGGTTATGAGTCTTAGTGTCTGCTTTGAAACACTGCTAGGTAGAGTCTTTCAGATGCCTTTTGTGATGGACTCCTGTCATAAGTTCAATGCACATCCCATTTGTCTTTCTAAATGAGGATTAATCACCTTCGCCTGTGTCCACTTTCTTGATTATCTTCTTTAGGTGTGTAGATTTCATTATGTTTATCATGTCTTGTAGGTCTATATAAGCGAGTATATACCAAGTTTGTCTTTCTCCTTCTGGGATACTTCACTCAGAATGATCTTTTCTAGATCCCACCACTTGCCTGCGAATCCTTGTTTTTAAAAAGTTACTGTATAAATGCACCAATCAAGAAAATAGAATGTCACTAAATTTCTCTTTCTTGAGCACTTCCTTTGCTCCAGAACCTATATACTTTGCATTTAATTATCACAATCTACAAATTGTAAATTAGTTTCACAAATGAAGCCTGTCAGGGTCAGGCAGTAAATAAGTGGCTACACTGCTTCTAATTAATTTCTGTTTTCAAAGAGTGTACTCTATACCTTATCAGCCAAAGGAATTTGTTTAAAAGATTACTATGAGCATCCATTCTTTTCTCAGGTAAGGAATTAATGTATACAAAAGAAAACATATATGTAGGTAAAGTAAGCTTTATGGCCTTTAAGTTAATTCAATACATAATACAAGCAACTATCTATTTAATCAATATGGAATTTTCTCTAATAGAGAGTGTCATTTTCAGGGTCTAGAACATTTCAAAGCCAATAAGATTACTGAGTTATTTGTCTGTTCTTGAGAATTACATGCACTTATGTGACTAATTATATATAACTGACAATGTATAAATTCAAGTATTTCAATTTCTTTTTTAAAAATTATTTATTAATTACACTTTTACACTATGTATCTCCGCTGTGGTTCCCTCCCTCCTCCCATCCCAATCCTTCCCTTCCTCCACCCTCTGCATGCATGCCGCTCCCCAATTCCACTGATAGGGGAGATCTTTTTTCCTTCCTTCTGATCCTAGTCAATTAGGTCTCCTCAGGAGTGGCTGCATTGTCTTCTTCTGTGGCCTGGCAATGCTGCTTCCCTCTCAGGAGGAGGTAATTAAAGAGCAGGCCAATCAGTGCATGTCAGAGACAGTCCCTGTTCCTATTACAATGGAACCCACTTGGATACTGAATTGCCATGGGCTACATCTGTGCAGGGGTCTTTGGTTATCTTCATGCATGGTCCTAGGTTGGAGTATCAGTCTCAGGAAAGACTCCTGTGCTCAGCTTTTTTGGATCTGTTGCTCTCCTTGTGGAGTTCCTGTCTTCTCCAGACCTTACTGTATACCACTTCTTTCATAAGATTCCCTGCACTTTGCCCAAAGGTTGTCCATAAGTCTCAGCATGGTATGCAGGGCAGAGCTTTTCAGAGGTCTTCTGTGTCAGGCTCCTGACTTGTTCCCTCTTTCCTCCTTTTTCTGATGTCCATCCTCTTTGTCTTTCTGGATAAGGATTGACCATTTTAGCAAGAATCCTCACTCTTGATTAGTTTCTTTAGGTGTACAGAGTTGAGTAGGTTTATCCTATATTATATGTCTATATGAGTGAGTATATACCATGTACTTTCTGCTTCTGGGATAGCTCACTCAGGATGATCTTTTCCAGCTTTCACCATTTACCTGCAAATTTCATGATTTCCTTGTTTTTTATTGCTGAGTAATTGTGTAGATGTACCACAATTTCTGTATCCATTCCTTCACTGAGGGGCATCTGGGTTGTTTCCAGCTTCTGGCTATTACAAATAAGGCTGCTACAAACATGGTTGAGCAAATGTCCTTATTGTGTACTTGAGCCTCTTTTGGGTATATGCCTAGGAGTTGTATAGCTGGATTTTGAGGAAACGCTATTCCTAGTTGTCTGAGGAAGCACCAGATTGTGTTCCAGAGTGGTTGTACAAGTTTACATTCCCACCAGCAGTGGAGTAGTGTTCCTCTTTCTCCACAACCTCTCCAACATGTGTTGTCACTTGAGTTTTTGATCTTAGTCATTCTGATGGGTGTTGGATGAAATCTTAGGGTCATTTTGATTTCCATTTCCCTTATGACTAAGGACATTGAACATTTCTTTAAGTGTTTCTCTGCCATTCAATATTCCTCTATTGAGAATATTCCTCTGTTTAGCTCTGTACTCCATTTTTTAGTTGGATTACTTAGTTTGTTGCTATTTAACTTCTTGAGTTCTTTATATATACTGGATATTAGTCCTCTGTCAGATATAGGGTTGGTGAAGTTCCTTTCCCAATCTGTAGGCAGTCGTTCTGTTCTGACAACAGTCTCTTTTGCTTTACAGAATCTTTTCAGTTTCATGAGGTCCCATCTACTGATTGTTGCTCTTAGAGCCTGTGCTGTTGGTGTTCTGTTCAGGAAGTTGTCTCTTGTGCCAATGATTTCAAGGCTCTTCTCCAATTTTTCTTCTAAGCAGTTTAGTGTGTCTGGTTTTATATTGAGGTCTTTGATCCACTTGGACTTTAGTTTGTGCAGGGTGATAAATATGGATCTATTTGCATTTTTCTACATATAGACATCCAGTTAGACTAGCACCATTTGTTGAAGATGCTGTCTTTTTTCCATTGAATGGTCTTGGCATCTTTCTCAAAAATCAGGTATCAGGTGTCTATAAGCTTGTGGCTTTATGTCAGGGTCTTCTATTCTATTCCATTGATCCACCAGTCTTTTTCAATGCCAGTTAAGATGTCCAGTTAAGGTATGTTCTTTTAAGGCAGTGTGGTGTCTCAAAACGGAAGTAGGCTTTAGAAATCAAACAAGACTAAGATCTATTTCCGATACTCGCTCAGTAGACCAGGCTAGCCTTTGTCTCAGATCCACCTGCCTCTCCCTTCTTTCTGGCATTAAAGACATGCAACACCATTGTCTGGCTTAAAAAAAATGCTCCTTTTACCAAATATATCTGGGCACAGGGTCTTTCCTGAGACTGACATTCAACCAAGGACCATGTATGGATATAACCTAGAACCTCTGCTTGGGTGTAGCCCATAGTAGCTCAGTAACCAATTGGTTTCCCATAGTAAAGAGGAACAAGGACTATTTCTAACAGGAACTCAGTGGCTGGCTTTTTGACTTTCCCACCCCCCCCTAAGAGAGGAGCAGTCCTGTTAGGGCACAGAGGAGGACTTTGCAGCCAGTCCTGAAGATACCTGATAAAACAGGATCAGATGAATGGAGAGGAGGTCCCGCCCATCAGTGGACTTGGAAAGGGGCAGAGTGGAGATGAGGGAAGGAGGGTTGGATTGGGAGGGAATGAGGGATCAGGGTACAGCTGGGATACAGAGTTAATAAAATGTAACTGATAAGAAAAAATAAAATAAAAAAATGCTCCTTTTAAAAAGGCCAGCATAGTGTGAAGTTTCTAGCCATCAAAATTGAGATAGTCATTCGTTTTGTTTTGATGATGGTGACCTTTACTTTTCAGAAGCTTTTCAGCTTCATGAGGTCCCATTTATTGATTGTTGCTCTTAGAGCCTATGCTGTTGGTGTTCTGTTCAGGAAGTTGTCTCCTGTGCCAAGGAGTTCTAGGCTGTTCCCCACTTTTTTTTCTAACAGATTTAGAGTATCTGGTTTTATGTTGAGGTCTTTGATCCACCTGGACTTTAGTTTTGTGCAGGGTGACAAATATGGATCTATTTACATTTTGCTGCATGTAGACATCCAGTTGGACCAGCACCATTTGTTGAAGGTGCTGTCTTTTTTCCATTGAATGGTTTTTGCTGCTTTGTCAAAAATCAAGTATTCATAGGTGTGTGGGTTTATTTCTGGGTCTTCTATTCAGTTCCATTGACCCTCCTTTCTGTTTCTATGCCAATCCCATGCAGTTTTTATTACTATTGCTCTGTAGTACAGCTTGAGATTGGGGACGGAGATACCTCCAGATGATCTGTTGTTGTACAGGACTGTTTTGGAGATTCTGGGTTTTTTGGAAAGAATCTTCACCAACCCTTTATCTGACAGAGTGCTAATATCCAGTATATATAAAGAACTAAAGAAGCTGAAAAGCAACAAACCAAGTAATCCAATTAAAAAAATGGGCAACAGAGCTAAACAGAGAATTCTCGATAGAGGAATATCAAATGGCAGAGAAATACTTAAAGAAATGTTCAACATCATTAGCCATTAGGGAAATGCAAATCAAAAAACCCCTGAGATTTCACCTTACACCCATCAGAATGGCCAAGATGAAAAACTCAGGTAACAACACATGCTGGAGAGGTTGTGGAGAAAGGGGAACCCTCCTCCATTGCTGGTGGGAATGTAAACTGGTACAACCACTTTGGAAGTGAATCTGGTGCTTACTCAGATAATTAGGAATAATGCTTCCTCAAGACCCAGCTATACCACTGCTAGGTATATACCCAAAATCTTTTCAAGTACACAACAAGGACATTTGCTCAACCATGTTTGTAGCAGCTTTATTAATAATAGCCAGAACCTGGAAACAACCCACATGTCCATCAACAGAGGAATGGATACAGAAATTGTGGTATTTTTACACAATGGAATACTACTCAGCAATAAAAATGAGGAAATCATGAAATTTGCAGGCAAATGGTTGGATCTAGAAAAGATCATTCTGAGTGAAGTATCCCAGAAGGAGCAAGACAAACATGGTATACAGTAGCTTATATAGACCTACAAGATATGATAAACATAATGAAGTCTATACACCTAAAGAAGATAAACAAGAAAGCAGACACAGGTCAGATGATCAATTCTTACTTAGAAAGACAAATGAGATGTGTATTGGACATATGACAGGAGTGTACCACAGAGGGCATCTGAAAGATTCTACCTAGCAGTGCATCAAAGCAGATACTAAGACTCATAACCAAACCTTCTGCAAAGTACAGGGAATCATATGAAAGAAGGTGGAGTTAGTATGATGTGGAAAGAATAGGAGTTCTACAAGGACCAAATATATCTGGGCACAGGGTTTTTTTCTGAAACTTTCTTCAACCAAGGACCATGTATGGATATAACCTAGAACCTTTGCTCAGACGAAGCTCGTGGTAGCTCAATAACCAATTGGTTTCCCATAGTAAGGGGAACAGGGACTATTTCTGACAGGAACTCAATGGCAGGCTCTTTGACCTCCCCACCCTCCAAGGGAGGAACAATCCTGCTAGGCCACAGAGGAGGACTTTGCAGCCAGTCCTGAAGATACCTGATAAAACAGGGCCAGACAAAATGGGAGGAGGTCCTCCCCTATCTGTGGACTTGGAAAGGGGCAGGGAGGAGCTGAGGAAGTGAGGGTGGGATTGGGAGAGAATATGGGAGCAGGATACAGCTGGGATATAGAGTTAATAAAATGTGACTAATAAAAAAAAGAATTGAGATAGTCTTGATTATCATAAGGTTTTATAAGGCTGTGCTTATAAAGTTAAATGACATATCACATTAAACTGCTTAGTGTCGAACTTAATGTACCAGGGCATGTATTAAGAATATCCTTTATAAGGAGTCCAAAATGGCAGCAACCAGCACAAACCATAGCTCAGGGGCAGAGAACCCAAAACTCTGACATTGATGAGAGGAGGCGGGGCTGAAATCAGAACATCATCATTGAGGCGAGGGAGGACAACCCATGAACAGGGACAGTTTGGATCTAGGACATTTGTGGACTTCTCCAGAGTCTGAGAGTGGCAAACATTTGACCCCCTGCACTTTCCCTTGTCCCAAGCCTCTCTACTTGGCAGCTGCAGCCATCCCTAAGCACTAGCCTCTGTGCTTGGTGACTGAGATGGCAGAGGCAGCCCCAAGTACAGGCCTTCCTGCCTGGCAGCCAAACAGCAGCCACCACTGATGGATCTCCTACAATGCCTGCTAGCAAGTGAGTGCACCTTCAAGTGAGTGCTTGCAAAACCCCAGATCCAGGATCTCTCTACTCCAGCAGCCAAACATCAGATCTCTCCCAACCAAAACCACACTGTAGGCAACATAGGGATCCTTAGGATAACTTTCTTAACATTGAAACCCCTGTTCTGTGGATCTCCCAGTAGAGTCCAAGCAAACAATTCCTGGACCCAAGATGGACCAACAAAGACAGATCTAAATGCCTGGAAGACAGTACTACAAGACTGTGGAACACTGAGTCATTCAGGGCTCCTGCACATGTGCATTGCACCTGCAAACCATACCAGCATTCCCACCTGCACTTATGGTCCACCCTTTCAGGCACCTACACTCTCTAGCACCTGGTCCTTCAAGGCATACTTCCATGCACACTCCTGCGTTTGCACACATGCATGTGTGACCTTCCTCCCTTAGCTACAGCTGAAACACCATCATCCATTTTCAAACTTGTGGACCTCTCTCATCTTCCTGAAGAATACTCCAGACTCCAGAGAGAGAAGGACCCAGTTTACAGAATAGACTCCAGAAACAAACAGCAAAGGTTACAGATAAACATATGGCTAGAGGCCTGCATAAGAACATTTCCAACAAAAATCAGGACATATAGCTTCACCAGCAACCCCGAAAATCAATGGATATTTTAATTCATCAGAAACAGAGGAAAATTATTTAAAAGCTTTGTTTAGCCAGTTATTAGAAACACATAAAGGTTTATGGTTTTGGCTTCTTTGTCAAAAATCAAGTGTCCATAGGTGTGTGGATTTATTTCTGGGTCATCTAATCAATTCCATTGATCCACCATTCTGTTTCTATGCCAGTACCATGCAGTTTTTATTACTATTGCTTTGTAGTGCAGCTGGAGATCGGGGATGTCGATACCTCCAGATAATCAGTTGTTGTACAGAATTGTTTTAGCAATTCTGGGTTTTTTGTTTCTCCATATGAAACTGAGAATTGTTCTTGCAAGGTCTGTAAATAAATGTGTTGGTATTTTGATGGGAATTGCATTGAATCTGTAGATTGCTTCTGGAAGGACCGCTATTTTCACTATGTTATTCCTACTGATCCATGAGCATGGGAGATCTTTCCATCTTCTGATATCTTCTTCAATTTCTTTTCTCAAAGATTTGAATTCTTTTCAAATAGGTCTTTCACATGCTTGGTTAGAGTCACATCAAGGTACTTTATGTTATTAGTGGCTATTGTGTAATATGTAGTTTCCCTAATTTCTTTCTTGGTGTTTTTGTCTTTTGTGTACAGGAGGGCTCCTGATTCTTTTGAGTTAATTTTGTATCTAGGCATTTTGCTGAAGGTGTTTTTCAGCTGAAGAAGTATTCTGGTTGAATTTTTGTGGTCACTCACATATACTATCATTTCATCTGTAAATAGTGATACTTTGACTTCTTTTGGATTTGTAGCCTCTTGATTTCCTTTAGTTGTTTTATTCATCTAGGTAGGACTTCACATACTATGTTGAAGAGATTCAGTGAGAGTAGGTAGCCTTGCCTTGTGTCTGAGTTCAGTAAGATTGATTTAAGTTTTTCTCCATTTAGTTTGATGTTGACTTTAGGCTTGCTGTATATTGTCTTTAGTATGTTTATATATGTGCTTTGCATCCCTGATTTATTCAAGATTTTAAACTCAGTGGCTGGCTCTTTGATTACCTCACCCTGTTGGAAGAGCAGCAGCCTTACCAGTTCACAGAGGAAAATAATGCAGCCAGTTCTGATGAGACCTGATAGGTTAGGATCAGAGGGAAGGGGAGAAGGACCTCCCATATCAGTGGATTTGGGGAGGGTCATGTGAGGTGATGAGGGAGGGAAGGTGGCATTGAGTGGGGATGAGGAAGGGGACTACAGCAGGGATACAAAGTGAATAAACTGTAATTTATGAAAATATAAATGAATTTTTAAATAGTGAAAAAAAGCACACAAAGAGGAAAGGAACAAAGCACTCAAAGTAATACAAAAAGAGGCACATAAAGACAAACAAACAAAGAAACAAACAAAATAGATGCCTTCATGGAAAGACAGGAATCCACATTCAAACAGATGAAGGAAATGATGTAAGACAGGAAAACTGAATTAGAATTAATAAAGAAAACACAAACAAAGAAACTCCTGGAGGTGGATAACCTAGCAAAGAAATCAGAAACTACAGAAATAAGCACCATCAAAAGAATGCAAGATACGGAGGAGAAAATCTAAAGCGCTGAAGACACTATTGAAGAAATCAATTCATCTCTTTAAAAAGACATAAAATCAGAAAATATCCAAGAGATAACAAAATAGCCAAGAAATCAAGGAAACCACGAAAAGACAAAACCTAAGAATAATAGCAATATATGAAAAATAAGATTTCAGGATCCAAGAATCAGAACATATTTTCAAGAAAATCATAGAAGAAAAATTTTCCCAACTTAAAGAGATGTCCTTAAACATACAGGATGCTTACAGAACACCAAATAGAATAGACCAGATTAGAAATTCCGCATGTCACATAATAGTCAAAACATTACATGTACAGAACAAAGAAAAAATATTAAAAGGAACAAGGGAAAAAGGCCAAGAAACATATAAAGGCAAACCTATCAGAATCACACCAGACTTCTCAACAGAAACTATGAAAAAGCCAGAAAGGCCTGGACAGATATCAGGCAGACTCTAAGAGAACACAGAGGCCAACCAAGAGTAAGTACTATACCCAGCAAAGCTTTCAATCACCACAGATGGAGAAAACAAATTTTTTCATGACAAAACTAAATTAAACAATATCTATACAGCAACCCAGCCCTACAGAAGATACTAGAAGGAAAACTCTAATCTAACAAAATCAACTACACCCAAGAAAACACAGGATATAGATAACTTCACAACAAAGAATTAAAAGAAAACAAGCATTGAAACAAAGTAGCACCAACAACTCCACAATGAAAGGAACTAACATTCATTGGTCATTATTATATATCAACATCAATGGACTCAACTCTCCAAACAAAACAAAAACCAAACCAAACCAAAACAAAACAAAAAAACAAACAAAACCAGAATATGTGTGGAAACAGGATCCAACATTCTGCTGCATCCAAGAAACCCAGATCTGCAACAAAGAAACACCATCTCAGAGTAAAGGGTTAGAAAAAAAGATTTTTCATGCAAACATACCTAGGAAGAAAGAAAGAGTAGCTATCCTAATATATAGTAAAATAGACTTTAAACCAAAATTAATAAAAAAAGATGAGGTACACTTCATTCTCATCAAAGGAAAAATACACCAGGAGACCATCATAATCCTGAATACCTATGCCTCAAATACAAGAGCAATTGCATTTGTAAGTGAAACATTAAAGCTTAAATCACACATCCATCCCAACACCTTAATAGTGGGAGACTTCAACACTGCACTCTCATGAAGGAACAGATCATCTAGACCGAAACAAAATAGGTTAATAATGACACTTACAGAGATCCTAAATCAAATGGACCTAATAGATATCTACAGAACATTTCACCTAAACTCAGTATATGTTCTTCTCAGCACCTCATGGAACCTTTTCCAAAATTGATCATATAGTCAGACACAAAGAAAGCCTCAACAGTTACAAAAGATTGAAATAATCCCTTGTATCCTATCAGACCACCATGGACTAAAACTAGACCTCAACAACAACAGAAATAACAAACAGCCTACATACACATGGAAACACTCTACTCAGTGACAGCTGGGCCAGAGAAGAAAGAAAAACAAAATAAAATCTTCCTAAAAATCAATGAAAATGAAGGCAAAACTTACTCAAAGTTCTGGGACACAATGAAAGCAGTATTAAGAGGAAGGTTCATAGCACTAAGTGCCTTCAGAAAGAAGTTCGAGACATTTTATACAAGCAACTTAATTGAACATCTGAATGCACTAAAACAAAACAAAACAAAAAAACAACAACAAACACAGACACACCCTAGAAGAGTAGATGATTACAGACAATCAAACTCAGAGCTGAAATCAGTAAATTAGAAACAACAAATCAATTCAAAGAATCAAGGAAACCGAAGAGCTGGTTCTTTGAGAAAATCAACAAGATAGACAAACCCTTCGCCAAACTAACTAAAAGAGAGAAATTATCAAAATCAGTAGAAGCCAAAATGAAAGGGTGACATAACAACAAACACTGAGCAAATCCAAACAATCATTAGGTCTTACTACAAAAGCCTGCATGCCACAAAATTTGAAAATCTAAATGAAATGGACAATTTTCTTGATAGATTCCAAAATTAAATCAAGATGAGGTAAATAGATTAAATAGTCCTATATTTCCCAAGGAGTAGAAGCAG
Organism: Psammomys obesus; assembly: GCF_907164565.1. Classification (NCBI taxonomy): domain Eukaryota; kingdom Metazoa; phylum Chordata; class Mammalia; order Rodentia; family Muridae; genus Psammomys; species Psammomys obesus. Next base: position 3,651,958 of record NW_026591872.1, on the reverse strand, counting down.
TCATCAAATGTCTTGCTTCCATATAAAGCCCAGGGCCAGATGGTATCAGTGCAGAAGTCTATCAGACCTTCAGAGAAGAGATAATGCCAATATTTTTCAAAATATTCCACAAAATGGAAACCGAAGGAACACTACCAATCTCATTCTATGGGGCCACAGTCACCATGATACCTAAGCCATACAAAGAACCAACAAACAAAGAGATCTTCTTTCTTATTGATGCAAAATTCCTAAATAAAATACACACAAACCAATTTGAAGAACACATAAAAGATATCATCCACAATGGCCAAGTAAGTTTCATCCCAGGCATGCAGAGGTGGTTTCATATAGAGAAATCCATCAGTGTAATCTACCATATAAACAAACTGAAGTAAAAAAACAAAACAAAAAACAACACATGATGATTTCCTTAGATGACAAAAAAGCATGGGACAAAATTCAACACCCATTCATGTTTAAAGTTGTGGAGAGATAAGGGAAACAAGGCACATACCTAAATACAGTAAAGACAATATACAGCCTATAGCCAACATCAAACTAAACTGTGAAAAACTTAAAGAAATCCCATTGAAATCAGGGAAAAGGCAAGGCTGCCCACTGCCTTATCCTTCAACATAGTACTTGATATCCTAGCTTGAACAATAGGACAACTAAAGGAGATCAAGCGAAAACAAATTGGAAAGGAAGAAGTCAAAGTATCACTATTTGCAGATGATATGAATGTATATAAAAACATGAGTATATATAAAAATTCTACCAGAAAAATCTTTCAGCTGATAAATACCTTCAGCAAAGAAGCTGAGCCCAAAATTAACTAAAAAAAATAGTAACCCTCCTGTATACAAAGGATAAAATGGCTGATAAATCTATTAGGGAAGAAGGACCTCCCTTATCAGTGGACTTGGAGAGGGGCATAGAAGGAGAAAAGGGAAGGAAGGTGGGATGGGGAGGCAATGAGGGCGGGGGCTACAGCTAGGACCTAAAATGAATAAACTGCAATTAATATATAAAAAATAATTAAAAAGGATTAGGAAAACAATACCCTTCAAAATAGCCAAAAATAACATTAAGTTCCTTGGTGTGACTCTCATGAAGCATGTGAAATACCTATTTGAAGAAAGCTTCAAGTTTCTGAAGAAAGAAATAGAAGAAGATATCAGAAGATGCAAAGATCTCCCATGATCATGGATGGGTAGGATTAACATAGTGAAAATGGCCATCCTGCCAAAAGCAATCTACAGATTCAATGTAATTCCATCAAAATACCAACACAATTCTTTACAAAACTTGAAAGAACAATTCCCAATTTCATATGGAGAAACAAAAACCCAGAATTGGTATAACAATCCTGTAAAATAACAGATCTTCTGCAGGTATCTCCATCCCTCATCTCAAGGTGTACTACAGAGCAACAGTAATAAAAATTGCATGGTACTGGCATAAAAACAGACTGGCAGATCAATGGAATTGAATAGAAATCACAGAGATAAACCCATACACCTATGGATACTTGATGTTTTTTACAAAGAAGCCAAAACCATACAATGGAAAGAAGACAGCATCTTCAACAAAAATGTAAATCGTTGTATACTTATCACCTTGCACAAAACTGAAGTCCAAGTGGATAAAAGACCTCAATATAAAACCAGACACACTAAACCTGTTAGAAGAAAAATTGGGGAAGAACCTTGAACTCGTTGGTACAGGAGACAACTTCCTAAACAGAACACAAATAACACAGGCTTTAAGATAAACAATCAATAAATGAGACCTGAAAAGCTTCTGTAAAGCAAAGGACATGGTCCTCAGAACATATACCACAGATTTCAGATTGGGAAAGAATCTTCACCAACCCTATATCTGACAGAGAGCTAATATCCAGGATATGTAAAGAACTCAAGAAGTTAAAAAACAACAAATCAAGTAATCCAATTAAAAAATGGGGTACATAGCTAAACAGAGAATTCTCAATAGAGGAACATTGAATGGCAGAGAAACACTTAAAGAAATGATCAGCATCCTTACTCAACAGGGAAATGCATATCAAAACAACCCTGAGAGATTTCACCTTACACCCATCAGAATGGCTAAGATAAAAAACTCAAGTGAGAACACATGCTGGAGAGCATGTGTTGATTAGGGAACCCTCCTCCATTGCTGGTGGGAATGTAAACCTGTACAACCACTTTGGAGATCAGTCTGGCTCATTTTCAGACAATTAGGAAAAATGCTACCTCAATATCCAGTTATACCACTCCTGGGCATATTCCCAAAATATGCTCAAGTATACAGCAAGGACATTTGCTCAACCATGTTCTCAGCAGCTTTATTTGTAATAGCCAGAAGCTGGAAACCACCTAGATGTGCCTCAGTTGAGGAATGGATACAGAAATTGTGGTACATTTACATAATAGAATTCTACTCAGTAATTAAAAACAAGGAAATCATGAAATTTGTAAGCTAATTGTGGGAACTTGAAAAGATCGTCTTGACTGAGGTATCCCTGAAGCAGAAAGACACACATGGTATATATTCACTTATAAGTGGATATTAGACATATAATATAGGATGATAATACTAAAATCTATACACCTAAAGAAGCTAATGAAGAAGGAAGACCCTGGGTAAGATGACCTGTCTCCATTCAGAATCACAAATGGAATGGACATCAGAAAAGGGAGAAAACAGGGAACAGGACAGGAGTCTACCACAGAGGGTCTCTAAATGACTCTACCCAGCAGATTATTAAGGCAGATGCTGAGACTCATCGCCAAACTTTGGGCAGAGTACAGGGAATCTTATGAAAGCAGGGGAAGATAGAAAGACCTGGAGGAGACAGGAGTTCTACAAGGAGAGCAACAGAACCAAACAATCTGGATCCAGGTGTCTTTTCTGAGACTGATGGTCCAAACAAGGACCATGCATGGAGATAACCTAGAACCCTTGCACAGATGTTACCCATGGCACCTCAGTGTCCAAGTGGGTTCCTTAGCAATGGGAATAGGGACTATCTCTGACATGAACTCAGTGGCTGGCTCTTTGATCACCTCCCCTTGATTGGGGAGCAGCTTTACCAGGCCACAGAGAAAACAATGCAGCCAGTCTTAATGAGACCTAATAGACTAGGCTCAGGTGGAAGGGGAGGAGGACCTCCCCTATTATTGGATTGCTGGAGGGGCATAAGAGAAGAAGAAGAGGGAGGGAGGGTGAGATTGGGGTTAGAGGAAGGAGGGGGCTACACCCAGGATACAAAGTGAATTAACTATACTTAATAAAAAATAAATTAATTAAAAATTTGGGTGTCTGTCAATGTGTAGGTTTATTTCTCTGTCTTCATTTTGATTACATTAATCCACCAGTCTGTTCCCACAAGGGACCCAACAAAGCTAAAAAACCAGAAACCAGGGGGTCCTGCAGAGACTGATGCACCAGCCAAGGACTATGCATGGAGGGGACCTAGCTCTCCTGCTTAGATTTAGCTGATTGGCATCTCAGTCTCCAAGTAGGTGCCTGAGTAAGGGGTGCCTTTGTCATGAACTCTATTTCCTGCTCTTTGATCTCTTGTCCCTGGCGGGGCGGCCTTGCCAGACCACAGAAGAAAGAATCCAGACAGTCCTAATGAGACTTAGTAAGCTATGGGCAGATAGCAGAGAAGGAGCACTCCCCCTTTCAGTGGAGTAGCAAAGGGGATAGTGGGGAAGAGGTAGGAGGGTGGGACTGGGAGGAGCTGAGGGAGGGAGTTCCAATCCAGATATATAATAAATAAATTCTAAAAATATAAAAAAGAAAAAAATTAAACAGAAATAAAGAAATAAAAGCCATGGACATCTCAATCATTCTTCATTAGTAATCAAGCTCTAATGTAGGCCTTTGTTGCTTAGAAAAAAGTCTGTCCACTTCAGGCCAGAGCATTAAGGAGACTGTTTTTTTTTCACTTTATTCATTTTGTATCCCACCATAAGCCCCTCCCTCCTCCCCTCCCGATCCCACCCTTCCTCCCCTTTCTGCATGCATGCCCCTCCCCATGTCCACTGATAGGGGAGGTTCTCCTCTCCTTCTTTCTGATCTTAGTCTATCAGTTCTCATCAAAAGTGGCTGCATTGTCCTCCTCTGTGGCCTGGTAAGGCTGCTCCCCCTTACAGGGAAGTGATCAACGAGCAGTCCAATCAGATTATGTCAGAGGCAGTCCCTCTTCCCATTACTATGAGGAGACTGTTGATAGATTATATATACCAGGACTTAGTGGGCATGTATGTCAGTACTGATTCTGTATTGATGAACTACTGTAGCCACACATTTAGGTGAACTTATCCCTTATTAAGTTCTCATAATTTTATACCAAATTTTATTGATCTTGTTCCACATTTTATAGATTTTTGATACTCTCCCATAAGTCAACTTCACTAATGTACACGTGAAAGAAAATCATGTATTTTCTCTACTTAAAAATCTTAACTCTCCTCACTTTCTGAATGTAAAGATTATTATTTATATAGCTCTTTATAAATTCATATCTGTCTTCCTCTGAATGATTATAGATTTCTATGTTTTAATACAAACTCTATTCCACATCAAGACCAAAACACTAGCAAGCAGTTCCTCAGGCACCTCTGGCCCTCAGACAAAGTATTTCTGTTCCCTGGAATGATCTTTTACAGTTTTCATCTTATGAACTGTAGCTTGGCATTTAAAACAGCTTAAGCTCCACTTTTTCTGTGAAAGGAAGTCAATGACTGACATGCATACTATTTGTATGCTCTCTCTCTCTCTTCATTTTTATACTTACCACTATCAGCCTGCAGCATAGTCATGCTGGACTTCTTTGTCTAATTTCTTATTACAAGAATTCCCTTTTGGACCACATCTTATTCATTTGTGTTTCTAACATTTATCATAGCTTATGGAACTGATTAAGTACTCAGCACATGTTTTCCCTAACATGTAGTATTTTAAGTAGACCCCCAATGATTCTTCTGGAAGCAGTGAGGAGCAGAAGGATTGTTGTCTGTTAATGTGGAAGTGAATGGCTATTTTATGTAAATGAAAATATTCCAATGATGTTGAAAACTATAAGTTAGAATCTTACTTTGTTTAAAGATACAGGAATTGCATCATAGTGCCAAGCAGTGTGGAGATTTTTAGACTGGCAATACTGAATAATTGAAAGCCAAAACTAGGTTATAACTATAAGAATTTAATATTTTTTCTGATTCTTTTATTTTGCTTTCTTCTTTTTAACTTTGAGACTTGGATTTGCTACAAAGCATAGGCTATCATGAAACTCACAGTAATCCTCACATCTCAGCCTTCCCCCCAAGATTTAGAATTATAATTGGGTGACACCATACGTTTTTTGTAATTTAATGGTTTTTTGGTTGTTTGTTTTAAGTTTGGTAGTTGTTAGTTGCTCTTTTTTATATTTACAGACTTTTATAAATGTATACAATGACATACTATACACCTTTCAATTCTCCTTTCTAACTCCCTACCATATCCCATTTGAATCTGCCTCCCATAACTTCACATCTTCATTTTTTGTATAGTAACATACGGAGTCAAATTAGTGATGCCTATATGTTCCTGAGGTGAAGTCATTCACTAAATCATGAGTGACCTATGAGTGGCCACACTCTCAGGAAATAATGACTTTCATGTCCTCAGTAACTATTATCTGCCATGGTGCTTCAGTAAGGCATGGAGCCTAGAGATCATCATCCATCATGCATGTAATAACAATGTAGAGTTTAGTATTTCTTAAAATATGCATTAAGAATATATATTCAACTAATTATATTTTGACAACTGAGTAGAAAGGAAACTGGACAAAACAAACTTTCCATTATATCATCAAGGAGTTGTAGATAGATTAACATTCTAAATATAAAAATGAAAATAAAACATTTTAAAGATAGTATAATTGAGATTAAGAGTGCTTGAATGTAAGTTCTGCCCCTGTCAGATGATATCTGTGTGATCTTTGGCACATCACTTAATGTCTTTTTTTTTTTTTTACTTAATGTCTTAATGCCTTACCTCAGCTACAAAATGAGGATGATAAAAATGCTGTGAGGATTAAGTGAATTAGTGCATGTAAAGTAGTAAGAATAGTGTTTGTCAAATAGTAAGCACCATGTAAATATTTTACTGTATTATTAGCACTAGAAAAATATAGGTAAGAGCAGGGACAAGATGGCAGCGCCAGGAGAACACTGCATCTGAGGAGCAGGACAACATTTTCCAAACAGAGACCAAGAGATTGAACTCTGGGCCCTAAAACAAAAGCAATCGTGTTTCCCAGCTGAGAGGAAACCCCCACGTCATGAGAATCATTTGGGTCCACTCTCAGGTCACGCAGGCAGAACCCTGAAGAGATCCCAGGTCACACAGACACTAGGTCTCCAGACCAGAGCCACACACCTGCATGTCCTGATCACCTTCCCAGGCTGAACGGTGGGCACAAAAACACCAGAGACTGGGAGTCCCAGTCGCAAGAAAAACCACAGGGAAGGAAGGAAATGGGACTGGCCTAGGGTCACCCAGTCTTTCCCTGGAAAAGATCTCTCAGAATGGCAGGTGCTGGCTGCCAGCACTGAACTGGGCTCCAGCTGTGAGCACAGAGACTTGCTGCACACCCAGCTCTCCGGCACAGACAGAGCTGTGTACCCCAGGGCAACAGTGACTGGGAGTCCCTGTCGGAAGTAAAGCCCACAGGGAAGGAAGAAAATGGGGACCCGAATTAGTTCATCCAGTATATCCCTGGAAAAGGTCCCACAGACCGGCAGGCAAGCATGGCGCCAGCCCAGAGACCTGCTCTGCACCAACTAATCGGCACAGATAGAACTGTGTGCCCCAGGGCACCAGAGACTTGGAGTCCCTGTCTGGAGAAATCCCCACAGGGAACGAAGCAAAGATGACAGACTTAGGCCACTCAGTATATCCCTGGAAAAGGTCCTGCAACCTGCCCAACCCAGGGACCTGCTGTGCACCAGCTAGCCTGCTGCAACCAGGAGAGCAGGACTCACCTGCCACAGATTACCTTGGGTACTGGGGCACAGAGCCCCAACCTCAGACCTACAGAACACTGGGATCCCTGAGAGCAACCCACAGATACTGCTCCAAAGGGCAACCAGTTATCCCTAACAAAACTGACCAAACCACGGGACACCCAGGTTACAGCAGCAGCTCACTAAATTACAGCAAGAAACCCAGAAGGAAGGCAGCTGCCTCCAGGACTTCTCCAGATGAAAGGAAAACCCTCTCTACTAAAAAGGACTACAGTTACCACTCAGGTCTCTACACCTGAGGTGAGCTGTGGCAACTCCTGAAAAACACTGGCCATACAGTGACCATTCCCAAAAAAGCTGAGGAGGCTTCTTTCAGGAAAAACCATCTTCCTGCCAAGGGGATTCTCTCCACCACAGAATTCCAGGAACCACCAGAAACTAATTCCCAACACCTAAGATAACCCGATGGGTAGAGGCCAGCCAAAAACTTCAACCAACAAAAGACAGAGCAATATGGTATCTCCAGAACCCAGTTATCCAGGGACAAGTAGCCCTGGACACCAAAGCATAATTGAAATTCAACAAGATGTCCTAACGTCTATGCTCATGAAGAGGATAATAGAGGAAACAAATAAAATGAGTAAAGACCTAGAAGAAGATAAACTCAAACATATTATGACCATCCATAGAGAAACAGAGGAAGATAAAAACAAACAAATTATGGCCATCGGTAAAGAAATACAGGAAATTGCAGCCAAAGAATTTGATAGTTTGTGGCCTTTAGAGAGGAAATACTAAAATCAGTGAAAAAAAACAAAAGAAACAGAGGATTGTTCAAACAAACAGCTGAAGGAATTGTAGGAAAAACAGGAAAATACAGTCAGACAGGTGAAGGAAATCAACAAAATGGCTCAAGACCTGTACCAAGAACTGCTAAAACAATCCTCCACAATAAAAGATCTTCAGGAGGTATCTCCATCCCTGATCTCAAGCTGTACTATAGAGCAACAGTTATAAAAAGTGCATGGTACTGGAATAGAAATAGACTGGTGGATCAATGGAACAGAACAGAAGACCTAGAAATAAACCCACACACTTATGGACACCTGATCTTTGACAAAGATGCCAAACCCATACAATGGAAAAAAGATAGTATCTTCAACAAATGGTGCTGGTCTAACTGGATGTCTACATGTAGAAAAATGAAAATAGATCCATATTTCTCACCCTGCAGAAAACTAAAGTCCAAGTGGATCAAAGACATCGACATCAAACCAGACACATTAAATCGGTTAGAAGAAAAAGTGGGAACGATCCTAAAACTCATTGGTACAGGAGACAACTTCCTGAACAGAACACCAACAGCACAGACTCTAAGAGCAACAATCAATAAATGGGACATCATGAAACTGAACAACTTCTGTAAATCAAAGGACACCGTCATCAAAACAAAATGAATGACTGCAAACTGGGAAAGAATCTTTACCAAACCTTTATCTGACAGAGGGCTAATATCCAGTATATATAAAGAACTAAAGAAGCTGAAAAGCAACAAACCAAGTAATCCAATTAAAAACTGGGGAACAGAGCTAAACAGAGAAATCTCTGTAGAGGAATATCGATTGGCAGAGAAACACTTAAAGAAATGCTCAGTGTCATTAGCCATTAAGGTAATGAAAATCAAAACAACCCTAAGATTTCACCTTACACCCATAGGAATGGCCAAGATGAAAAACTCAAGTGATAAAACATGTTGGAGAGGTTGTGGAGAAAGGGGAACCCTCCTCCACTGCTGGTGGGAAATGAAACTTGTACAACCACTCTGAAAATCAATCTGGCACATTTTCAGACGAGTAGGAATAGTGCTTCCTCAAGATCCAGCCATACCCCTCCTAGGCATATATCCAAAAGAGGCTCAAGTACATAATAAGGATATTTGCTCAACCATGTTTGTAGCAGCTTTATTTGTTATAGCCAGAAGCTGGAAATAGCCCAGATGCCCCTCAACTGAAGAATGGATGCAGAAATTGTGGTACATCTACACAATGGAGTATTACTCTGCAATGAAAAATAAGGAATTCATGAAATTTGCAGATAAATGGTAGGATCTGGAAAGGATCATCCCGAGTGAGCTTTCCCAAAAGCAGAAAGACACACATCGTATGTACTCACTCATATAGACATATAACATAATTTAAACCTAATAAAATCTGTACATCTAAAGAAACCAATCAAGAGAGAGGACCCTGACTAAAATGCTCAATCCCCATCCTGAAAGACAAAGAGGATGGCCATCAGAAGAAGAAGAAAACAGGAAACAACCTAAGAACCTCCCACAGAGGGCCTCTGAAATGCTCTGCCCTTCGGACTATCAAAGCAGATGCTGAGACTTATGGCTTATTGTTGGGCAGAGTACATGGAATCTTATGTAAGAAGTGGGAATTAGTAAGATTTGGAGCGGACAGGAACCCCACAAAAAGAGCAACAGAACCAGAAAATTTGAACACAAGGGTCTTCCCAGAGTCTCATATTCAACCAAGTACCAGACATAGAGATAACCTAGAACCCCTGTACAGATGTAGTCTATGGCAGTTCAGTGTCCAAGTGGGTTACATAGTAATGGGTAGGGGCACTGCCTCTGACATGAACCAATTGCCCTGCTCTTTGATCACCTCCCTATCATGGATCAGCAGCCTTACCAGGCCACAGAAGATGACAATGTAGCCACTCCTGATGTGATCTGATAGACTAAGATCAGAAGGAAGAAAGGAGGATCTCCCTTATCAGTGGACTTGGGGAGGGGCATGCTTTAAGAAGGGGGAGGGAGGGTGGGACCAGGAGGGAAAGAGGGAGGGGCTTATGGGGGGATACAAAGTGAATTAAGTGTAATTAATAAAATAAAATAATATTAAAAAATTCCTGACACAGACTGCCCAAGAAATTCAAGACAATATAAAAAGACAAAACCTAAGAATAATAGGAATAGAGGAAAAAACAGATTCCATTCTCCAAGGCCCAGAAAATATTTTCAACAAATTATTGAAGAAAATTTCCCCACTTAAAGAAGAGACCAATAAGAATACAAGAGTCCTACAGAACACCCAATAAATTAGACCAGAAATGAAAATACTCCTGCCACATAACTATCAAAACAATAAGCATGAAGAACAAAGAAAAAATACTAAAAGGTGCAAGGGAAAAAGGCCAAGTAACATATAATGGCAAACCCATCAGAATCACACCTGACTTCTCAACAGAGACTATGAAAGCCAGAAGGGCCTGGACAAATATCATGCATGCCCTAAGAGAGCACAGATGTCAGGCCAGGCTACTATAACCAGAAAAAATCTCAGTCCTCATAGACAGAGAAAACAAGATATTCAATGACAAAAACAAATTTCAATAATACCTACACACAATTCCAGTGTTACAAAAAACACTAGAAGGGAAAATACAACCCATGAAAAAATAGCTACTTTCAAGAAAACACAGGAAATAATTAACCACACTACAGTAAAACAAAAAGCAACCAAGCACACAACCATATGACCACAGCCAACATCAAATTCAAAGGATCTAACAGCCACTGGTCATTAATCCTTCTCAACATCAATAGACTCAATTCTCCAATAAAAAGACACAGACTAACATAATAGATGCTTAAAGAAGACCCAACAAACTGTTGCATACAAGTGGACTTGGAAAGGACAGGGAGGAGATGAGGGAGGGAGAGTGGGATTGGGGAGGGAATGAGGGATACAGCTGGGATACAGAATTAACAAAATGTAACTAATGAGAATAAAAAAAGATTAAGAGTAAAAAAAATAAACAAAAACAAAAACAAAAACAAACAAACAAAAAAAAGAAACATACCTAAGTCACAAAGGTATATATTACCTGAGGGTAAAGGGCTGGAAGACAGCTTTTTAAACAAATGGACCCAAGAAGCAAGCAGGAGTAGCCATTCTAATATCTGATAAAATAGACTTTCAACCAAAATTAATCAAAATAGATGGGGAAGGCCACTTCATACTTATCAAGGGAAATTGCACCAGGAAGACATCACAATCCTGAACATGCCCCAAATAAAAGGGCACCCACATTTGTAAAAGCAACAATGATAAATCTTAAACCACACAATATATGGAAATCCATCAATGTGGTCCACCATATTAACAAACTGAAAGAAAAAGACTACATGATAATCTCTCTAGATGCTGAAAAAAAAAGATTTGACAAAATCCAACATCCATTCTTGTTTAAAGTCTTGGAGAGATTAGGGATACAAGGCACATATCTAAACATTGTAAAGGCAGTATACAGCAATCCTATAGCAAACATTAACCTAAAAGGAGAGAAACTTAAAGCAATCCTTTTGAAATCAGGGACAAGACAAGGCTGCTCACTCTCTCCATATCTTCAACATGGTTCTTGAAGTCCTTGCTAGAGCAATATGACAGTTGAAGGAGATCAAGGGGATACAAATTGGAAAGGAAGAAGTCAAATTATCACTATTTGCCAATGATGTGATAGTATACCTGAGTGACCCCAAAAATTCTACCAGGGAACTCCTACAGCTGATAATCACCTTCAGCAATGTGGCCAGATTCAAAATTAACTCCAAAAAAAGAATCAGTAACCCTCCTGTATACAAAAGATGAAAGGGCTGAGAAAGAAATTATGGAAAAAATACCCTTCACAAAAGCCACAAAAGACCTAAAGTACCTTGGTGTAACCCTAACCAAGCAAGTCAAAGACTTTTATGAAAAAAATTTCAAGTCTCTGAAGAAAGAATAAGAAGAAGATATCAGAAGATGGAAAGATCTCCCATGGTCATGGTTTGGCAGGATTAACATAGTAAAAATGGCCATCTTACCAAAAGCAATCTACAGATTCAATGCAATCCCCATCAAGTTACCAACACAATTCTTTACAGACCTGGAAAGAAAAATTCTCAACTTCATGTGGAATAACAAGAAACCAAGAACTGCTAAAACATTCCTCTACAATAAAAGATCTTCAGGTGTATCTCCATCCTTGATCTCAAGCTGTACTATAGAGCAACAGTTATAAAAACTGCATGGTACTGGAATAGAAATAGGCTGGTGGATCAATGGAACAGAACAGAAGACCTAGAAATAAACCCACACACTTATGGACACCTGATCTTTGACAAAGATGCCAAAACCATACAATGGAGAAAAGATAGGATCTTCAACAAATAGTGCTGGTCTAACTGGATGTCTACATGTAGAAAAATGAAAATAGATCCATATTTCTCACCCTGCAGAAAACTAAAGTCCAAGTGGATCAAAGACATCGACATTAAACCAGACACATTAAATCGGTTAGAGGAAAAAGTGGGAAAGATCGTAAAACTCACTGGTACAGGACACAACTTCCTGAACAGAACACCAACAGCACAGGCTCTAAGAGCAACAATCAATAAATGGGACCTCATGAAACTGAACAACTTCTGTAAATCAAAGGACACCATCATCAAAACAAAACAAATGCCTACAAATTGGGAATGAATCTTCACCAACCCCTTATCTGACAGAGGGCTAAGATCCAGTATATATAAAGAACTAAAGAAACTGAAAAGCAGCAAACCAAGTAATCCAATTAAAAACTGGGGAACAGAGCCAAACAGAGAATTCTCTGTAGAGAAATACAGAATGGCAGAGAAACACTTAAAGAAATGCTCACAGTCATTAGCCATCAAAGAAATGCAAATCAAAATGACTCTGAGATTTCACCTTATAGCCATCAGAATGGCCTAGTTGAAAAACTCTAGTGACAACACATGCTGGAGAGGCTGTGGAGAAAGGGGAACCCTCCTCCACTGCTGGTGGGAAAGGAAACTTGCACAACCACTCTGGAAATCAATCTGGCACTTTCTCAGACAACTAGGAATAGCGCTTCCTCAAGATCCAGCCATACCCCTCCTAGGCATATATCCAAAAGTGGCTCAAGTACACAATAAGGACATTTGCTCAACCTTGTTTATATTAGCCTTATTTGTAATAGCCAGAAGCTGGAAACAGCCCAGATGCCCCTCAACTGAAGAATGGATGCAGAAATTGTGGTACATCTACACATTGGAGTATTGCTCTGCAATGAAAAATAAGGAATTCATGAAATTTGCAAATAAATGGTAGGATCTGGAAAGGATCATCCTGAGTGAGCTGTCCCAGAAGTAGAAAGACACACATGGTATATACTCACTCATATAGACATATAACATAGTTTAAACCTAATAAAATCTGTACATCTAAAGAAACCAATCAAGAGAGAGGACCCTGACTAAAATGCTCAATCCCCATCCTGAAAGACAAAGAAGATGGCCATCAGAAGAAGAAGAAAACAGTAAACAAGTTAGGAACCTGCCACAAAGGGCTTCTGAAAGGCTCTGCCCTTCAGACTATCAAAGCAAATGCTGAGACTTATGGCCAACTGTTGGGCAGAGTGCATAGAATCTTATGAAAGTAGTGGGAAATTATAAGATCTGGAGAGGACAGGAACTCCACAAGTAGAACAACAAAACCAGAAAATTTGAACACAGGGGTCTTTCCAGAGACTCATACTCCAACCAAGCACCATGCATGGAGATAATGTAAAACCCCTGTACAGATGTAGTCTATGGCAGTTCAGTGTCCAAGTGGGTTACATAGTAATGGGTAGGGGCGCTGCCTCTGACATGAACTGATTGCCCTGCTCTTTGATCACCTCCCTCTGATGGATGAGCAGCCTTACTAGACCACAGAAGATGACAATGTAGCCACTCCTGATGTGATCTGATAGAGTAAGATCAGAATGAAAGAGAGGTGGACCTCCCCTGATAGTGGACTTGGGAAGGGGCATGCGTGAAAAATGGAGAGGGAAGGTGGAATTCGAAGGGAGGAGGGAGGGGTTTATGGTGGGGATACAAAGTGAATAAATTGTAATTAATAAAAGTTAAAAAATATAGGTAAGACTTCAGTGTCTTAAGTTGAGGAAAGTTTGCTAAAGGAGAATTAAAAAAACAAGCTTTATGGAGGGCACATTAATATGTTGGATTACATAGAAGATAGATTAATATATTGGATTACATAAAAATTACTTGCTTTTTCATGGTACACACCTTAATTAATCTGTGTTGCTTTTACAAAATGTCATAAAGTCTGTTGCTTACAAATAACAAGACTGTAGTTTTCACAGATCTGAAGAGTAGTTGCCCCAAATCAGTGGAGTGGCAGCTTGAGTGGTTGCTGATGTTCTACTTTTTATCACATAGGGCTTAATTGCTGGGTTATCAAAGATGGCCTTTTGGCTTGCCCTTCCATAGTTGAAAGGAGAGATTCTTTCAGGGGCTTGGCTATAAGGTGATTAAACCCGTTCCTGATTCTTGTGACCTAATTATGATCTAATTATCACTAAAGATCTCATACCATCATTTTGAGCATTAAGATTCCTAAATATGAACTTGGGATGAACAAAACTGCTATGAGTATCATAGTTATTGTTTCAAGTTCACTCATGCTTGGGCTTTAGCTTGCACATTCTTCTGTCTGAATGACTTCCTTTACTGTTCCAATTTGAAGTGCACATTTCTTCCACTTTCCTACCATGATACCTATTATCCTTCAAAGTTTGTAATAATAATTATATGCGTTGAACACTACTGATCTATTCATCTTCTTTTGTCAATGGAGGTTATAGTACTTGGCATGAAACAAGCATTTTATACATTTTGCTAAATTAATGGACTTAATATGATGAACTTCTGATTAGTGAGTGGATTAGTCAGACTTCCACTGGTATGACAAAATATCTAGTGTAAACACATAAAAAGAAGACAACAATTTCTTTTGGCATATTGTTTCAGGGTCTTTGATCTATAGTCAGATGACTTCATTCCTCTGAGTCTGAGACTAGCAGAGCATTCACGTTGAAGAGGGCCTGTTGAAGTGAAGGTGCCTATTTCTTGCCAACTGGGAAGCAGAAAAGGTTTGTAACTAAGCTATATCTTTCCAGGACATGCCCCGGTGATCAACTTTCTCCCTGCGTGCCCTAACTCCTGCTTTCTGCTGCCTTCCAAGATAATGCCATCCACTTAAGCATACCTGCAGAGTACTTAGTATACAATGACCTCACAATGATTGAATCCTGAAACTTGACACCAAGTCTTGGGGCCTTATATTTTGTAACTAAATAATTACAAAGACTATGTGTGCTAGAGTGATTTAGCCAACTGTTTGCTTCTCTGTAAAGGTAGCTGTACTTATATTTTCCAACCTGAAGTATAAATATTGATTAAGAAAGTGCCCGCATAAGACTGGCCTATAGGTAAATCTGTGGGGGTATTTTCTTTCTTATTTTTAAATTCATTATTAATTACAATTTATTCACTTTGTATCCCCCTGGGGTTCCCTCCCTTCTCCTGTTCCAATCTCTCCCTTCCTCCACCCTCTGCATGCATGCCCCTCCCCAAGTGCACTGATAGGGGAGGACTTCTTTTCCTTCTTTCTGATCCTAGACAATTAGGTCACATCAGGAGTGGCTGGATTGTCTTCTTCTGTGGACTGATAAAGCTGCTTCCCCCTCAGGAGGAGGTAATTAAAGAGCAGACCAATCAGTTCATGTCAGAGACAGTGCCTGTTCTTATTACGATGGAACCCACTTGGATACTGAACTGCCATGGGCTACATCCGTGCAGGGGTCTTTCCTTATCTCCATGCATAGCCCTTGGTTGGAGTATCAGTCTCAGGAAAGACCCCTGTGCTCAGATTTTTTTGGTTCTGTTGCTCTCCTTATGGAGTTCCTGCCCTCTCCAGATCTTACTGTTTCCCACTTCTTTCATAAGATTCCCTGCACTCTGCCCAAAGGTTGCCCATAAGTCTCAGCATCTACATTGATAGTCTGCAGGGCAGAACCTTTCAGAGGTCCTCTGTGTCAGGCTCCTGAATTGTTCCCTCTTTTCTCCTTCTTCTGATGGCCATCCTCTTTGCCTTTCAGGATGGGAATTGAGCATTTTAGTCAGGGTCCTCTCTCTTGATTAGTTTTGTTAGATGTACCGATTTTACTAGGTTTATCCTATGTTATATGTCTATATGAGTGAGTACATACGATGTGTGCCTTTCTGCTTTTGGGAAAGCTCACTCGGGATGATCCTTTCCAGATCCTACCATTTATCTGCAAATTTCATGAATTCCTTATTTTTCATTGCAGAGCAATACTCCATTGTGTAGATGTACCACAATTTCTGCATCCATTCTTCAGTTGAGGTGCATCTGGGCTGTTTCCAGCTTCTGGCTATTACAAATAAGGCTGCTACAAACTAAAAACTGCATGGGGTATTTTCTTAATTAATGATTTCTGAGAGAATGCCTAGCCACTGTGGGTGATGGCATCTCTGTGCACATTGTCCTTGGCTGTATAAGTGAACACCAGTACAGCTTGCAGGATATGCTAGTGCAATGCAAACACAAAGCTTGTGGAAGTAACCAGCCAATATCTGATTTGACTTACAGTCCACTCTACGAAATGGAACCCATATATAAGACTGAGCCTAGATAGCCCAGGAAAATAGTGTAATACCAAATACTAATGTTTTCAAATAACAACAAAAGCAAACTTCAAAAGCTTAGCAATTAAATGACTCCAAATAACATTCTACTATACTCATAGTTCAGTGCCTTGCTCTGCCGACATCATATGACATTGCAGCATATGGGAACAAATGCGGAGACACATCGCTGTACATTGGTAAAGAGTGAGAAACCTTGGAACACAGAGTCCCCCCCATCCCCAACTAAAAACAATGTTTCCATCAAAATACCTCCCCACCAGGGCTCAAGGAACCCCTTGGAAGAGGAAGCAGAGAGTGTAAGAGCCAGAGGGAGACTCAAAGAAGAGTTCTCCTCAAAGTGGAGGACTCAATGAAGACAAGGTCCTCTAAATCAACATGATAAACACACACGTGACCTCACAGAGACCAAGGCAGCATGCACAAGGCCCACACAGGTCTGCACTGGATGAGGTTCTAGAGCTGGATGGACAAGCGGATATATGCATCCATTCATAACCTAAACTTCTCTCCAACTAATTACAAACTACTTTTAGAGGTAGGCTTCATGCTCCGCAGCAGATGGCCAACAGAAAACAAACTACAAGAGGGCTTTGATTATTCCTAATCCCTAGTCTCATATTGTCATTTTAGAGGTTTTCCTTTATTTAAAACTAAGTATTCATCATTTTTACTTTTCACAAATATATACCCTAACTGCCTGGGGCCTGCAGCCACTGAGGCGGAGCCCCAAGCCCTTTATCGGCAAAGGCCAGCAGTACTGTGTCTCGGAGCCCCAGATTCACGCACGGCGGCTGCACCATCCTTCCAGGGCCCGAGTCTGCTAGACGCCATACTAGCTCCGCAGGAGCGCCATCACTGACGGTACAGCCCGCCCAATCCCACAGTGACAGAGAATACGCTATATACTCACCAAAACCAGACAGAAACGCCATACAAGCTAGACACACCAGGCCCTGGGCCTCCAAAGCTTGGAGAGCGCAGTAAAGGGACCCCAGGACTTCCCAGAAAGCATCTGGACTAGCAACCCAGTCTCCAGTTACAGCGGGACTTTCTAACCTGGCGGCAGAGCAGCACTGAGCTGGCGGGGCACATCAGCCCTCCAGTTTAAGACTAACCAGGGCCAAACCAGAGAACAGAAAGGCTGGTTACCCCGATTCCCACTGACGTGACCACCCTGAAATCTCCAGCTGCAGCAAGACCTCATAACCTGGCAGTGACAGCAGCACGGAACTGGCGGAGCACATCAAAGAAGCAGGGCCAAACCAGAGAGCAGAGAGCCCAGATACACCGATCTCTAGCCGATCTCTGCCAAGTGTACTGCCTGTAAGTGAGTGCACACTTGAGAATCTGCAGTTCCACTGATCCTGGGTTCTTCTAAAACAGAAGGCAGGCATCGAACCCCCTCCCACCCATATACCCACTTTGGGAAACAGAGGGGAACTTGGAACATTGAAGTTCCTGCTCTGTGGGTCTAATTGAGGAGTTAAGGCAGTTAATGCCAGAAATTGCGCTGCGATCATCACTAGCGCCTGCGACATATACATTGCAGAGCCCCTCCCACACACTCAAGGGTTCAACATTAGCCATCACTCTGTCTCTCGAGACACACGCCCACACCCACTTACACACACACACACATATACACACGCACACACGCACGCATGCTGGCATTTGCCTCTGTTTGCGCCTGCGTACTTTCCTCCCACAGGTACAGCTAGTCCTCAGCATACGCTAAGGACACGGGACCTCTCTCAACTTCCTGAAGAATTCTCCAGACTCGAGAGAGAGACAGTACCAGTCTGATCGGAAGAATCCAAAAACAAACAGGGAAGGTCTCAGATAAGCCAATGGCCAGGGGTAGGCGAAAGAACACTTCCAACATAAATCAGGACATCATGACTTCACCAGCAAACCCCAAAATCGATGGATACTCCCATTCATCAGAAGCACAGGAAAATGACCTTAAAGCCATGCTTGCTCAATTATTTGAGGCTCATAAGGAGGAAATGAACAAATCTTTCAAAGAGTTGGCCAGTCAATTGGAGGTAAAGAAAGAAGAAATAGACAAAACCCTTAAAGAAACACAGGAAAACATAGCCAAACAAATAGAGGCACAAGTAGAGAAAAAATTAGTGGCATACAAAAAGGAAATGAACAAAGAAATAGAGTCCATCGTAGAGAGACAGGAATCAAAATTCAAACACATAAAAGAAATGGTGCAAGGCATGAAAACAGAATTAGAATCAATAAAGAAAACACAAAATGAGAAAACTCTTGAGCTGGAGAACTTGGAGAAAAGATCAGGAACCACAAAAGTAAGCATCACCAACAGAATACAAGAGATGGAAGAGAGAATCTCTGGAGCTGAAGACACACTTGCAGAAATTGATACTTCTCTCAAAGAAAAAGTAAAATCAGAAAAATTCCAATCACAAAATATCCAAGAAATCAAGGATGCTATGAAAAGACAAAATCTAAGAATAATAGGAATTGATGAAAAAGAAGACTCCAGGCTCCAAGGTCCAGAAAATATTTTCAAAAAAATCATAGAAGAAAATTTTCCCAACTTAAAGAAAGAGATGTCCATAAATATACAAGAGGCCTACAGAACACCAAATAGACTAGACCAGAAAAGAAACACATCACGTCACATCATAGTCAAAACACTAAATCTACAGAACAAAGAAAAGATATTAAAAGCAGCAAGGGAAAAAGGCCAAGTAACATATGAAGGTAGACCTATCAGAATCACTCCAGACTTCTCATCAGAAACTATGAAAGCCAGAAGGGCCTGGGCAAGCATCATGGAGACTCTAAGAGATCACAAATGTCAACCGAGACTACTATACCCTGCAAAGCTTTCAATCAACATAGATGGAGAAAACAAAATATTCCATGACAAAAC
>NW_026591872.1:3572968-3627475 GCF_907164565.1 Psammomys obesus | reverse complement strand
CCAAAATTTGCTCAAGTACACAACAAGGACATTTGTTCAACCATGTTCGTAGCAGCTTTATTTGTAATAGCCAGAACTTGGAAACAACCCAGCTGTCCATCAATGGAGGAATGGATACAGAAAATGTGGTATTTTTACACAATGGAATACTACTCAGCAATCAAAAAAGAGGAAATCATGAAATTTGCAGGCAAGTGGTGGGATCTAGAAAAGATCATTCTGAGTGAAGTATCCCAGAAGGAGAAAGACAAACTTGGTATATACTCGCTTATATAGACCTACAAGACATGATAAACATAATGAAATCTACACACCTAAAGAAGATAATCAAGAAAGTGGACACAGGCGAAGGTGATTAATCCTCATTTAGAAAGACAAATGGGATGTGCATTGAACTTATGACAAGAGTCTACCACAAAAGGCATCTGAAAGACTCTACCTAGCAGTGTTTCAAAGCAGACACTAAGACTCGTAACCAAACCCTCGGCAGAGTGCAGGGAATCATATGAAAGAAGGGAAGTTAGTATGATATGGAAAGGATAGGAGCTCTACAAGGACCAAATATATCTGGGCACAGGGTCTTTTCTGAGACCTCACTCAACCAAGGACCATCTATGGATATAACCTAGAACTTCTGCTCGGATGTGGCCTGTGGTAGCTCAGTAACCAAGTAGTTTTCCAAAGTAAGGGGAACAAGGACTATTTCTAACAGGATCTCAAGGGCAGGCTGTTTGACCCCCCCCCCCAGGGAGGAGCAGTCTGTTAGGCCACAGAGGAGGACTTTGCAGCCAGCCCTGAAGATACCTGATAAAACAGGGTCAGATGAAAGGGGAGGAGGTCCTCCCCTATCAGTGGACTTGGAAAGGGGCAGGGAGGAGACCAGGGAGGGAGTGTGGGGTTGGGGAGGGAATGAGGGAGCGGAATACAGCTGGGACACAGAGTTAACAAAATGTAACTAAAAAGAAAAAAAAATTAGAAATGAAAATAAACAAAAACAAACAAGAAGAAGCCTCGATGATATGTAAGCTACAGGCTGCTAAAATGACGATTGTCTTTGAATGTCGGAAGCCTCTGTGGATAGGATATACTAATGGCTTTATGAGGATGTGGTATTTAATCCAAAACTCTTGTGGACAATAAGGACTGACAAATGTGAAAATCAAGAGAGTGACACAGCAGAGGAAGACACTGAAAATGGAAATACACTCGGGGTTCAGTGCACTACCAAGAGCACTTATGTTTCTGGGGAGGGGGACAGCCTGGGTCTCATGGTAATGGGAGAGGAATGTGAGGAAGGAAAATGACTACTCACAATGTGCTTGGTAGGACTGTGCTCTAGGAGGAACCAAGTCCATAAGAGCCCAGTTTCCTAAAGTATGAGCCACGGCCCGTGTGGGGTCACATAACTGAGAGTTCTGGTCCTGGAAATTTTGGCAATAGTAAACTTTTTCTCAACGTGCAACAACCAAATATTAATTCAAAATAAAATGCATAATGAATCTAAGATGTTTCTGTTAACACTCTCCCAAGGTTCTGAACACAAAGTGTGTTCACTTTGCACTGTGAATACCCTCATCTCACACCAAAAACCCTGTCTGAAACACCTCTGCTCAGATCTGAGAGTATTGTATGCTATGAATTATTGTGTGTTTACCTCACATATAAAATTTTCTGCTCTTCTAGAAACATGATGGTTTAATCAGTGAAAACAAAGACTCAATATTTTCCTACCATCATTCCTCGGCATCTAAGTACTAAATTAATATATCTTTGGATTGTAGTACTAGACTGTTTAGTTTTTAATTTGTCTGATTGAATTTATGACTTGAGTTTTATTTTTTTTTAAAAAATCATTAAGTGAATTTTGGTTTAGGATTAAGGCAGAATTCCCAGCAAATTTTTGAAATGGTCCTAAACATACTTCTACCATTTTGTACTGTGTGTTTCTATGAAGCAGCATCCTTGGCACTGATGAAGGTAAAGTCAACATGTCAACCAACACTCTGAAAACCTCTGAAGATGCTACATACCCTGTAGCCTCTCACGCTCAGCTGAGGTTTACTCATTTATGAAAAATTAAAGTAAGCATAACCATTACCCTAGTGTGAAAAATTGGTTTGTGTCTTTAAGAAATAGCAAAATATGTATAGTAAAGGATGGTTTTAAAATAAATGTGTTACTGACTTACCTTCAAAAAAAAAAAAAAACAAATATATATATTTATGTATATATTATCGCTTCCAGGTTATTGCTTTTATAGGATTCCTGGGTGTATGAAAGAGTGGGTTTCTGTTATACGTGCCTTCTCTTGGGCTTTTTTACTTCTTGTTTATCCCAACTCAATGTGTTAGTTTTTGTTCTATTTTATTATATTATATTTTATTTTTACTCCTATAGAAGCCTGCTTGTTTGCTTTTTAAAATTATTTGCTTATTTTTTTTTTAATTTTACAGGCATTTGCATTTTGCCTTTATGGGTATTGGATCCCCTGGAACTGAAGTCACAGACAGTACTGAGCTGTCATGTGGATGATGGGAATTAAATAGGGATCTTCTGGAAAAGCAGTTAGTGCTCTTAACCACTGAGCAATCTTTCCAGATCCACCTATGTGTTTGCTAATAATAGAGAAAAAGGGAGTGGATTCAGATGGGAGGGGATGTTGGGACTAAGAGGAATAGAAGGGGAACTCATAATTAGGGGATATTATCTGAAAAAAATCTATTTTCAATAAATGGAAAGAATATATATTTTCCTCTTTTACCTTTGAGATATGATATAAATCTCATATATAACTTAAATGTCATTTTATAAAGCATACTTATTAAAAAAATTTGTAAATTCTTTAGGAAAATTTGATAATAATGTACACTAATTTTTACAATACTTTTAAAGTGAAGTGTTTAATACTTTTAAAAATTCTAAATAAGTGTGGTTTGTTAGTTTTCTTGTGCTTTCATTTGAGCTTTATTTAGTTTCTATTATACACCAATTATTGTAATACACATTCTGTGGTCATTTTACCACTTTTCAAGCTGTAGACCATTCTCCATGTATTAGGTACTTAGGCATACACAACATGGAGTTTTTAGAGCTCAAAAGTGGGTTAGCATAGTTTTTGCTTTTAAATTATTTGTAACATCTCAAGTAGGCCAGAAGTTATGTATCACTTTAATGCATGAGATAACTGTAACATCATCTTGAAATTTCAAAAGTAAATATTGTCCATTTAAAAACAGTTTCCTCATTTATTTTATGTAACTTGTTTGGAGGATAATTCTAATATGTTTTCCTCAGTGGTATTTTATAGATTCTCATTGTGATGTTTAACTTTGTTGACTTGACACAGGCTAGAATCTCCTGGAAAAACAATCCCAATGAAGCATTGTACACATTGGGTTTGCCTATGAGCATGTCTGTGAGCTTTTCTGTGAAAAAATTTCCGCATAGTTTAATTGATGTGAGAAGTCCTAGCTCAGTGTTGGTAGCACCATTCTTTAGCTTTCCTGAATTGTCTAAGACTAGAGAAATATTGGTGTGAATTTAATAAATTAACATTCTCCTTTTTTAGTTTGCTTGTTTTCCTATTTCTTACTTATTTAGACCGAATCTGTGTGTGTATCTCTGACTGTTCTTGAACATCTCATGTAGATCATGCTGTCCTTGAACTCACAGAAATCTGTCTGCCTCTTTCTCCTGAGTGCTAGGATTAAAAGTGTATATCATAGGTGACACCTGGTTTTCAGAAAGTCTGCTGGGAAATAGCTGAGAAATACAATTGGTTGCATGAACTAAATCAGATCAGTGGCAATAGACATGTTAATGCTTGTTTATTTATTTACTTGGTATCCTAATCACATTTTTCTCTTCCTCTTCTCCTTTCAGTTCCTTCCTCAACCTCCACTCTACCTCCTCCTCATCTACTCTTCTTCTATTTCTCTTCAGGAAATGACAGGCCTCTATGGATATCAACCAGCCAAGGCATATCAAGTTGCAGTAAGACAAGGCACTTCCTCTCCTATTCCACCTCATAGATGAAGACAATAGGCAACTAAGACTTACTGGGAAAAGGAGATTTAGGCTCTTCAAGGGTTGAACTTCTTTTAGAGTTGTACAGTTCAGAGTGGTTACCCTTGAAACCATATACACACCGTCAACAAAAGAAGGCTCAGCAGTTTGTATGTACATATATTTCTTCTTTTGTGTGTACATATATTTCTGCATACACATACATAAACACATATATGTATGCAACAATAAAAGAAAGAAAAAGAGATCTCATCTTCACAGGAATTAGAATGAGGGTTAGATAGACTGGCTGGCTGGAAAAGAGAGATAGGAAAGTAATACAATTCTATTTCCATTTAAATCATCAAAAATGTTTTTTTATTTTTAATTAATTTAGTTTTTATTAATTACAATTTATTCACTTTGTATCCCAGCTGTAGCCCCCTCCATCATCCCCTCCTAATCCTACCCTCCTTCCCTCTTCTCCTCCCATATCCCTCCTCAAGTCCACTGATATGGGAGGTCCTCCTCTGTACCCTGACAAGGCTGCTCTCCCCTCAAGGTGAGGTGAGCAAAGATCCTGCATCTGAGTTCATGTCAGAGATAGTCCCTGTTCCCATTACTAAGGAACCCACTTGGACACTGAGCTGCCATGGGCTACATCTGTGCCGGTACTCTAGGTTATCTCCATGCATGGTCCTTGTTTGGAATATCAATCTCAGAAAAGACCTCTGGGCCCATATTTTTTGGTTCTGTTGCTCTCCTTGTGGAGCTCCTGTCCACTCTAGGTTTTTCTATCTCCCCCTTCTATTGCAAGATTCCCTGTACTCTGCCCAAAGTTTGGTTATGAGTCTCAACATCTGTTTTGATACCCTGCTGGGTAGTCTTTCAGAGGCCCTTTGTGATAGGCTCCTGTCCTGGTCCCTGGTTCTCCCTTTTCTGATGTCTGTCCCATTTGTCTTTCTGAGTGAGGATTGATCATCTTACCCAGGGTCCTCCTTCTTGCTTAGCTTCTTTGGGTGTACAGATTTCATATTATTAGCTTATATTATATGTCTAATATCCACAGGTAAGTGAGTATATACCATGTTTGTCTTTCTGCTTTTGGGATACCTCACTCAGAATGATCTTTTCTACTTCCCACCATTTGCCTGCAAATTTCATGATTTCCTTGTTTTTAATTGCTGAGTAGTATTCCATTGAGTAAATGTACCACAATTTCTGTATCCATTCCTCTGTTGAGGAACATCTGGGTTGTTTCCAGATTCTGGCTATTATGAATAAATCTGCTATGAACATGGTTGAGCAAATGTCTTTGTTGTATACTTGAGCATCTTTTGGATATATGCCTAGGAGTGGTGTAGCTGGATCTTGAGGTAACACTATTCCTAATTATCTGAGAAAGGGCCAGATTGATTTCCAAAGTGGTTGTATAAATTTACATTCCCACCAGCAACTGAAAGTTTCTGTAAATGAAAGGACACTGTCATCAGAACAAAATGACTGTCTTCAGACTAGAAAAGGATCTTCACCAACTCTATATCTGACAGAGGGCTAATATCTAAAATATATAAAGAACTCAAGAAGTTAAAATGCAACAAATCAAGTAATCTAATTAAAAATGATGTAAAAAGTTAAACAGAGAATTCTGAATAGAGGAACATTGCATGGCAGAGAAACACTTAGAAAAATTCTCAAAGTCTTTAGTCAGCAGGGAAATGCAAATCAAAATGACCTTGAGAATTCACCTTAAACTCATCAGAATGGTTAAGATGAAAAACTCAAGTGACAATGCATACTGTAGATGACGTGGAGAAAGGGGAACCCTCAAAAATATTTTCTTTAAAAAAGAGTGGAGAAAGCTTTTATTAAAAAAGAAAAAGAGTGAGTACAAGCAAGTGAATGTGTATGCACTCATTTTTTTTCTGCTCTTGACTGTGTATGTGACATGACTAGATATGTGAAGTTTGTTCCTTGACTTTCCTACAAGCTGTAACCTGTACCTGATAGTGGAAATAACCACATAAGTTTCTTTTTGTCAGGTATTTTATCACAGCAACAGATGTGAAACTAAAATAGATATGATAATGCAGGCCTCTCCATGGAAGAACACATTAAGAAGGATGAAGAGCCCCTACTTCTAGAACAATAGGATTGACATATTTTTCTTTCCCTTTTAAGCTACAAACTATATTCATGTATGTATTACAAAAATAAAAAAATATTCTTTATAACTGTATGCTTCCTTTCATTATAAGGATGGCTAATAAAATGAATTAGGTCTTAAAATGATGAAGATATCTGATATTCATTAAAATAGATGATGAATTCTGAGGATACTGACTGTCAAGATCTATTTAAATATAGCAACAATTATATTTATCAGAGAGACAAAAATGAATATAGAAGAAGATTTGGCAAAGATTATGCCATGCATTTTGATTTGAGGAATAGAAACCTTGAATACTTGACTTTCATTGTCTATTTCCCCAACCCCCAAAAGAAACTGAACCAAAACGCTGTTGAGCAACATAACTCAGGATAAAACATGTCATTTTCAGTCTGATCTAGATTGCTATAGAAAGGCAGCATGGTTAAGTACCATGAAGGCCAACAAGATCATACAATATGTGAGGACTGGCTGAAATATGCTTGTTCTGTATATCCAGGTTAAGGTGTCAAGTATTCAGTTTGAAACTACATTTCAATAATGAAAGAGGGAGAAAATTAAAGTTGTTCAAGAATTACAATGCACTGTGCATACTTTTAAGGTTTTAAAATTAAATTTGTTTATTTGTATGTTGGGTGGCACTTCTGGAGGTCAGAGAACAACTTGTAGGAGACAGTTCTCTTTTTTTATGTGAATTAATGGGATAAAAATCAGGAAATTATGCCCGGTAATAAGTGCCTCTACCTGGTGAGTAATCTTGCCAGCTTGTGTATGTGTATCTGTTGTTACATTTAAACTATATTCCTATTATGATTTTATGAAGAAAACACTAGTATAGTTTTTGCTTTAAAAAAAAAGAAATTATTTCAAACATGTTAAATAATTTGCTCAAGTTTATGCAACTAGTAGTTGGCCTTGTAGTGGCTTGAATTTAGGCTTTCTGACCACACTAATGTATTTGAACACATTAATCTCTAGGCATCTCTTGGTGATGGGAGTGCTATAGGTAATTGGGACTTAAATTGCTAATGTGGTAGATATTTCCAGCACTATTTTTCCTCCATATTCTGACACTCTCAATTAGTGTGTGGGAAGTAGCACTTCCTCCTTTCACTAACAAGTTTCATCTTCCAATTACTTTCTTTCCTCCTTCCCACTAGCAACTTCCACACTAGCAGAACATAGCCAGCTATAAAAGTCACACATGCAGAGGTCAAAAAAGGGAATTAGTGAAAGGGAAGATTAAAAAACATCTAAACAAAGTCTGTTTGGCAGCTATTTAGATCAGGTAATGACCACCATCTCTCTTTAGAGTCCTCTTCTCCAGTTTGGGAAAGGCTTCCTAATATGATCAGTATGGTTAGTGCAGAATTAGCCTATTGATATTGATTAATTTGCAATTTGCTTCTGGTAATGAATAGATTTTTTTTTAAAATCACCAAATTTACAGCCTGAATCTCCTATTTGACTACGTTGAACAATCAATAAACTGACATTCCCAAAACAGAGTTAATGTAAGGAACATGAAA
This sequence comes from Psammomys obesus, assembly GCF_907164565.1. Classification (NCBI taxonomy): domain Eukaryota; kingdom Metazoa; phylum Chordata; class Mammalia; order Rodentia; family Muridae; genus Psammomys; species Psammomys obesus. The sequence continues at coordinate 3,619,771 of NW_026591872.1, read as the reverse complement.
TTACTTTGAAGAAATTCCAGTTCTCTTTCTTTGTTCATTTGAGAAGTTATTGTTATCTACAAAACAAGAACAAGCTGTCGTTGCAAAGACCTATGGAGAGATAAAGATGCTCTCTCAGCCTCTATCTACTCTCTGTTAAACTGTGCTCTGTTTCATAAGGCTTCTTTATTAATCCTTAGTTTTGGTTAACCCACACTTACCCTCCTTTATCATGTCTCCATCCCGACTCAAACCTTAGCTCTTAGTATTTTCTCTCTGTTCTTGTATGTTACAAATATTCTACTGTCTTTACTGTGCATATTTTTTATAATATCAGATTGAAATATCATTGGTTTCCAAGCACCTTTTTAAAGCACACTTCATTTTGGTTAAGTTTTCCTTTGCTCTCTCCTTTTCCAGTCTCCATCACTGTACTGCCTGCACAAGAACTTCTACATAGAACACTCTGTTGTACTTTCATTTCAACTATATTCTGGTAGTGTCCTTTTCTACATACACCCCACCCCTGACAAATGACACATTTGTAGTTTCCTAGTTTGTACCTGTGCTCCATGTTTGACAAATCAGAAATTCTGAAACTAGAAACCTTATATTAGACAGAAAATTCTGTATTTGTCTTTGTGCATTTTGGTGAACTCACTTATAATGTTTTTCTTCCAATTCTATCCATTTACTTTCAAATCTAATGATTTGATGTTTGTTCACAGTTGAGTAATATCCCATGGGTTTATGTAGTGCATTTTTATTGTTAATTCATTAGTTGATTGGCATTGTGGTTGATTCAGTTTTGTAATTATTGTTGATATAGAGGCAATGAATGTGGATGTCTGAGTATCTTTGTAGTAAGAAATAAAGTATTTGAGCATATACTCATATACTCAGGAGTAGTACATCTGGATCAAATGGTGGATCTATTCCCACTTTTTATAAGAAAACTTTAGACTCCTGACATATGTTCAATGCATTTGTCTTTCTAAATGAGGATTGATCATCTTACCCCGTGTCCGCTTTCTTGATTATCTTCTTTAGGTGTATAGATTTCATTATGTTTATCATATCTTGTAGGTCTATATAAGCGAGTATATTCCATGTTTGTCTTTCTCCTTCTGGGATACTTCACTCAGAATGATCTTTTCTAGATACCACCATTTGCCTGCAAATTCCATGATTTCCTCATTTTGATTGCTGAGTAGTATTCCATTGTGTAAAAATACCACAATTTCTGTATCCATTCCTCCATTGATGGACATCTAGGTTGTTTCCAGGTTCTGGCAATTACAAATAAAGCTGCTACAAACATGGTTGAGCAAATGTCCTTGAGACTCTACCTAGCAGTGTTTCAAAGTAGATAATAAGTCTCATAACCAAACTTCAGCAGAGTACAGGGAATCATATGAAAGAAGGGGAGCTTGATGTGGAAAGGATAGGAGCTCCACAAGGACCAAACATATCTGGGCACAGGGTCTTTTCTGAGATAGACACTCAACTAAAGACCATAACTGGATATAACCTAGAACCTCTGCTCAGATGTGCCCCGTGATAGCTCAGTAACCAATTGGTTTCCTATAGTAAGAGGAACAAGGACTATTTCTAACAGGAACTCAATGGCAGGCTCTTTGACCTCCCCACCAAGAGAGGAGCAGTCCTGTTAGGCCACAGAGGAGGACTTTGTAGCCAGTCTTGAAGATACCTGACAAAACAGAGTCATATGAAAGGGGAGGAGATCCTCCCCTATCAGTGGACTTGGAAAGTGGCAGGGAGGAGATGAGGGAGGGAGGATGGGATTGGGGAGGGAATGAGGGAGCGGGATACAGCTGGGATACAGAGTTAACAAAATGTAACTAATAAGAAAAATAAAATTAAAAAAAAGAAACCTTTAGACATATTTCTAAAGCATCTACCATAGTTTACACTGCTTCTAAAAGCATGTAAGAATTCCTACTTCCTCTCATACATACTACAATTTGAAGTCATTTGTATTCATAATAATTGACATTATGACTGAGGTGAAATGGGATCTCAATCTTTAATCTGTATTTCCTGGGTGGTTAAACAGGTTGAACATATTTTAAAGTATTTAATATTTATTTGAAGTTTTCCTTTGAGAGATTTCTATTAAGTTCCATAGTCTTTCCTTTGTTGCAGTTCTTTGTATATCCTATGTACTAACATTCTGTTAAACTGGCAACAATTTTCTCCTAGTCTCTGTGCTTCCTCTTCAATTCAGTGATTGTGCTGCTGTACAGATTTTATTTACATAATATCTGATTTATCAATTGTTGCTCTTATTCCCTGTGATACTGGAGTCTATTCAGGATGTCTCATCTTTGTCTATAATAAGTTGAAGTATACTCCCTACTTTTTCCTCAGACAATTTTACAGTACCATTTAAAAATGGTTCCTTTTACTTCTTTTCCTTTTATTTACTCCTCTTTTCTCATACAGTGTGTTTCAGCACTGTAAGGAATAGGCTTGAATAGAATAGACACCCTTCTCTTATTCCTGATCTTAGTGAAAATGCTTTCAGTTTTTTTCCATTTAGCATGATGTTAGCTAAGGGATTGTTATATACATCCTCTATTATGCAGAGATATATTTCCTACAGCCTTAGCCTCTTCATAACTTTTATTATGAAGTGATATTAGATTCTCTCAAAGACCTCTTCTGTACCGATGAAGGTGATCATGTGACTTCTATCATTTATTTCATTTATGTGATGAATCATTTTTATTGATTTATGTATGTTTTCCCATTGCATTGCTGGAAAGAAACTAATTTAGTCAGGATTAATGATATTTTTACTCTGATATGGAATTAGATTTGTAAATCTTTTTTTTTTCATTTTAAACTTTACTTAGAATTTGCTTATTTTTCATTAATTAACTTATTTTTTATTTAGTTTTTATTTTTATTTTTAGTTACATTTTGTTAACTCTGTGTCCCAGCTGTATCCTGCTCCCTCATTCCCTCCCCAACCCCACACTCCCTCCCTGGTCTTGTCTCCTCCCTGCCCCTTTCCAAGTCCACTGATAGGGGAGGACCTTCTCCCCTTTCATTTGACCTTGTTTTATCAGGTATCTTCAGGGCTGGCTGTAGAGTCCTCTTCTGTGGCTTAACAGGACTGCTCCTCCACTGGGGGGGGGGGGAGTCAAGGAGCCTGAGCTTGAGATCCTGTTAGAAATAGTCCTTGTTCCCCTTATTTGGAAAACTACTTGGTTACTGAGCTACCATGGGCCACATCCAAGCACAAGTTCTAGGATATATCCATAAATGGTCCTTGGTTGAGAGTCAGTCTCAGAAAAGACCCTGTGCCCGGATATATTTTGTCCATGTAGAGCTCCAATCCATTCCATATCATACTAACTCCCCTTTTTTCATATGATTCCCTGCACTCTGCCGAGGGTTTGGTTATGAGTCTTAGTGTCTGCTTTGAAACACTGCTAGGTAGAGTCTTTCAGATGCCTTTTGCGATAGATTCCTGTCATACCTTCAATGCACATCCCATTTGTCTTTCTAAATGAGGATTGATCATCTTCGCCCATGTCCATTTTCTTGATTATCTTCTTTAGGTGTGTAGATTTCATTGTGTTTATCATATCTTGTAGGTCTATACAAGCAAGTATTTACCATATTTTTCTTTCTCCTTCTGGGATACTTCACTCAGAATGATATTTTCTAGATCCCACCACTTGCCTGCAAATTTCATAATTTCCTCCTTTTTGATTGCTGAGTAGTATTCCATTGTGTAAAAATACCACATTTTCTGTATCCATTCCTCCGTTGATGGACATCTGGGTTGTTTCCAAGTTCTGGTTATTACAAATAAAGCTGCTACAAACATGGTTGAACAAATGTCCTTGTTGTGTACTTGAGCAAATTTTGGGTATATACCTAGGAATGGTATAGCTGGGTCTTGAGGTAGCACTACTCCTATTTGAGAAAGTGCCAGATTGACTTGCAAAGTGGTTGTACCAGTTTACATTCCCACCAGCAATGGAGGAGGGTTCCCCTTTCTCCATAACCTCTCCAGCATGTGTTATCACTTGAATTTTTTCATCTTGGCCATTCTGATGGGTGTAAGGTGAAATCTCAGGGTTGTTATGATTTGCATTTCCCTAATGGCTAATGAGGTTGAGCATTTCTTTAAGTGTTTCTCTGCCATTCGATGTTCCTCTTTCGAGAATTCTCTGTTTAGCTACGTTCCCCATTTTTTAATGGGATTACTTGGTTTGTTGCTTTTCTGCATCTTTAGTTCTTTATATATACTGGATATTAGTCCTCTGTCATATAAAGGTTTAGTGAAGATTCTTTCCCAATCTGTAGGCAGTCGTTTTGTTTTGATGACAGTGTCTTTTGCTTTACAGAAGCTTTTCAGTTTCATGAGGTCCCATTTATTGATTGTTGCTCTTAGAGCCTGTGCTGTTGTTGTTCTGTTCAGGAAGTTGTCTCCTGTGCCAATGAGTTCTAGGCTGTTCCCCACTTTTTTTTCAATTGATTTAGAGTATCTGATTTTATGTTGAGTTCCTTAATCCAGTTGGACTTTAGTTTTGTGCAGGGTGATAAATATGGATCTATTTGCATTTTTCTGCATGTAGACATCCAGTTGGTCCAGCACCATTTGTTGAATATGCTGTCTTTTTTCCATTGAATGGATTTGGCTTCTTTGTCAAATATCGAGTATTCATAGGTGTGTGGGTTTATTTCTGGGTCTTCTATTCGGTTACATTGATCCTCCTTTCTGTTTCTATGTCAGTACCATGCAGTTTTTATTACTGTTGCTCTGTATTACAGCTTGAGATTTGGAATGGAGATACCTCCAGATGATCTGTTGTTGTACAGGATTGTTTTGGAGATTCTGGGTTTTTTCTTGCTCCATATGAAGATGAGAATCTTTTTTTCAAGGTCTGTGAAGAATTGAGTTGGTATTTTGATGGGAATTGCATTGAATCTGTAGATTGCTTTTGGCAGGATGGCCATTTTCACAATGTTAATCCTACCAATCCATGAGCACGGGAGGTCTTTCCATCTTCGGATATCTTCTTCAATTTCTTTCTTCAGAGACTTGAAGTTTTTCTCAAACAGGTCTTTCACTTGCTTGGTTAGATTCACACTTTATGTTATAAGTGGCTATTGTGAAGGATGTTGTTTCCCTAATTTCTTTCTCAGTCTTTTTGTCTTTGGTATACAGGAGGGCTTCTGATTTTTTTGAGTTGATTTTGTATCCTGCCACTTTGCTGAAGGTGTTTATCAGCTGAAGAAGTTCTCTGGTTGAATTTTTGGGGTTGCTCATGTATACTATCATATCATCTGCAAATAGTGACACTTTGACCTCTTCCTTTCCGATTTGTATCCCCTTGATCTCCTTTAGTTTTCTTATTGCTCTGGCTAGGACTTCAAGTACTATGTTGAAGAGATATGGAGACAATGGGCAGCCTTGTCTTGTCCCTGATTTCAGTGGGATTGATTTAAGTTTCTCTCCATTGAGTTTGATGTTAGCCATAGGCTTGCTGTATATTGCCTTTACAATCTTTAGGTATGTGCCTTGTATCCCTGATCTCTCCAAGACTTTAAACATGAATGGGTATTGGACTTTGTCAAATGCTTTTTCATCATCTAAGGAGATGATCATGTGGTTTTTCTCCTTCATTTTGTTTATGTGGTGGATTACATTGATGGATTTCTGTATGTTGAACCACCCTTGCATGCTTCGGATGAAACCTACTTGGTCATGGTGGATTATATCTTTGATGTGTTCTTGGATTCGGTTTGCAAGTATTTTATTGAGTATTTTTGCATCAATGTTCATAAGAGAGATAGATCTGAAATTCTTTTTTTTTTTGGATCTTTGTGTGGTTTAGGTATCAAGGTGACTGTGGCTTCATAGAATGTGTTCGGTAGTGTTCCTTCCGTTTCTATTTTGTGGAATAGTTTGAGGAGAATTGGTATGAGCACTTCTTTGAAGGTCTTGTAGAATTCTGTGCTGAAGCCATCTGGCCCAGGGCTTTTTTTGGAGGGGAGAATGTTAATGACTGTTTCAATTTCCTTGGGAGATATAGGGCTATTCAGTCTTTCTACCTGATCTTGATTTAATTTTGGTAGGTGGAATCTGTCAAGAAAATTATCCATTTCATTTAGATTTTCAAATTTTGTGGCATATAGGCTTTTGTAGTATGACCTAATAATTGTTTGGATTTCCTCAGTGTCTGTAGTTATGTCCCCATTTTCATTTCTGATTTTGCTGATTTGGATAGTTTCTCTCTGCTTTTTTGTTAGTTTGGCTAAGGGTTTGTCTATCTTGTTGATTTTCTCAAAGAACCAGCTTTTTGTTTCATTGATTCTTTGGATAGTTTTATTTGTTTCTAATTGGTTGATTTCAGCCCTTAGTTTGATTATTTCAAGCCATCTGCTCCTCTTGGGTGTATCTGCTTCTTTTTTTCCTAGGTTTTTCAGTTGGGCCATTAAGTTGTTTGTCTGTGATATTACGAATTTCTTCTTGCAGGCACTCAGTGCTATAAATTTTCTTCTGAGCACTGCTTTCAATGTATCCCATAAATTTGGGTATGTTGTGCCTTCATTTTCATTGAATTCTAGGAAGTCTTTAATTTCTTTCTTTATTTCTTCCTTAACCCAGCTGTCATTGAGTAGTAAGTTGTTCAGTTTCCATGTGCATGTCGGCTTTTTGTTATTTCTGTTGTTGTTGATGTCCAGCTTTAGTCCATGGTGGTCAGATAGTATACAAGGGATTATTTCAATCCTTTTGTATCTTTTGAGGCTTGCTTTGTGACACACTATATGGTCTATTTTGGAGAAGGTTCCATGCGGTGCTATAAAGAAGGTGTATTCTTTTGAGTTTGGGTGAAAAGATCTGTAGATGTATATTAGGTCCATTTGATTTGGGGATTCTGTGAGTGCTTTTTTTTCCCTATTTGGTGTCTGTCTAGTTGATCTGTCCCTTGGTGAAAGTGGAGTGTTGAAGTCCCCCACTATTAAGGTATTCGTATCAATGTATGATTTATGCTTTAATAATGTTTCATTTACGAATGTCGGTGCTCTTGTATTTGAGGCATAGATATTCAAGATTGTGATGTCCTCTTGTTGGATTTTTCCTTTGATGAGAATATAGTGGCCGTCCTTATCTTTTTTGATTAACCTGGGTTGAAAGTCTATTTTATTAGATATTAGGATAGCTACTCCAGCTTGTTTTCTGGAACCATTTGCTTGAAAAACATATTTGCAGCCCTTTACTCTGAGGTAGTGTTTATATTTGTTGCATAGGTGTGTTTCTTGGATGCAACAGAATGTTGGATCCTGTTTCTGTAACCATTCTGTTAGCCTGTGTCTTTTTATTGGTGAGTTGAGTCCATTGATATTGATAGATAATAGTGACCAATGCATGTTAGTTCCTTTTGTAATGGAGTCTGTGATCTTACCCTATTTCATTTCTTGTTTTCTTTTCATTTTTGCTGGGATATTATATGTATGCCCTGTTTTCTTGGGTGAATTTGTTTTCGTTGGATTAGAGTTTTCCTTCTAGTATCTTCTGTAGGGTTTGTTTGCTGTATAGATATTGCGTAAATTTTGTTTTGTCATGGAATATTTTGTTTTCTCCATCTATGTTGATTGAAAACTTTGCAGGGTATAGTAGTCTGGGTTGACATTTGTGATCTCTTAGAGTCTCCATGATACTTTCCCAGGCCCTTCTGGCTTTCATAGTTTCTGATGAGAAGTCTGGAGTGATTCTGATAGGTCTACCTTCATATGTTACTTGGCCTTTTTCCCTGGCTGCTTTTAATATCTTTTCTTTGTTCTGTAGATTTAGTGTTTTGACTATGATGTGACGTGATGTGTTTCTTTTCTGGTCTAGTCTATTTGGTGTTCTGTAGGCCTCTTGTATATTTATGGACATCTCTTTCTTTAAGTTGGGAAAATTTTCTTCTATGATTTTCTTGAAAATATTTTCTGGACCTTGGAGCCTGGAGTCTTCTTTTTCATCAATTCCCATTATTCTTAGATTTTGTCTTTTCATAGCATCCTTGATTTCTTGGATATTTTGTGACTGGAACTTTTCTGATTTTACTTTTTCTTTGAGAGAAGTATCAATTTCTACAAGTGTGTCTTCAGCTCCAGAGATTCTCTCTTCCATCTCTTGTATTCTGTTGGTGATGCTTACTTTTGTGGTTCCTGATCTTTTCTCCAAGTTCTCCAGCTCCAGGGTTTTCTCGTTTTGTGTTTTCTTTATTTATTCTAATTCTCTTTTCATGCCTTGCACCATTTCTTTCATGTGTTTGAATTTGGATTCCTGTCTCTCTACGATGGACTCTATTTCTTTGTTCATTTCCTTTTTATATGTCACTAATTTTTTTTCTACTTGTGTCTCTATTTGTTTGGCTATGTTTGCATGTGTTTCTTTAAGGATTTTGTCTATTTATTCTTTCTTTACCTCCAATTGACTGGCCAACTCTTTGAAAGATTTGTTCATTTCCTCCTTATGAGCCTCAAATAATTGAGCCAGCATGGCTTTAACGTCATTTTTCTGTGCTTCTGATGAATTGGAGTATCCATCGATTTTGGGGTTTGCTGGTGAAGTCATGAAGTCCTTCCTGATTTATGTTGGAAGTGTTCTTTCGCTTACCCCTGGCCATTGGCTTATCTGAAACCTTCCCTGTTTGTTTTTGGATTCTGCAGATCAGACTGGTACTGTTTCTCTCTGGCGTCTGGAGACTTCTTCAGGAAGCTGAGAACTCTCAGCATGTCCTGAGGACTACCTGTACTTGTGGAAGAAATGTATGCAGGCACAAACGGGGCAAATGCAAGTGTGTGCGTGCGCGCGCGAGCGAGAGTGTGAGTGTGTGTGTGTGTGTGTGTGTGTGCGTGTGTATGTGTAAGTGTGCGTGGACGTGTGTCTCGAGGGACAGAGTGATGGCTAATGTTGAACCCTTGAGTGTGTGGGAGGGGCTCTGCACTGTATATGTCTCAGGCACTAGTGATGATCGCAGCGCAATTTCTGGCATTAACTGCCTTAACTCCTCAATTAGACCCACAGAGCAGGAACTTCAATGTCCCTAGTGCCCCTCTGTTTCCCAAAGTGGGTATATGGGTGGGAGGGGGTTTGATGCCTGGCTTCTGTTTTAGAAGGACCCAGGATCTGGGGAGCTGCAGATTCTCAAGGGTGCACTCACTTACAGGCAGGTCACTTGGCAGAGATCAGGGTATCTGGTCTCTCTGCTCTCTGGTTTGGCCCTGCTTCTTTGATGTGATCCGCCAGTTCCGTGCTGCTGTCATTGCCAGGTTCTAAGGTCTTGCTGCAGCTGGAGATTTTAGGGTGGTCACGTCAGTTGGGATCAGGGTAATCAGGCTTTCTGTTCTCTGGTTTGGCCCTGGTTAGTCTTAAACTGGAGGGCTGATGTGCCCTGCCACCTCAGTGCTGCTCCGCCACCAGGTTAGAAAGTCCCGCTGTAACTGGAGACTAGGTCGCTAGTCCAGATGCTTTCTGGGAAGTCCTGGGATATCTTCACTGTGCTCTCCAAGCTTGGGAGGCCCAGCGCTTGGTGTGTCTAGCTTGTATGACGTTTCTGCCTGGTTTTGGTGAGTATATAGCATATTCTCTGTCACTGTGGGATTAGGCGGGCCGTACCATCAGTGATGGCTATCCTGCAGAGCTACTTTGGTGTCTAGCAGATTCGGACCCTGGGAGGATGGTGCAGCCGCCGTGCGAATCTGGGACTCTGAGACACGTACTACTGGCCTTTGCTGCTAAAAGGCTTGGAGCTCCGCCTCAGTGGCTGTAGACCCCTGGTAGTTAGGTCTGCGCTGAGAAAGACCAGCCCACTGTGCCAAGGAGGAGGGAGGTCTGGGGGAGGGGAGTGCTGCGAGATCAAAGGATCATTTCTCACCTTCCCCAAACAAGTCCCCAGGTGACCCGAGACCAAAGTTTTCACCTCCTGCGATGTTCCCTGTTGTTTAGAAAGCCTCACCGTTGTTTTCCTGGGTTAGAGGTCCTTCCATTCACCAACTCAGAAGTTAAGCTATTCCACAGCTCAGAAACTGTCTGTGCTAGTTGCCATCTTGGCTCCGCCCCGGATTTGTAAATCTTTTACTAAGAATTTTTGTATCTATGCTCCTCAGGAATATTAGACTATAATTCTCCCCTCTCTTTGTTTGGGTTTTTATTTCTTTTGGTATCAGGGTTATACTGGCTTCATAGGAAGAGTTTGGAATACTGTCTTCCTTTTACTATTTATGAATTAATTTAAGTAATATTGGTATCATTTCTTTTTTTGAATTCCTGGTAGAATTATGCAATTAATCTATCAAGTCCTAGATTATTTTATTTATTTATTTATTTGTTGTAAGACTATTTGTGATTCTTCAATCTAATTTCAGTTTATGTCTTCTTAAACCTAATTTCTGTTTAAGTTAATTTTAAAAATAAAGACTTCTTCATAGCTAAAATGATATAATCAACAATAAAGTAACATACAAAAATTAAATCCTAGGAAAATATAGCTGTAACATACAAGATGGATGAAGGAGCAAATTTCTTTACAAATTGCTTTATGAGTTAGGAAAATGATGAATAATCCAGTAAAAATGAGCATAAGATATAAACAAACAATTTAACAAGAGAAGTAAAAATGACCAATAAATATAATGATTCCAATATTCTTAATAATCAAAGAAAATAAGATTTCAATATTTATCAGATCAACAAAAGATGCAGTGTTAAAGATATTGAGACATTAACAATTTATACATTGCTAATTAAATTGAAAATTCATGCAAATTTTCTGAAAAATGTTTATAATATGACAAACTATACATTTATTCAACAACTTAAGATTTTTAGCATTTAACCCTAGGGAAATTTATAAATGTTACCCTAAATGTTTATTGTAGTGTGTACATGCATAATTGTATATGAAGGCATGATAATAAAAAGCTATTCATTATTAAGAAACTAGTTAAATTGTGATGAGATTATATGATGAGAGATCATATATTATTGAATTGGGTAGTTCTTGTTTTACACATACGGGGGGGAATTATAATAGGCAATTTACAAACGTTTTACCTAAAATACGAGATAAGTTATGTAAACACAAAACAATGAAGATCAGATTTCAGTACTGTTTACTATAGAGTTTACTTTTACCATATGCATATGTAATAGGAATAGACAATTTACAATTTATTATATACTGTGTCACAAAGAATAAGTTGATAGATACCACCAATATTTACAAATATGAATGATCTTCAATAATTTTTAAATAAAACATTACAAATATTTCTTGAGGGAAAGTTTGACAAATTTATATACTAATATATCTTGAAATATAAAATATTGTAGCGTTATCTCATTGGAAAACATGAAACAACTAATTTTGAACAAGAATAAATCCTACCAGATGTCAAAATGTTCTATAAAGATTAATATATGCAATGGGAATAAGAATAGCAAGATAAATTAAAATAATTGGATAGAAGATTCAGAAGCTAGTATTTTTCTATTCATTAAAAATATGCTATTGTACTATACATTAAAGCATCTGAAAATATTGAATTATTCCACAAAGAATTTGACAACAATTTGTTGGAAAGGTGTGAACATTATCTCTATTTACGTATCACATTAAATCATAGTCCAGAATGATTATACCTTTATATAAATATATTACAAGAAAATCCAAGTGAAGACGTTCATGATGTTTACATGATATCAAACAGATAAGGATTTTCTGAATATGATATAAAGGCCAAGAATAGGTGTAAAATGATTTAATCATTATAAGCACACAAGCACATTTGTATGTGTCTTTAGGATCAAAGTGGAGTTTAACAATGTTAAAAGAGAACAAATTGATAAACAATGTACAATAATTATGGCAGACAATGAATACTATTACTCATATATTAAGGAACTGTGTTAACTCAAATTCTTTTATCTACAAGTGATAGAAATCAAATAGAATAGGAAAAAGAGAGATATTACCACAGTTTAATGAGCAACAACAAGAAAAACAGGCCAATAATAGGAAAAGACATTCAGGAAAAATGATTAGTGAGATTTGTATATTATAATATGGAATAGTTTTTAATATGGAATAGTTTTATGTTGAAAGAAAAAACAGATTATAGGAGTATAAGCAGTATGTTTGCATTTGTGCGAATTAACATATTTACAAATATTTATATAGTAGAACAAATATTTGGAAGAATACACTGTTAACCAGCTCTGAAGAATATGCTAGCCATTGGATAGATGTGGATATTGGCCAAATAGAGTGCTAGTCAGAGCTGTGATATGCTAAATACTAAACTTTGAAGACTCAGTATAAAAATGTGAAAAATCCTCATTAATGGTTTTATATTTATTATATATAGAATAATGTTAATTTTGGTACTAGATTTGATAAAATGCATCATTAATTTATTTGCTTCCATTTTCCTTGTTTTTTTTGTTTTAAATTTCATTGTAGCTCTTGAAAGTTTAGAATTACATATGTTCTCTCATTGTATTTGTTTTGGATAATGTAAGAATTTAAAAATTCTTGTCTCTAAGTTGATGTTAGTTATGTGTAAATTCCTATTTCATACATTCATACACTGAGCACATATTATATACAAATGAATCATTATATGTGCTCCATATTGAGAAAAATGTATCTAGTTTTATTTTGAAAAAAAAGTACACAAACATTTAATCTTTTAAACTTGAGACCCACCGCATGGGAGAGAGCCAACCCCTGACACTATTAATATACTCCTCTATGCTTGCAGATAAGAGACTAGCATAATTATCTTCTAAGAGGCTCCACTCAGCAGTAGATTGAACAGATGTTGAGACTCAACAGCCAAATATTAGGTGGAACTGAGGGACCCAGACAGAACAAGAACTTCACAAGAAGACCATAGAAGTCAACTAACAGAGGACCATCTGGGCTCACAAAGACTGAACCACCAACCAAAAAGCAAGCATGGGCTGGACCCAGGCCCCTTACACATATGTAAGCTGATGGACAGCTCAGTCTTCATGAGGGTCCCCTATGAATTAGAGAGGGAGCTGTTTCTGACATGGACTCTATTGCCTGTTTTTCTGTCACTTCCGCCTAGCTGGGCTGCCTTGTGGGGCTTCAGTGGAAGAGAATGTGCTTCGTCCTAATGCTACTAGGTGTGCTAGGGGTGAATTGGTAGGGATGGGGCTCAAATTTTCTGAAAAGTCGAGGGTGGAAAGGGGAAAGACAGTGGGGGGTCTGACTAAGAGGAGAAGAGGGAAGGGTCTGTAATAGTACATAAAGTGAATAAGTTATTTTTAATTTAAAAAACCATACCCCCTCCACAAAAAAAAAACCCATCCAAACAAAACAAAGAACAACAAAAACCAAAGAGGAACAGGGAGGTACAAGTCCTTGAGGGAATTTCATGAAGAAGGCATTAAAAGAAGCATTCAGAATCCAGTGAATTTAAGATCATAAACAATTGCTGGAGGTTGGATATTCTGGAGCATTGGAGTATGATATTCAGAAAATAAAATCCAATAGTGAATCATGTACCTAGTAGGTTGACAAAGCTAGCTGTACAGAGTGTGTTAATTTAAGTGCAATTGAGATTTCTCATAGACTCCTCAGAAGATCCTCACATATGGCACCAAGTGTGTTTGTTAAATGCATTAGTTAGAAAGTCAGAATCACCAATATGCTGGTGTCACATTAAAGAAAGAAAGCAAATCACTTACTCTTGGACTAGTTTAACCAAACATGAGCCCATGAGCTCATATTTGAATTCTCTACTTTTCTCTGTGGTTTGTCTTTCTTTTTCTTATGTTTTCTGGCCTATCTGTAATAACCCTATTGCTTGAATCTGTGCCTCTATGCCTGCCTGTATGCTATCAATATTTTCTGTATCTACATCCCTAACAAAGGTCTTCTGTTCTTTTATTGAACAGCACAGAAAGCATCACATGAGGAAGGAGTGAGGGATACTTTATTGAAAGCTTTGTAGTTTTACAAGAGATAAAACTTATTGACTCCAGTTGACCTCGACTGACCCAAAAAACAAATATATGCCATCAAGCAGTTTCTGTATATTACTTTGAACATTTATTGTGCATATTTATTTTATAAGCCCACATTTATACTACTTGCTCTTTTCAGCAAATTATTATCATAACACAAACAGACACACATTTTGTTCCCAGAGTTGGGGTATGGAAGTGTACATATCTGGTGATTAAAACTATGAACTAGTTTAGGTTGTAAGAGTTGATTATATGGAAATTCAAGACTTTTGGCTGTTGCATTGTTTTTAAAAGACAGGCTAAACAAACATATTGAGTACACAGTAGGGTATCAGTCTCAAATTTTACCTCAAGGTCTATTTTTTGGACGCTGCTATTAAGGTCAAAGCCTGGCATTTCTGGATAGCTTCTTAAGTTGGTGTAATATGATGGACACACATTCTCAGCTAGGCTTTCTCTCAGCCTGATCTGGGGAACCCCAGATCTTCTAAGGAGCAACACATAACCCTTAGAGAGATTACAAACCCAAACTTTTTCCAATAAGAAACCCATTCAGGAATCACCTAGGGATACCTGGAAACATCCATCCTATGATAATGAAATGTCTCTGTGTCTTGACTTTCAACCAATGATCTTTAACCATAGATGTAGTTCTTCCTCCACCCATTGGATAATTAAATACTATATTCCCCCTATTATGATAGGACTGTGTTACTGTATGTAAATCAAATGTCCCTGTCACCTCTAACCCCAGCAAATCAAACACATTCACCCTTAAAACCCTTCTCACTGCCATAGGTTTATAAGTACCTGATTTCACATGAAATGAATGTGATGCACACTACCATCAGCTTTTAGCCTCAACCTTCTGAGATTTGTCATTTATTCTGTAGATAAAGGGCTCCCCACCTCCTTGAAAATTTTCTCTGAACTCCTGGGGCTTGGCTTCCAGCCAGGCCACCATAGCTGTCTCCATCACCATTGGTGCCTGACCACTGGCAAAGCAACTTTTAGGCCTGTATCTCACCGGACCTGTCTTCTAGGGCCCTTCCAGGGTCTGAGTTTTGCTAGACGCCTGTTTTACTGCAAGACAACTAGGCATGGGCTTTTACCCACATCCCTGTCATTTTACAGTGGCTTAACCAAAGGGGCCCTAACTCTTCAGAATCATCACAAGCTTTTGGAACTCCTCAGCTTTTACTCTGTTGCCAGCAATCTCATTTAAAAGAGCTAACTGTAATACCTAGTGGAGACTGGGGGTCTTGCCTAGCCCATGGGCCTCCCCCTGAGCACTCTAGCTGATTCTGAATGAAATGAAACAAGTTATTCTGTTCTTACTCCCACTGGAGAAATGAGCTTCCAGCATGGTGTTCAGCCTGGAAGTAGTGGCAGGGTACCTGGAACAACACTTATTAACTCAGCTGTGAGGTCCAGCAAAGTTCTAGTCTTTTAGAATGTGAGAGGAATTTGCATGAACTATCACCAAAGTGAAGATTGTGCTTATAGGTCTAAGTAAATCGCCTGGACAGCAGTGTTATTATTAAACTGGTTATGTATCTATTGCCTACTGCCTTTTTAAAAGACTGCCTAGAACTAGTATTGAGACTAGGAGGTTGAATATATGTTAGCCCTCAAATGAATGTGTTTGGAAGGCAACTTACATGATTTCTTTTTCTTTCCCCTCCTCCAACTCTGCCCAGATTCTTCTGCTCCCTACCCATACAAGTTCATGTTCTTTTCCTCTCACAGAAATAACAAAAATAAAACATTTTTTCTTTTTAAAAAAATTATTTATTTTATTTTATAATTTATTCAATTTACATCCTGATTGCAGCCCCCTCCCTCTTCTCCTCCTGGTCCTACCTTCCTCCCCTCTTTCCCCCTATCCTTCTCCTCTAGTCCATAGAAACGGAGAGTCTCCTCCTTTACCATCTGACCCTAGCCTATCAAGTCTCATGAGGACTGCTGCATCTTCTTGCTTGTGGTGTGGCAAGGCTGCTTTGCCAGCCAGGAGTGATCAAAGAGCATGCAACCAAGTTCATGACAGAGACAGCCCTTGTTGCCCTTACCATGGAACCCACAGTAAGACTGAGCTACCTACAGGCTACATCTGAGCAGGGGGTCGATGTCCTCTCCATGCATGGTCCTTGGTTGGAGTATCAGTCTCTGCAGGTCCCATTGGTCTCAGGTTTTTTGGATCTGTTGGTCTCCTTGTGGAGCTTCTGTCCTCTCTAGGTCTTTCTATCTCTCCCTTCTTCCATAAGATTACCTGTATTCTGCCCCAAATTTGGCTATGAGTTTCAGTATCTGCTTTGATGCCCTGCTGGGTAGGGCATCATTCAGAGGACATCTATGTTAGGTTGCTCTCTTGTTTTATTTCATCACCCACTTCTGGTGTATGTTCTATTTGTCCTTCTGAAGGAGAATTAAGCATCCTCCCTAGAGACCTCCTTGTTATTTTGCTTCTTATGGTTATCCTGTATTATATGGCTAATATCTGCTTATAGGTGAGTATATACCATGTGTGTCTTTTTGCTTATGGGTTAACTCACTCAGAATGATCTTTTCTAGTTCCATCAATTTGCCTGCAAATTTCATGATTTCCTTGATTTTATAGTTGGGTAGTATTCCATTGTGTAAATGAATCACAATTTCTGTATCCATTCTTCATCTGAAGAACATCTAGGTTGTTTCTAGATTCTGGCTATTACAAATAAAGTTGCTGTGAATATAGTCCTTGCTGTATGATGGAGCATCTTTCAGGTATACGTCCAGGGGTAGTATAGCTGCGTCTTGAGGTAAAGCTATTCCCAATTTTCTGAGAAAGCACCAGATTGATTTCAAAGCGGTTGTACAAGTTTGCGCTCCCACCAGCAATGGAAGAGTGTTCCCCTTTCTTCACATCTTCAATAACATGTGCTGTCACTTGAGTTTTTGATCTTAGCCATTCTGATGAATGTAATATGGGATTCAGAGTAATTTTTGATTTCTGTTTCCCTGATGACTAAGGACACTGAGCTTTTCTTTAAGGCTGCCTGGTCTCTCCATATCTCTTCACCATAGTACTGGAAGTCCTAGCTTGAGTAATAAGACAAGTAAAGTAGATCAAGGAAGAAAAGGAAAGGAGAAAGTCAAAGTATCGACACTCATAGATGATATGATAGTATACATAAATGACCCTCAAAATTCTACAAAGAACTCCTACAGCTGATAAACACCTTCATCCAAGTGGCTAGATACAAAATTAACTCAGAAAGAGAAACAGTAGCACCCCTGTGTACAAAAGACAAACTGACTGAGAAAGAAATTACAGAAACAACACCCTTCACAGTAGCCACAAAACCCATAAAGTATATTGACATAACTCTAACCAAGCAAGTGAAACACTTGTATGAAGAAAACTTCAAGACTGTGAAGAAAGAAATTAAAAAAGATATCAAGAGATGGAAAGCTCTCCCATGCTAATGTATTGGTAAGATTAACATAAAAAAATTGCCATCCTACCAAAAGATATATATATATATATATATATATATATATATATATATATATATATATTCAATGAAATTCCATCCAAATGCCAACATAATTCTTTACAGACTTTGAAATATCAATTCTCAACTTCACATGGAAAAAACAAACAAACAAACTAAAACCCAGAATAGTTAAAACAATCTTATACAATAGAAGATCTTCTGGAGGTATCTCTAGCCCTGATCTCAAGCTGTACTACAGAGCAATAGTAATAAAAACTTCATGGTACTGGAATAGAAACAAACTGGTGGATCAATGGAATGAAGGGAACACCCATTCATAAACCCACACACCTATGCATACACTTGATTTTTGACAAAGATACCAACACCATACAATGGAAAAAAGACAGCCTCTTCAACAAGTTGTGCTGATTTAACTGGATGTCTACATGTAGAAAATGCAAATAGATCCATACTTATCACACTGCACAAAAGTAAAGTCTAAGTGGATCAAAGACCTCAACATAAAACCAGACACACTAAATTAGTTAAAAGAAAAATTTAAGAAGAGCCTTGACCTCACTAGCACAGGAGACAACTTCCTGGATAGAACACCAACAGCACAGGATCTAAGATCAACAATGAGTAAATGAGACCTCATGAAACTGAAAACCTCTGTAAAGCAAAGGACACTGTCAACAGAAGAAAATCACAGCCTACAGACTGGGAAAAGATCTTTACAAACTGTGCATCTGACAGAGGGTTAATATCCAAAATATAAAAGAACTCAGCAAATTAAAACAAACAAACCAAATAACCCAATTAAATTGAGGTACAGAACTACAGAAAGAATTTTCAACAGAGGAATATCAAATGTCTGAGAATCATAGCCTGTTTTTTTTTTTTTTTTTTTCTTTGATTGATCTTGGTAGTTCTTCAGGGGATGAGTGAAAAGTTGAGTCAGAATAATGTCACAGGGTAAAACAAAGCCTTACTTTTTATTCACTTTATCTATGTATATACATGTAGTCAAAGAAGCATGAGTAACACTTATATAGACCTATAAGATATGATAAACATAATGAAATCTATACACCTAAAAATGATAATCAAGAAAGCGGACACTGGGTAAGATAATCAAACCTCATTTAGAAAGACAGATGCAATGTGCATTGAACGTATGACAGGAGTCTACCGCAGAAGGCATCTGAAAGACTCTACTTAGCAGTGTTTCAGAGCAGATACTAAGACTCAAAACCAAACCTTCGGCAGAGTACAGGGAATCATATGAAAGAAGGGGAGTTAGTATGATGGGGTAAGAATAGGAGTTCCACAAGGACCAAATACATCTGGGCCACAGGGTCTTTTTGAGACTGACACTCAACCAAGAACCATGTATGGATATAACCTAGAACCTCTGCTCGGATGTAGCCCATGGTAGCTCAGTAACCAATTGGTTTCCCATAGTAAGGGGAATAAGGACTATTTTTAACAGGAACTCAGTGGCTGACTCTTTGACCTCCCCACCCCCCAAGGGAGGAGCAGTCCTGTTAAGCCACAGAGGAGGACTTTGCAGACCTGATAAAACAGGGTCAGATGAATGGGGAGGAGGTCCCCCCCATCAGTTGACTTGGAAAGGGGAAGGGCGGAGAGGAGGGAGGGAGTGTGTGATTGGGAGGGAATGAGGG
This sequence comes from Psammomys obesus, assembly GCF_907164565.1. Classification (NCBI taxonomy): domain Eukaryota; kingdom Metazoa; phylum Chordata; class Mammalia; order Rodentia; family Muridae; genus Psammomys; species Psammomys obesus. The sequence continues at coordinate 3,600,590 of NW_026591872.1, read as the reverse complement.
AGCGGGATACAGCTGGGATACAGAGTTAATAAAATGTAATAAGGAAAAAAATAAAAATTAAAAAAAGAAAAAATAAATAAAATAAAATGAAAAAAAGAAAAAAAAGGAAAAAAAGAAGCATGAGTAAGATGGGGAAAGAGCGTAGTAAATGTTGTTGATGATGATGATGATGATTACCAATGGTAGATTATTGCTTAAGATATTCATCAGGGTAGAGACTATGTTGAAATAGCTGGGTACTGTTCAGAAGGATAGGGTGAATGCATGGTGAAATAATCCATAGAGAATTTGCTTTAAACACAGCAGAGTGATCTAATTGAGTATCTTGAACTTAGTGTCTCTTCCAGTTAGGACAATAAGAACTCATTCAGAGATACTTGTGCTTTTGTTGTTGTTGTTGAAAATTTTATTCATGAGTACTCTATTTATAACATTTCCACTCCTCCTTCTCCATTTCCAAGTCTTTCCCTGTCTTTCATTCACTCTTGAATCATGACAAAAACTAAGCACCACCTTTATCCTCAAGCTATTATTACTATTTAATCATTAAGGATTGCTTTTACATTTGTTGTTAAAATCCATAGGCATCACAGCATGGTAGGATTATTAACTGCTTTCCTGAACAACCAAAGGCAATAACAAATAGTCTATATTGTTCTGGGATTCCACTGAAGAGCAACTCAAAAGAGGTATCATACATTTGATACTTGGGGATTTTGTTAAATAGTCTAAGGTTCTTATGGGGAGTGTTTCTATCCCAGGTGACATAGCTTCATTTACATTACACACACACATACATACACATAAACATAAACACACACATACACTGTATACAGGTACTATGAAATAGGAAGGAGAACATCAAGGGTGTATTTAACTGTGATTTTGAAAGTATGGTGGTTAATTTTTGTCAATTGACACAGGTTAGAGTCACCTGGGAAGAGAGAATCTCAAAGGAGAAACTGCCTCCATCAGAGATTGGCCTGAGACCATGTTTGTGAGCCATTTTCCTAATAGCTAATTGATAAAGGATGGTGAAGAACACTGTGGGCACTGCCATTTATGGGCAGGAGAATCTAGGCTGTATAAGGTGGCTGAGCAAACCAGGAGGGTCATACCAATAAGTAGTGTTTTTCCAGTCTTTGCATCCATTTCTTATCCTAAGTTTCTACCCTGGGTTCCCTTGATGATGGACTGCAACTCATAAGATGTAAGAAACGCTTTCCTTTCTGAAGTTGCTTTTAGTTAGTGTCTTATAACATCAGAGAGCAACTAGGACAGGGACGAATGATAATGCAAAGAGAGAGGAAGAAAAGTAAATAACAGTAAGGATGTAGCCAAATGTAAATATATTTTACTAGATTATTTAAGATATACATCTAATAACTTTTACTATTAGTGACTGAATTTTAACATATGCTCTTAAGTTAGCCCACTTAAGAGCATATGTTGAACGAGGCTTTGTAGTTAAGCATATACATCTTTAAGGTAGATGTACATTTTTTAATACTTGAGTTATTATTATTATCATTTATTACAATTTATTAAATTTTTATCCTGTCTATTATCCCTCCCTTTTCTCCTCCCAATCCCACGGTGCCTCCCACTTGTCCCCCTATGTTTTTCCCCTAGTCCACTGATAGGGGAGGTCCTCCTCCCTTTCTGTTTGACTCTAACCTATCAGGCCTCACCAGGACTGGCTACATTGTCTTCCTCTCTTGCTTGGCAAGGAGGAGGTGATAAGAGAGCTTGTCAGTGAGGTCAGGCCAAAGAAACACCATGCACCCATTATTAGGGAACCCACTTGGAGACTGAGTCTGTGGGCTACACCTGAGCCGAGTTTTTTAACTTTTTAAAAATTTTTCATATTAGTTACATTTTATTAACTCTGTATCCAAGCTGTATCCTGCTCCCTCATTCCCTCCCAATCCCACTCTCCCTCCCTCATCTCCTCCCTGCCCCTTGACAAGTTCCAATCACACCCTCCCTCCCTCATCTCTTCCCTGCTCCTTTCTAAGTCCACTGATAAGGGGAGGACCTCCTCCCCTTTCATCTGACCCTGTTTTATCAGGTATCTTCAGGACTGGCTGCAAAGTCCTCATATGTGGCCTAACAAGACTGCTCCTCCCTTGGGGGGTGGGAAGGTCAAAGAGCCAGCCATTGAGTTCCTGTTAGAAATAGTCCTTGTTCCCCTTACTATGGGAAACCAAATGGTTACTGAGCTACCACAGGCTACATCCGAGCAGAGGTTCTAGGTTATATCCATACATGGTCCTTGGTTGAGTGTCAGCCTCAGAAAAGACCCTGTGCCCAGATATATTTGGTCCTTGTGGAGCTCCTATCCTTTCCACATCATACTAACTCCCCTTCTTTCATATGATTCCCTGTACTCTGCCAAAGGTTCGGTTATGGGTCTTAGTATTGCTTTGAAACACTGCTAGGTAGAGACTTTCAGATGCCTTCTGCGGTAGACTCCTGTCATATGTTCAATGCACATCTCATTTGTCTTTCTAAATGAGGATTGATTATCTTACCCCGTGTCCGCTTTCTTGATTATCTATTTTAGGTGTATAGATTTCATTATGTTTATCATATATTATAGGTCTATATAAGTGAGTATACACCGTATTTGTCTTTCTCCTTCTGGGATACTTCACTCAGAATGATCTTTTCTTTTTTTTTAAGATTTTTTAAAATTTTTCTTTATTAATTATACTTTACTCACGTTGTATCTCCCCCTTGGTTCCCCCCCCCCTCCTCCCATTCCAATCCCTGCCTTCCTCCACCCTCTGCCTGCATGCCCTTCCCCAAGTCCACTGATAGGGGAGGACTTCTTTTCCTTCCTTCTGATCCTAGTCAATTAGGTCTCATCAGGAGTGGCTGCATTGTCTTTTTCTGTGGTCTGGTAATGCTGCTTCCCCCTCAGGGGGAGGTAATTAAAGAGCAGCCCAATCAGTTCATGTCAGAGACAGTCCCTGTTCCTATTACAATGGAACCCACTTGGATACTGAACTGCCATGGGCTGCATCTGTGCAGGGGTATTACGTTATCTCCATGCATAGTCCTTGGTTCGAATAGCAGTCTCAGGAAAGACCCCTGTGCTCAGATTTTTTGGTTCTGTTGCTCTCCTTATGGAGTTCCTGTCCTCTCCAGATCTTACTATTTTCCACTTCTTTCCTAAGATTCCCTGCACTCTGCCCAAAGGTTGCCCATAAGTCTCAGTATGTATATTGATAGTCTGCAGGGCAGAGCTTTTCAGAGGTCCTCTGTGTCAGGCTCCTGACTTGATCCATCTTTTCTCCTTCTTCTTATGTCCAGCCTCTTTGCCTTTCTGGATAGAACTGAGCATTTTAGCAAGAGTCTTCCCTCTTGATTAGTTTCTTTAGGTATACAGATTTTAGTAGGTTTATCTTACATTATATGTCTATATGAGTGAGTATATACTGTGTGCATCTTTCTGCTTCTGGGATAGCTCACTCAGGATGATCTTTTCCAGATCCCACCATTTACCTGCACATTTCATGATTTCCTTGTTTTTTATTGCTGAGTAATATTCCATTGTGTAGATATACCACAATTTGTGCATCCATTTCTCCACTGAGGGACATCTGGGATGTTTCCAGCTTCTGGCTGTTACAAATAAGGCTGCTACAAACATGGTTAAGCAAATGTCCTTATTGTGTACTTGAGAATCTTTTGGATATATGCCTAGGAGTGGTATAGCTGGATCTTGAGGAAATGCTATTCCTAGTTGTCTGAGAAAACGCCATATTGCTTTCCAGAGTGGTTGTACAGGTTTACATTCCCACCAGCAGTGGAGGAGGGTTCCCCTTTCTCCACAACCTCTCCAGCATGTGTTGTCTCTTGAATTTTTGATCTTAGCCATCCGGAAGGGTGTAAGGTGAAATCTTGGGTCATTTTGATTTGCATTTCTCTGATGGCTAATGAGGTTGAACATTTCTTTAAATGTTTATCTGCCATCTGATATTCCTCTACAGAGAATTCTCTGTTTAGCTCTGTACCCCATTTTTTAATTGGATTACTTGATTTTTTTGCTGTTTAACTTCTTTAGTTCTTTATATATACTGGATATTAGCCCTCTGTCAGATATAGGATTGGTGAAGATCTTTCCCAATCTGTAGGCCGTCATTTTGTTCTGAGGACAGTATCTTTTGCTTTACAGAAGCTTTTCAGTTTCATGAGGTCCCATTTTTTGATTGTTGCTCTTAGAGCCTGTGCTGTTGGTGTTCTCTTCAGGAAGTTGTCTCCTGTGCCAATGAGTTCAAGGGTATTCCCCACATTTTTTTTTTCTAAGCGGTTTAATGTGTCTAGTTTTATGTTGAGGTCTTTGATCCACTTGGAGTTTAGTTTTGTGCAGGGTGATAAGTATGATCTATTTTCATTTTTCTACATGCAGACTTCCAGTTAGACCAGATTCATTTGTTAAAGATGCTGTCTTTTTTCCTTTGAATGTATTTGGCATATTTGTCAAAAATCAGGTGTCCATAATTGTGTGGATTTATGTCAGGGTCTTCTATTCGATACCATTGATCCACCAGTCTGTTTCTATGCCAGTATCATGCAGTTTTTAGTATTGTTGCTTTATAGTACAGCTTGAGATCAGGACTAGAGATATCTCCTGAAGATCTTTTACTGTAGAGAATTGTTTTAGCAATTCTGGGTTTCTTGTTGTTCCATAAGAAGGTGAGAAATTTTCTTTCAGGTCTGTAAAGAATTGTACTGGTAATTTGATGGGAATTACATTGAATCTGTAGATTACTTTTGGTAAGATGGCCATTTTTATTTTATTAATCCTGCCAAGCCCTGAGCATGGGAGATCATTCCATTTTCTGATATCTTTTTCTAATTCTTTCTTCAGAGACTTGAAACTGTTTTCATACAAGTCTTTGACTTGCTTGGTTACGTTCACACCAAGGTACTTTATGTCCTTTGTGGCTATTGTGAAGGGTGTTTTTTCCCTAATTTCTTTCTCAGCCCTTTTGTCCTTTGTATACAGGAAGGCTACTGATTTTTTTGGGTTTATTTTGTATCCAGCCACTTTTCTGAAGGTGTTAATTAGATGTAGGAGTTCCCTGGTAGAGTTTTTGGGGTCACTCAGGTATACTGTCATATCATCTGCAAATAGTGACACTTTGACCTCTTCCTTTCCAATTTCTACCCCCTTGATCTCCTTCAATTGTCTTATTGCTCTAGCTGGGACTTCAAGAACAATGTTGAAAAGATATGGAGACAGTGGACAGCCTTGCCTTGTCCCTGATTTCAGTGGGAATGATTTAAGTTTCTCTCCATTGAGTTTGATGTTGGCTTGCTGTATATCACCTTTACTATGTTCAGGTGTTTGCCTTGTATTCCTGATCTCTCCAATACTTTAAACATAAATGGATGTTGGATTTTGTCCAATGCCTTTTCAGCATCTAAGGAGATGATCATGTGGTTTTTCTTCTTCAGTTTGTTTATGTGGTGGATCACATTGATGGATTTCCGTATATTGAACCACCTCTGCGTGCCTGGGATGAAGCTTACTTGGTCATAGTGGATGATGTCTTTGATGTGTTCGTGTGTTCGGTTTGCAAGTATTTTGTTGAGTATTTTAGCATCAATATTCATGAGGGAGATTGGCCTGAAATTCTCTTTCTTTGTTGGGTCTTTGTGAGGTTTAGGTACCAATGTGACTGTGGCTTCATAGAATGAGTTTGGTAGTGTTCCTTCTGTTTCTATCTTGTGGAATAGTTTGAAGAGTATTGGTATTAGCTCTTCTTTGAAGGTCTGGTACAATTCTGCGCTGAAACCATCTGGCCCTGGGCTTTTTTTGCATGGTAGACTTTTGATGACAGCTTCTATTTCCTTAGGGGATATAGGACTATTTATTTGGTTTACCTGGTCTTCATTCAGCTTTGGCATGTAGAATCAGTCAAGAAAAATGTCCATTTCATTTAGATTTTCAAATTTTGTGGCATATAGTCTTTGGAAATAAGACCTAATTATTGTTTGGATTTCTTCAGTGTCTGTGGTTATATCCCCCTTTTCGTTTCAGGTTTTGTTGATTTGGATAGTTTCTCAATGCTTTTTAGTTAGTTTGGCTAAGTGTTTGTCTATCTTGTTGATTTTCTCAAAGAACCAGCTCTTGGTTTCATTGATTTTTTGAATTGTTTTATTTGTTTCTAATTTATTGATTTCTTCCCTGAGTTTGATTATTTCCAGCCATCAATTCTTTGGTGTGTCTGCTTCTTTTTTTCCTAGGGCTCTTCAGTGAGCCATTAAGTTGCTTGCATGGGATGTTTTGAATTTCTTTTTGAAGGCACATAGTGCTATGAACTTTCCTCTTAGCACTGCTTTCATTGTGTCCCATAAGTTTGGGTATGTTGTGCCTTCATTTTCATTGAATTCTAGGAAGGCTCTAATTTCTTTCTTTATTTATTCTCCGACTCAGCTGTCATTTAGAGTTGTTCAGTTTCCATGTGTGTGTAGGCCTTTTGCTATTTTTGTCATTGAAGTCCACTTTTAGTCCAGGATACAAGATTATTTCAATCTTTTTGTATCTGTTGAGGCTTGCTTTGTGACCAATTATATGGTCTATTTGAGAGAAGGTTCCTTGAGGTGCTGAGAAGAAGGTAAATATTTTTGAGTTGGGGTGAAAGGTTCTGTAGATGTCTGTGAGGTCCATTTGATTCATGACCTCTGTCAGAGTTATTGTTTCTTTTTTTAATTTCTGTTTTGTTGACCTGTCCTTTGTTGAGAGTGGGGTGTTGAAGTCTCCCACTATTATTTTGTGGGAGTCTATGTGTGATTTAAGTTTTATTAAAGTTTCTTTTACAAATGTGGGTGCCCTTGCATTTCGGGCATAGATATTCAGGATTGTGATATCTTCCTGGTGGATTTTTCCCTTTATAAGTATGAAGTGTCCTTCTCTATCTCTTTTGATTGATTTTGGTTGGAAATCTACTTTCTTAGCTATTAGGATGGCTACTCCTGCTTGTTTCTTGGGTCCATTTGCTTGGAAAACCGCCTTCTAACCCTTCATCCTCAGGTAATGTCTACGTCAGTGGCTTAGGTGTGTTCCTTGTTGGGTCTTGTTTACACATCCATTCAGTTAGTCTGTGTCCTTTTATTGGAGAATTGATTCCATTGATGTTGAGGGAGATTAATGGCCAGTGGCTGTTAGATCCTTTGATATTGATGTTGGCCATGGTAGTGTGTTTGTGTGTTTGGCTCCTTTTGTTTTGCTGTAGTGAGATTATTTATTTCCTATGATTTCTTGAATGTTGCTTGGTTTCTTGGGTTGTATTTTTTCTTCTAGTATCTTCTGTCACGCTGGATTTGTGTGTAGGTATTGTTGTAATTTGTTTTTTTCATTGAATATTTTGTTTTCTCTATCTATGAGGACTGAGAGTTTTGCTGTGTACAGTAGCCTAGGCTGACATCTGTGTTCTCCTAGGCTCTGCATGATATCTGTCCGGCTCTTCTGGCTTTCATTGTTTCTGTTGAGAAGTCAGGTGTGATTCTGATGGGTTTGCTATTATATGTTACTTGGCCTTTTTCCCTTGCAGCTTTAGTATTTTTTCTTTGTTCTGTATACTTATTGTTTTCATTATTATGTGACGGGAGGATTTTCTTTTCTGGTCTAATTTATTAGGTGTTCTGTAGGCCTCTTGTATTCTTATAGGCTTCCCCTATATTTTAGGGAAAATTTTCAGTGATTTTGTTGAAAATATTTTCTGGGCCTTGGAGGAGGGAATCTTCTTTTTCCTCTATTCATATTATTCTTAGATTTTGTCTTTTCATGTTGTCTTGGATTTCTTGGATGGTTTGTGTCAGGAATTTTTTAGATTTATTATTTTCTTTGACAGATACATCTATTTCTTCCATTGTATCTTCCACACCTGAGATTCTTTCTTACGTCTCTTGTAGTCTGTTGGTTATGCTTACCTCTGTAATTCCTGTTTTCTTTCCTAGGTTCTCCCTCTCCGTGATTTTGTCCATTTTTTTTCTTTAATTCTTCCATTTCTATCTTCAGATCTTGAACCGTTTTGTTGATTTCCTTTACCTGTCTTACAGTATTTTCCTGTTTTTTCCTTAAATTCCTTCAGCTGTTTGAGCTTTCCTCTGTTTCTTTTATTTCTTTTAGTAACACAGACTGTTTGGCTGCATCTTCCTGTATTTCTTTACGGATGACCATAATCTGTTTTATTATATCTTCCCCTAATTCTTTACACATTTTATTTACTTCCTCCATTATCCTCTTCATTAGCATGGATGTTAGGTCATCTTCTTGAATTTCACTTATGTTAGGGTGTCCAGGGCTACTTGCCCCTGGATAACTGGGTTCTGGGGATGCCATGTTGTTTTGCCTTTTGTTGGTTGTACTTTTTCGCTGGTCTCTACCCATCTCTCTGTCTCAGGTGTTGTCTGTTAATTTCTGGTGCCTGCTGAGTCCTGGGGTGGGGAGAATCCACTTTGCGGGGTTCTGAAGTTCTCCTCTGCTTTTTTGGCTATGGTCAACTGAATAGTGGTGCTTCTCAGGAATTGTCACACTTCACTCCAGGTGTATGGACCTTTATGGTAACTGTGGTATTCAGGAAGGCTCTCCTCTCCTCAGGAGAGGTCTTGGTGATGGCTGTCCTGCTGTTGGGTTTCTTGCTCTGAATTTATTGAGCAGCAGCTGTTGCTCTTAAGGTGTAATTTTTGGGTGCAGCCCTCTTGAAGGACCAGGGATTCCCACAGTTTTGTCAGTCTAGCTAGGGATAATTGTTTGAACCTTGGCACAGTATCTGAGGGCTGTTGTAATGGCTCTCTGGCTATTGTAGGTCTGAGGATGCAGCTGTGTGCCCCAGTGCCCTAGGGGTACTCAATAATGGCAGCTCCGCACAGTGCTCTTGCCTGCAGGAGAAGGCTAGAGCCTAGAGTCTGCGTGAATCCAGAAAGTCTTTTGGTGCTGGGTGTCCTGAGTGTTAGTCTTGAAGATCCCCCCTTTGTGGGGTTTCCTCCTGAGAGGGACACACAGTCTTTGCTTTGGGAACTGCCGTTCTGTCTGGGATGGTGAGTAGAACCCACAGGCACAGATGCATTTGGCTCTGCCTTTCCAGCCTTTGGGAGTCTGGGCGTCTGCCTAAACTGGGTAATTTTCCTGAGACCTTTTCGGGGTGGGGGTGTCGGCTGAGTGCTCTGAGATAAGACCAGCCGATTCCCTCCCTGTGGGTTTGCACATGACAGTTAAACTCAGTCTCTGATACCCTGGGGCCCACAGTTCTATCTGGGGCAGCGAATCAGGCATGCAGGCAGGGCTCTGTGCTGGAGGCTTGGTCCCTGGCTCTGGCCCCAGGCTGGCTCCTGGGGTGCCCGCAGAACCCAAGTTTTTCCAGGGGATGTCTGGGTGACCTAAGGTCGGTCCCAATCGTTTCCTGCACTGTGGGGTATTCTCTCAACTGGGAATTCCAGTCTCTGGTATTGTGGTGCGCACAGTTCAGTCTGGGATCATGACCAGGGCACATTGGCATGTGGCTCTGGGCTGGCAAACAAGCTTCTGGTGGAACCTGGATCTCTTTCGAGGTTTAGCCAGGTAAGTTAAAAGCTGATTGAATCCCCCACCGTGGGGTATCCTCTCACCTGGGAAACACAATCACTAAAGGCCACGAGTTCTTTTTTTTTTTTCCAGAAGATACAAAGATCTATTTATTTATTTATTTATTTATTTATTTATTTATTTATTTATTTATTTATTTTAGTTTTTTTTTCTTTTTTTTTAATTTTATTTTTCTTTTTAGTTACATTTTGTTAACTCTGTGTCCCAGCTGTATCCCGCTCCCTCATTCCCTCCCCAACCCCGCACTCCCTCCCTGGTCTCCTCCCTGCCCCTTTCCAAGTCTAAAAAGCAACAAACCAAGTAATCCAATTAAAAAATGGGGAACAGAGCTAAACAGAGAATTCTCGAAAGAGGAACATCGAATGGCAGAGAAACACTTAAAGAAATGCTCAACCTCATTAGCCATTAGGGAAATGCAAATCAAAACGACCCTGAGATTTCACCTTACACCCATCAGAATGGCCAAGATGAAAAACTCAAGTGATAGCACATGCTGGAGAGGTTGTGGAGAAAAGGGAACCCTCCTCCATTGCTGGTGGGAATGTAAACTGGTTCAACCACTTTGGAAGTCAATCTGGCGCTTTCTCAGACAACTAGGAGTAGTGCTTCCTCAAGACCCAGCTATACCACTCCTAGGTATATACCCAAAATTTGCTCAAGTACACGAGTTCTGATTGTTGCTCACTGTGCCGATCCTGCTGTGCTGCTGGTCAGAATGAGAGTCCTCCCGGCACAGCCATCTTGCCCCGCCCCAGAATGATCTTTTCTAGATCCTACCATTTGCCTGCAAATTTCATGATTTCCTCCTCTTTGATTGCTGAGTAGTATTCCATTGTGTAAAAATACCACAATTTCTGTATCCATTCATCCATTGAAGGACATCTGGGTTGTTTTCAGGTTCTGGCTATTACAAATATAGCTGCTATAAACATGGTTGAGCAAATGTCTTTGTTGTGTACTTGAGCAAATTTTGGGTATATACCTAACAGTGGTATAGCTGGGTCTTGAGGAAGCATTATTCCTAAGAAAGCGCCAGATAGACTTCCAAAGTGGTTGTACCAGTTTACATTCCCACCAGCAGTGGAGGAGGTTTCCCCTTTTTCCACAACCTCTCCAGCATGCGTTGTCACTTGAGTTTTTCATCTTGCCGAGCCGAGGTTTTAGGTCCTCTCCATGCATTGTCTTTGGTTGGGTTATCATGCTCAGCAGGGCCTAGAAGGCTCACTTTTTTGGGTTTTGTTGTTGTTGTTGTTGTTGTTGTTTTTTCTCTGTTGGTCTCCTTTTGGAGCTCCTGACCTTTCCAGATCTTTCTTTCTCCTCTTAATTTCATAAGATTAAATGCACTCTGCCCAAAGTTTGGTTATGAGTCTCAGTCTCTGCTTCAATACCTAGATCAGTAGTCTTTCAGAGGCCATCTGTGGTAGGCTCCTGTCCTGTTCCCTGTCTTCTCCTGCTTACAACGTCTGTCACATTTGTCCTTCTGAATGAGGATAGAGCAGCTTCACTAGGGTCTTCCTTGTTGTTTAGCTTATTTAGGTATAGATTTTAGTATGTTTATTGTATATTATATGACTAATATCCGCATATGAGTGAGTATATATCATGTGTGTCTTTCTGCTTCTGGGTTACCTCACTCAAGATGATCTTTTCTAATTCCAAACATTTGCCTGAAAATTTCATGATTTCTTTTTTTTAATACCTGAGTAATATTACATTGTGTATATGGACCAAAATTATGTATCCATTCTTCAGTTGAGGGAAATCTGGGTTGTTTCCAGGTTCTGTCTATTTCAAATAAAGCTTCTATGAACATGGTTGAGCAAATGTTCTTGTTGTGTTCTTAAGCATATTTTGGATATATGCCTAGGAATGGTATAGCTGGATCTTGAAGAAGTATTATTCCTAATTGTCTGAGAAAGGGCCAGATTGATTTCCAAAGTAGTTCTACAAGTTTACATTCCCATTAGCAATGGAGGAGGGTTCCCTTTTCTCCATATCCTCTCCAGCATATATTGTCACTTCAGCTTTGATCTTAGTCATTTTGATGTGTGTAAGGTGAAATCTCAGGGTCGATATGCCTTTTCCTGATTACTAAGGATATTGAGCATTTCTTTAAGTGTTTCTTTGCCATTCGATGTTCCTCTATTGTGAATTCTCTGTTTAGGTCTGTACCACATTTTTAATTGGATTATTTGATTTATTGCTTCTTAACTTCTTGAGTTCTTTATATACACTGGATATCATCCATATGTCAGATATAGGATTAGTGAAGATCCTTTCCCAGTCTGTAGGCTCTTGTTTTGTTCTGATGACAGCTTTTTTTGCTTCACATAGGCTTTTCCGTTCCATGAGGTCCCATTTATTGTTTGTTGATCTTACAGCTTGTGCTGTTGGTGTTATGTTTAGGAAGTAGTCTCCTGTTCCAATGAGTTCAGGGCTCTTCCTCACTTTTTCTTTTAAAGACTTAGTGTGTCTGGTTTTATATTGAGGTGTTTGATCCACTTGGACCATACTTTTGTCCAGGGTAATAAATATGGATCTATCTGCATTTTTCTGCATGTTGACATCCAGTTAGACCAGCACCATTTGTTGAAGATGCTGTCGTATTTGTTGTTGTTGTTGTTGTTTGTTTTGTTTTGTTTTGTTTTTCATTGCATGGTTTTGGCTTCTTTGTCAAAAAACAAAGTAACTGTATATGTGTGAGTTTATTTCTGGGTCTTTTATTTGATTCCATTTATCCACCATTCTGTTTTTATGCCAGTACCATACTGTATTTATTATTATTGCTCTGTAGTACAACTTGAGGTCAGAGACGGAGATACCTCCAGATGATCTATTGTTGTACAGGAACATTTAGGCAATTCTAGCTTTTTTGTTTTTCCATATGAAGTTGAGCATTGCTCTTTCAAGGTCTGTAAAGATTTTGTTTGGGATTTCATTAAATTTTTAGATTGCTTTTGGTAGGATTGCCATTTTCACTATGTTGATTCTACCCATCCATGAACTTGGGAGATCTTTCCATATTCTGATATCTTTACAATTTCTTTTTTCAGATACTTGAATATTTTTTTAAAACATGTCTTCCACTTGCTTGGTTAGAGTCAAACCAAAGTACTGTATGTTATTAATGGATGTTGTAAACGGTGTTGTTTCCCTAACTTCTTTTCAGCTCTTTTGTCTTTTGTATACAGAAGGGTTACTGATTATTTTTTTTTGAATGAATTATTTAGCCAGCCTCTTTGCTTAAGGCATTTTTGAAGTGAAGGAGTTCCCTGGTTGAATTTTTGGGGTCGTTCAAACATACTATCACATCATCTGCAAATAGTGATACTTTGACTTGTTTCAGTTTTTTATCTCCTTGATCTCCTTTAGCCGTCTTATTGCTCTAGCTAGGACTTCAATTACTAGGTTGAAGACATATGGAGAGAGTGTCAGCCTTGCTTTGTCCCTGATTTCAGTGGACTTGATTTAAGTTTCTCTCCATTTAGTTTGATGTTGGCTATAGGCTTGCTGTATATTGTCTTTACTATGTTTAGCTATGTGCTTTGTATCCCTGATCTTTTTAAACCTTTAAGTATGAATGGGTGTTGGATTTTTATCAAATGGTTTCTGGCATTTAAAGAGATGATTATGTGATTTTTCTCCTTCAGTTTGTTTATATGATGGATTATATTGATGGATTTCCATATATTGAACTACCCCTGCATGATTAGTATAAAGCCTACTTAGTCATGGTGGATGATATTTTTTATGTGTTCTTGGATTTGGTTTGCAAGTAGTTTATGGAGTATTTTCTGAATGTAATTTTTATGTATTCATTTGGAAAAGACTAATGGACACAGCTGCCTTGAAGTCAACTTCTGTAAAAAGCATAAAAGATATCCAATTTCTAAAAATTTTTGATAGTTTTTATGGAGTATTTTTGCATCAACGTTCATAAGAGAGATAGGTGTTGTGTTCTATTTTTTGTTGGGTCATTGGGAGGCTTAGCTATCAAGGTGACTGGCCTCACTGAATGAGTTTGGTAATGATCCTTTTGTTTCTATTCTGTGGAATATTTTGAATAGAATTGGAGTTAGCTCTTCTTTCAAGTTCTGGTACAATTCTGTGCTGAAGTCATCTGGCACTGGGCTTTTTGGAAGGGAGAATTTTTATGACTGTTTCTTTTTTTAATTTAATTTTAATTTTTTCTTTTTTTTGTATTTTATTTTTTTCTTATCAGTTACATTTTATTAACTCTGTACCCCAGCCGTGTCCCGATCCCTCATTCCCTCCCAATCCCACCCTCTCTCCCTCATCTCCACCCTGCCCCTTTCCAAGTCCACTGATGGGGGGGACCTCCTCCCCATTCATCCGATCCTGTTTTATCAGGTATCTTCAGGACTGGCTGCAAAGCCTTCCTCTGTGGCCTAACAAGACTGTTCCTCCCTTGGGGGGTGCGAAGGTCAAAGAGCCAGTCATTGAGTTCCTGTTAGAAATAGTCCTTGTTCCCCTCACTATGGGAAACCAATTGGCTACTGAGCTACCACAGGGTACATCTGAGCAGAGGTTCTAGGTTATATCCATACATGGTCCTTGATTGAATGACAGCCTCTGAGAAGACCCTGTGCCCAGATATATTTGGTCCTTGTGGAGCGCCTATCCTTTCCCCATCATACTAACTCCCCTTCTTTCATATGATTCCCTGTACTCTGCCGAAGGTTTAGTCATGAGTCTTTGTATCTGCTTTGAAAACACTGCTAGTTAGAGCCTTTCAGATGCGCTCAGTAGACTCCTGTCATACATTCAATGCACATCCCATCTGTCTTTCTAAATGAGGATTGATCATCTTACCTCATGTCCACTCTCTTGATAATCTTTTTTAGGTGTATAGATTTCATTATGTTTGTCATATCTTATAGGTCTATATAAGTGAGTATATACCGTGTTTGTCTTTCTCTTTCTGGGATATTTCACTCCGAATGTTCTTTTCTAGATCCCACCATTTGCCTGCAAATTTCATGACTGTTTCTATTTCTTTGAAGGTTATAAGCCTATTCAATCTATTTACCTGATCTTGATTTAATTTAGGGAAAAAGAATCTATCTGTCAGAAAAATTGTCCACTTGATTTAGGTATTCTAATTTTGTGGCATATAGGCTTTTGTAGTAAGACCTAGTAGTTCTTTCGAATTCCTCAGTGTCTGTTGTTATGTCCCCCTTTTAATTTCTGATTTTTCTGATTTGGATAGTTTTTCTCTTCCTTTTAGTTATTTTGGCTTTGGGTTTCTCTTTCTTGTTGATTTTCTCAAATAACCAGCTCTTGGTATCATTGATATTTTTGTATTGTTTTCTTTGTTTCTAAATCACTGATTTCAGCTCTGAGTTTGATTATTTCCAAATGTCTACTCCTCTTCGGTGTGTATACTTCTCCCCCCCCCAGCGCTTTTAAGTGTGCCGTTAAGTTAAATTGTTTGTATTAGATGCCTCTAGCTTCTTTCTGGATGCACTTAGTGCTATGAACATTCCTCTTAGCACTGCTTACAGTTTCCCATAAGTTTGTTCAAATTGTGCCTTCATTTTCACTGAATTTTAGGAAGTTTCTAATTTCTTTTTTCATTTCATCCCTGACCAAGCTGTCATTGAGTAGAGAATTGTTTAGTTTCCATTTGTATGTCAGCTTTTTGTTATTTCTGTTTTTGTTGAGGTCTAGTTTTTGGCCATTATGGTCTGATATGATACTAGGGATTATTTCTATCTTCTTGTATCTATTAGAGATTGCTTTGTTTCCAACTATATTGTCAATTTTTGAGAAGGTTCCATGAGGTGAAGAAAAGAAGGTATACTCTTTTGAGTTTGGTTGATAAGTTCTGTAGACATCCATTAGTTCCATTTGATTTAGGACCTCTGTAAGTGTCATTATTTCCTTATTAACTTCTGTGTACATGATCTGTCCCTTGATGAGAGTAGAGTGTTGAAGTTCTCCACTATTAAGATGTTGGGATCAATGTGTGATTTAAGCTTTAAAAGTGTTTCATTTATAAATGTAGGTGCTCTTGTTTTGGGGGCATAGATATTCAGAATTATGATGTCAATATTTCCTTTGATGAGAATGACTTGCCCTTCATCATTGTTTTTGATTAATTTTGGTTGAAAGCCTATTTTATTGGATGTTAGGATAAATATCCCACCTTCTTTTCTTGGTTCATTTGCATGAAAAATGTTATTCAGCCATTTACTCTGAGACAGTGTTTATTTTTGTTGCAGAAGTGTGTTTCTTGGTTGTAGCAGAATGTTGGATCCTTTTCGCACCCATTCTGTTATTCTGTGTCTTTTTATTGGAGAGTCTGTTGATGTTGATAGATAATAGTGACCACTGAATGACAGTTTTTTTATTGTTGATTTAGTGGTGTTACTGTTTTTCAATGCTTTTTTCTTTCTTTCTTTTTGTTGTGAAGTTATGCATATTTTGTGCTTTCTTGGGTGTAGTTGTTTTGTTGGATATTAGTTTTCTTTCTATTATCTTCTGTAGGGCTGTGTTGCCGTGTAGATATTGTTTGAGTTTAGTTTTTTCATGGAATATTTTGTATTCTCAATCTATGTTGATTGAAAGCTTTGCTTGGTATAGTATAGTATTCTGGTTTGGCGTTTGTGGTCCCGTAGAGTCTGCAAGACATCTGCCCAGGCCCTTCTGTTTTTTCCTAGTTTCTGTTGCAAAGTCTTGTGTGATTCTGATAGGTTTACCTTTATATGTTCCTTGGCCTTTTCCCCTTGCTGCTTTTAATATTTTTGCTTTGTTCTGTAGATTTAGTCTTCTGATTATGATGTGATGTGAGGAGTTTCTTTTCTGGTCTAGCTTATTTGGTGTGCTGTAGGCCGTTTGTATGTTTAAGGACATCTCTTTCTTTAAAGTGGGAATTTTTTCTTCTATGGTTTTCTTGAAAATATTTTCTGGACCTTGGAACCTGGAATCTTCTTTTTCATCTATTTCTAGTATTCTTAGATTTAGTCTTTTCATGGCATCCTTGATTTCTTTGATGTTTTATGTTTGGGAGTTTTCTGATTTTATTTTTCCTTTGAGAGATGTACCAATTTCTGCAATTATGTCTTCAGCACCTGAGATCCTCATTTCCATCTCTTTTTTTTTTTTAATAATAAGATTCAAGTTTATTTCTTAGTTTAGTGACAATTAAGTCTTTTTTTTTAATTTAATTAACCTTGAACACAAGGCTGGGCAATAGTTACTCCATCCTGAACCTCCAAGCCCTCATAGTTTCCTAACATTTAGATTTCCTACATTATACTTGCTTTTAGTGATATATTAGGTCCAGTCCATTTCTCCATGTCATTCCAAGATCTCTCTCCCAGCTCTGCTCTCCCAGCTCTCTTCTGACCTTCTCTCCTTCTCCTCTGCCTCCCACCTTCCTGCTCTCTGGCTCATCCCTCTGTTCGTGCTTCCTTTCTATTGTCCAACATTGTGTCTAGTTGCTTCATTTTGGCATGTTTACATGAAGTTGAGACAGGTGATGCTTAGAATAAGTATCACAATGCAATGTCCAGATTGAAACCAGAGAGTTCGGGAAAGAAATCAGTGTTTGAATGAACAAGGGTAAGGCGTACATATTTCAAAAGAACATTATACCAAGATTTCCCCTTTTAAGTCCAATAAAAGTCTCCTTTTCTTTCAATACGATAATAATTATGAAAACTGTTAGGTAAAATCTACATGTGTAAAGTCCAGTCCATGTGTATTTAGCAACTTAGGAGAAAGTATCTGATTATCCTATCTATCTTGACAAGTTTAAAGTTCTATACCTAAATTAACTTTTAACCTTATTGGTATTACCTATAAGAAAGCATTTCTTAACTTCTAAACAACTTAACCTTAAATGTGGCACTATGAGTATTTGGTCTTCAACACCATCAGAGACTTGAGAAAGAATAAAATTAGTTATTGGAGTAAATAGGAAGTGCATTATAGCAGCTTCCAAAAAATAAAAAGTGACAGAGATAATTTGCTGACTGAACAGTCACCCATAACTCTTTATAACATTAGAGCATCATCTTCAGTCTTCTGGCTCAGAATATTTGACAGATATATGTGAAGCCAGAACTATTTAGGATTTGCTTACCCTGTCTTGGCAGACTTTGGCAGTTGACTTGTCTTGTTTGTAAGCTTGCCCATTTTTGACAGAATTTGTCTGTCTTGAATCAAGGGTGTTTTCTTTACCCAAGTGGCTAGTTTGCTACATTTGAGGCCATCTCCATATGGAGGTTCTTCGATGTTCATCACCAGTTTCGTTGAGGTAGGTGGGGTGCTACCAGGAGATGATCTGTCTCATGGTCAAAGAATCTTTAAAATAAGATAGACACTTTTAAATAATATATTCTGTAGATCTTTGAAGTTTGGTGATGCTTAACTTTGTGGTTCCTGATCTTTTCTCTAAGTTCTCCAGCTCCAGGGTTTTCTCTGTTTGTGTTTTCTCTATTGATTCTAATTCTGTTTTCATTTCTTGCACCATTTCCTTCATCCGTTTGAATGTGGATTCCTGTCTTTCCATGATGACATCTATTTTTTGGTTGTTTCCTCTTCATGTGACTCTATTTCTGTGGCTATATTTGCCTGTATTTGTTTGTGAGTTTTTTTGTTTCCTCTTATGTGCCTTCAATAACTCGATAAGCATAGCTTTAAAATAATTTTCCTTTGTTTCTGATGAATTAAAACATCCATTGATTTGGGGGCTTGCTGTGAAGCCATCATGTCCTGATTTTCATAGGATGTGCTCTTATGCCTGCCTCTAGCTATCTGATGGTCAGTAGCCTTTGGTGTTTGTTCCTGGAGTCTGTACTGCAGACTGGGTCTGTTTTGGGAATCTGGAGTATTCTTCAGGAAGATGAGAAAGGTCCACTTGTTTGAAAACGAGCTAAGGGAGGAAATGCAGCTAAGGGAGGAAGGTCAGGGATGCAAGTGCACAAGCACAGGAGTGTGTGTGGTGGTGTGTCTGCATGGGAGGGTGAAGTGTAAGGGAGAGTAATGCAGGTGGGCATGCTGGCCTGGTTTGCAGGAGCAGTGCACATGGGCACAGACCCACAGGACAAGGGTTTCAGTGTTGAGAATGCTGTCCCAGATATCCCTATGTTGCCCACAGCAGGCATATTGGTGGGAGGGACCTGATGTCTGGCTGCTAGTCCAGCAGAACCTCGACCTGGGGCTCTGTAAACACTCTCTTGCGGAAGCACCCACTAGCAGATGTGTCTGGAAAGTGCACAGTGCCTGCGTGCACTCACTTGCATGCCTGTGTAGAAAGTGGAAAGCGCTTAGGGTCCACTTGCACTCACTAGGAGGCAGGTGTGCAAAGTTCAGAAGGCCCAAGAACTCATTTGCTGATGTATGCTGTAAGATCAGAGGGCCCACAGTTATCTACTCAGATTTGTGTCCCATGTTTGGACATGAGAGTAAGGAGGCACCCCATACCTGGGGTTCTGTACTCCCTGCAGCTGTTGAGATGCAGGGGCAAGCTGATCAAGGGAAAGTGCACCTGGGAGTACAGGGGGTAGGTATTTCCCCACTCTCAGACCCAGGAGACATCCACAGGGGCCCTGGATCCAATCTGTCCCAGATCATGGGTTGTCCCCTCTATCCCAGGAAACATCAATGTAGATGCTATGGCTTCAGCTGCCCATCCACTCAGTTTTTGAGTTTCAGATCCTCTGCCCTTCAGAGATAGTGCACACTGGTTCCTGCCATATTGGAGTCCCTCTAAGTGCCTATTTATCACTGTGCCTGATACATTAAAAAACTCAGTAAGCGGCAACTGTTGTTGCACTTATTGATATCATTTATTCCATAATGAAGTCTATTTATGTTACATTATTGAGGGATACCTCAGTTATGACCAAACAAGGACAACAGAAAGAAAATTGGAGCTAATTCAAATGTTGATTTAAAGTATATGAATTTTTTAATAGTTGATTGGGTAAAATTAGTAGGAAATAAGACAAAATAGAGTATCCACTATATCCAATGATTACTGATCCATACGGATGGACCAGAATTTGTTCAAGAGACTGTTGCTAACAATGTGAAAGAAAAGTATTTCACTGGTTGTGTTACCACAGTATGTAGCCAGCCTGAATTTAGTATTTGATGCTGCTCAATATACCTTTAAGTAAGACTCTACATTCAGTTTTTGGAGGGCACATTACAATGGACAGAGAAGGTGGCAAGAGGTATAAGATGATGTACAGGGAATATCTTCACTGGTCAGAAGTAAGCCTAATATCCTCTAAATTCTCTTTGGTTTTGAGCCTCTGTGTATTTCTTTAATCTCACTAGCTAGTGACCATGACAAGCAACTTTGTCTCTGAGTTTGGAACTCACATATGTGAAACAAGTGAGCTGGCTCTAACATCTTATGACTTTGCTTTAATTATAATCATTCACTATTGCTAATGGTCAGAAAAGCTGACCCCCTGGGTCTGAGAGTGGGGAAATACCTACCCCCTGTACTCCCAGGTGCACTTTCCCTTGATCAGCTTGCCCCTGCATCTCAACAGCTGCAGGGAGTACAGAACCCCAGGTATGGGGTGCCTCCTTACTCTCATGTCCAAACATGGGACACAAATCTGAGTAGATAACTGTGGGCCCTCTGATCTTACAGCATACATCAGCAAATGAGTTCTTGGGCCTTCTGAACTTTGCACACCTGCCTCCTAGTGAGTGCAAGTGGACCCTAAGCGCTTTCCACTTTCTACACAGGCATGCAAGTGAGTGCACGCAGGCACTGTGCACTTTCCAGACACATCTGCTAGTGGGTGCTTCCGCAAGAGAGTGTTTACAGAGCCCCAGGTCGAGGTTCTGCTGGACTAGCAGCCAGACATCAGGTCCCTCCCACCAATATGCCTGCTGTGGGCAACATAGGGATATCTGGGACAGCATTCTCAACACTGAAACCCTTGTCCTGTGGGTCTGTGCCCATGTGCACTGCTCCTGCAAACCAGGCCAGCATGCCCACCTGCATTACTCTCCCTTACACTTCACCCTCCCATGCAGACACACCACCACACACACTCCTGTGCTTGTGCACTTGCATCCCTGACCTTCCTCCCTTAGCTGCATTTCCTCCCTTAGCTCGTTTTCAAACAAGTGGACCTTTCTCATCTTCCTGAAGAATACTCCAGATTCCCAAAACAGACCCAGTCTGCAGTACAGACTCCAGGAACAAACACCAAAGGCTACTGACCATCAGATAGCTAGAGGCAGGCATAAGAGCACATCCTATGAAAATCAGGACATGATGGCTTCACAGCAAGCCCCCAAATCAATGGATGTTTTAATTCATCAGAAACAAAGGAAAATTATTTTAAAGCTATGCTTATCGAGTTATTGAAGGCACATAAGAGGAAACAAAAAAACTCACAAACAAATACAGGCAAATATAGCCACAGAAATAGAGTCACATGAAGAGGAAACAACCAAAAAATAGATGTCATCATGGAAAGACAGGAATCCACATTCAAACGGATGAAGGAAATGGTGCAAGAAATGAAAACAGAATTAGAATCAATAGAGAAAACACAGAGAAAACCCTGGAGCTGGAGAACTTAGAGAAAAGATCAGGAACCACAAAGTTATGCATCACCAACAGAATAGAAGAGATAGAAAAGAGGATCTCAGGTGCTGAAGATATAATTGCAGAAATTGATACATCTCTCAAAGAAAAAATAAAATAAGAAAAGGCCCAAACACAAAACATCAAAGAAATCAAAGATGCCATGAAAAGACAAAATCTAAAAATAATAGAAATAGATGAAAAAGAAGATTCCAGAGTCCAAGATCCAGAAAACATTTTAAAGAAAATCATAGAAGAAAAAATTTCCAACTTAAAGAAAGAGATGTTCTAAACATACAAGAAGCTTACAGAACACCAAATAGACTAGAACAGAAAAGAAACTTATATTACATAATAGTCAAAACACTGAATCTACAGAACAAAGAAAAAAAAAGTTAAAAGGTTGCACGGGGAAAAGGCCAAGGAACATACAAGGTAGACCTATCAGCATCACACCAGACTTTTCAACAGAAACTCTGAAATCCAGAAGGGCCTTGTCAGATATGCAGATGCAAACCCAGAAAAACTTTCATTCAACTTAGATGGAGAAGAGGAAATAAATATTCCATGACAAAACTAAACTTAATATCTATACAGCAACCCAGCCCTACGGAAGATACTTGAAGGAAAACTCCAATCTAACCAAATTAACTATATGAAACAAAAAAGAGGATATAGACATCCTCACAAATAAATCAAAAGAAAACAAGGACACAAACACACTATAACCTCCAACTTTACAATAAAAGGAATTGATATTCATTGGTCACTATTATCTATCAACATTAATGCACTCAGCTCTTCAATGAAATGACAATCTGACAGAATGGTTGTGGAAAAAGCATCCGACGTTCTTCTGCATCCTAGAAACATACCTCTGCAACAAAGACAAACACAACCTCTGAGTACAGGGCTAGAAAAAAGATTTTTCAAGCAAATGGACCCAGAAAACATGCTGGAGAAAATATCCTAATATCTAATAAAATAAACCTTCAACCAAAATTAATCAAAAACAATGAGGAGGGACACTTTATTTTCATCAAAAGAAAAATCTACCATGAGGACATCACAATCTTAAACATCTATACGCCAAATAGGACCTGCATTCATAGATGAAACATTATTAAAGCTCAAATCACATATCGATCCCAATACCTTAATACTTAGAGAATTCAACAGTCCACTCTCACCAAGGGAAAGATCATCAAGACAGAAGCTAAATAGAGAAATAATGACACTTACAGAGTTCCTAAATCAAATGGACGTAATAGATGTCTACAGAAACTTTCACCCAAACTCAAAAGTGTATACCCTATTCTCAGCAACCCACAGGACCATTCCAAAACTGACTATATTGTTATACACAAAACAGGCCATTAACAAATACAAGGCAAAATGAACAAAAAGAAATTAGAGCCTTCCTAAAATTCAATGAAAATGAAGGCACAACTTACCCAAACTTATGGGACACAATGACATCAGTGCTAAGAGGAAATTTCACAGCACTAAGTGTCTTCAAAAAAAGTTTGAGACATCTCACAAAAGCAACTTAATGGCACACCTGAAATCCCTAGGAAAAAAGAAAAAAACAAACAGACACACCCAAGAAGAATAGAGGGTTGGAAATCATCAAACTCAGGGCTGATATCCATCAATAAGAAACAAAGAACACAATTCAAAGAATCAAAAAATCAATCAACCAAGAGATGGTTCTCTGAGAAAACCAACAGGATAGACAAACCCTTAGCAAAACTAGCTAAAAGGCAGACAGAAACTATTCAAATCAGCAAAAGCAGAAACAAAAGGGGGGGGACACATAACAATAGACACTGAGGAAATCCAAACAATATTTGTTTTACTACAAAAGCCTATATGCCACAAAATTTGAAAATCTAAATGAAATGGTCAGTTTTCTTGATGGATTCCATTTACCAAAGCTAAACCAAGATCAGGTAAATAGATTAAATAGTCCTATATCCCACAAGGAAATAGACACAGTCATCAAAACTCTTCCTGTCAAAAAAACAAAACAAAAACAAAAACAAAAACGAAACCCAGAGCCTGAAGGTGTCAGTGCAGAATTCTACAAGACCTTCACAGAAGAGCTAATGCCAATACTCCCCAAACTATTCCACAAAATAGAAAAGGAAAGAACACTACAAAACTCATTCTATAAGGCCACAGTAACCTTGATACTTAAACCACACAAAGACCCAACAAAAAAGGAGAATGTGAGATATATCTCTCTAATGAACATTGACCCAAAAATACTCAATAAAATACTTGCAAATTAAATCCAAGAATGCATTAAAATTATCATCCACCTTGACCAAGGTTTCATTCCAGGCATGCAGGGGTGTTTCAATAAACAGAAATCCATCAAAGTAATCCACCACATAAACAAACAGAAGGAAAAAAACAAAACAAAACATGATCATCTCTGCGGATGCCTAAAAAGCTTTTGACAAAATCCAATGCCCATTCATGTTTAAAGTTTTGGAGAGATCAGGGATACAAGGCACATACCTAAACATAGTAAAGGCAATATACAGCAAGCCTATAGCCAACATCAAACTAAACAGAGAAACTTAAATCAATCCCACCGAAATCAGCACAAGGCAATGGGGGCCCACTCTCTCCATATTTCTTCAACATAGCACTTAAAGTCCTAGCTAGAGCAATAAGACAACTAAAGGAGATCAAGGGGATATACATTGGAAAGGAAGAAGCCAAAGTATCACTATTTGCAGATGATATGATAGGATACCTGAGTGACTCAAAAATTC
Organism: Psammomys obesus; assembly: GCF_907164565.1. Lineage (NCBI taxonomy): Eukaryota > Metazoa > Chordata > Mammalia > Rodentia > Muridae > Psammomys > Psammomys obesus. Next base: position 3,576,613 of record NW_026591872.1, on the reverse strand, counting down.
AACCAGAGAATTACTTCTGTTGATTAACACCTTCAGCAAAGTGGTTATATACAAAAGTAACTCATAAAAAATCAGTAGCCCTCCTAAAATTTCACTTTATACCCATCAGAATGGCTAAGATCTAAAACTCAAGTGAGAACAGATGCTGGAGAGGATGGGATTAAAAGGGGTCTCCATTGCTGGTGGGAATGTAAACTTGTACAACCACTATGGAAATCAATCTGGGGCTTGCTTAGAAAATTAGGAATAGTGCTACCTCAAGTTCCAGCTATACCACTTCTAGGCATACATCGAAAAAATGCTCATGTGTAAAACAAGGTAATTTACTCAACCATTTTTTATAGCTGCTTTTTTGTAATAGCCAGAATCTGGAAACGATGTAGATGTCTCTCAACAGAGGAATGGATAAAGAAATTGTGGTACATTTACACAGTGGAATACTATTCAGCTATTAAAAACAAGGAAAACATAAAATTTGCAGGCAAATTGTGGGAACTAGAAAAGATCATCCTGAGTGAGGTATCCCAGAAGCAGAAAGACACATATGGTATATTCTCATTTTTAAGTGGATATTAGACCTATACTATAGGATAATCATACTAAAATGTGTATACCTAAAGAAGCTAAGCAAGAAGGAGTACCCTGGTTAAGATGATTAATCCTCATTCAGTAAAGCAAATGGTATGGATATTGGAAGAGAGAGAAAACAGGAAACAGGACAGGAACCTACTACAGAGGGCCTTGGAAAGTCTCCACCCAGCAGGTTATCAAAGTAGATGCTGAGACTCATAGCAAAACTTTGTGCAGAATGCAGAGAATCTTATGAAAGAATGGGGGCCAGAAAGACCTGGATTTGATAGGAGTTCCACAAGGAAAGCAACAACACCAAAACATCTATTAGAACCAGGGGTACAGATTAGTGGTAGACCTCTTTGTTAGCCTGCATGCATGTTGGGTTCAACCCACCACAGTGCTGAAAAAAGATGTTATTATAAAGTCCAATTTACAAAAGTGGAAGCTCATCAAGAACTTCTCACTTGCCAAATGTTTTTCATTTATTATGGAATGTCATCATTACAACAGTTCTGAGAAGTCCACATTAATATTATCCTGCATTTTACATATGAGGAACCTGGGTGATCTGTTTAACCTTCTTGAACTAGCAAGTGTAGGAGTAAAAAGTATGAGTGAATATTTGAATTTCTTATCTCCAAAATCAATGCCTCTTTTTAAAGAGCAAATTATCTTTTGTTTTTAATTTTTAATTTTATTTAAAATTCACATTCTTTTCATTATTTATCTTTTTTTTCAGATATTGGTTTATTCCAGTTTTAATAATACAAGGTACATTAGTGTAAATGTGTTAGTGAAAAGTGAAGCTTTTGGGACTTTTCTATATAATGAAATCTGGAAACAAGCAGTCTTTTACATATTTCTAGGTTATGGTGGGCTACCTGTGTGGGCTATCTCTACAAGGGAGTCCCCCAAAGAGCTGACAACTCTATGAGGATTTTAGAAACATGGACAAAGATTAGAAGAAAAATAAGGTAGAATTACAAAAAGTTACATTTCAAAATATAGAAGTTTCTGGAAGTTCTTGCTGACCCTCGACTCCCAGTGCTTAACTTGCAACACCAATCACCAGATACTGGGACTGCCGAGGAAGATGGAGGTTTCTGTCTCTGTTCCATGCCCTTGACAGTCTCGTCCCTGTCCTGATCTTCGATGTATGAGTAATAGCAAAGATCAAAGAATGAAGGTGTAGTGTGTCCAAGTACCAGCTCGAGTGAAAAACCATCATATAGAAGCCCCTACCTCACCTCCTCCCAGTGCCACCCTCCCACCCACTTTCCCTTATTTCCTTCCCCTAGTCCACTAAAAGGGGGAGTTCTCTTCCTTTGTCATCTGCCCATAGCTTATAAAGTCTCATCAATACTTCCTAGATCCTCTTCCTCTGCGGCCTAGTAAGACCACATCACCTGCACACAACAGAGTTCATGACAGAGGCAGATCGTTACTTGGGGACCCACATGTAGATTGAACTGTCAATTGGCTGCATCTGAGAAGAGGGTCTAGGTCCTCTCCATGAATAGTCCTTGGTTGGTGAATCAGTCTATGTAGGACCTCCTAGCCTCAGATATTTTTGTCTTTGTTGGCCTTCTTGTGGGGCTCCTGTCCCCTCCATGTCCTTCTATTGCGCCCCCTTCTTCTATAAGACTCCCTGCACTTTCCTCAAAGTTTGGCTGTGAGTTTCAGCATCTTCTTCTATCCCCTATTGGGTGGAACTTTTCAAAAGACCTTATCCTGTTTCCTCTCTTCCACAGCTTCTGGTGTCTATCTTGTTTGCCATTTTGAGTGAGATTAAAGTGTCCTTCATAGGATCCTTCTTAGTGTTTAGCTTCTTTATGTATGTAGAAGCTATTCTGTATTATACAACTAAAACCCACTTATAAGTGAGTATATACCATGCCCATCTTTCTGCTTTTGGGTTACCTCACTCAGCATGATCTTTTCTAGTTCCATCCATTTTCCTGCAAATTTCATGATTTTCTTGTTTTTAATAGCTGAGAAGTATTCCATTGTGTAGATGTACCACACTGTCTATATTCATTCCTCCATTGAGAGACATCTGGGTCATTTCCAGATTCTGGCTATTACAAATAAAGTTTCTATGCACATAGTTGAACAACTGTCCTTATTGAATGGTGGGGCATTTTTGGATATATGCCCAGGAGTGTTATAGCTGGAACTTGACAAAGTAGTGCTATTCCCAATTTTTTGGGAAAGTGGCAGATTTATTTCCCAAGTGTTTGAAAAAGTTTGCACTCCCACCAACATTGGATGAGTGGTCCCCTTTCTCCACATCCTCTCCAGCATGTGTTGTCACTTGAGTTTTTGATCTTAGCCAATCTAATCAGTGTAAGATGGAATCTCAGAGTTGTTGTGGTTTGCATTTCCCTGATAACTAAGGATGTACAGCATTTCTTTAAGTTTTTCTCTACTATTTGGTATTCCTCTGTTGAGTATTCTCCGCTTAACTCTGTACCCCATTTTTAAATTGTCTTATTTGCTTTCTTGGTGTCTAATTTCTTGAGTTCTATATATATTCTGGATATTATCCCTCTGTCAGATGTAGGATTGGTGAAGATCTTTTCCAAGTCTGTGAGCTGCTGTTTTGTTCTGTTGACAGGGTCCTTTGCTTTACAGATACTTTTGAGTTTCATGATGTCCCATTTATTAATTGTAGATTTTAGAGTCTGAGCTGTTGCTGTTCTGTTCAGGAAATTGTCTCCTGTACCAATGAGTTCGAGGCTCTTCCCCACTTTTTCTTCTAACAGATTTAGTGTGTCTGATTTTATGTTGAGATCATTGTTTCACTTATACCATAATTTTCTGCAGGGTGATAAGTATGGATCTATTCACATTTTTCAACATGCCAAAGCACCATTTGTTGAAGATGCTGTCTTTTTTACATTGTATGATTTTGTTATCTTTGTCAAAAATCAGGTGTCCATAGGTGTGTGGGTTTTCTGGGTCTTCAATTCGGTTCCATTGATCCACCAGTCTGTTTTAATGTCAGTGCCATGTAGTTTATTATTATTATTATTATTATTATTATTATTATTATTATTATTATTATTATTA
>NW_026591872.1:3572692-3572958 GCF_907164565.1 Psammomys obesus | reverse complement strand
TATTATTATTATTATTATTATTATTATTATTATTATTATTATTATTACTGTTGCTCTATAGTACAGCTTGAGATCAAGGATGGAGAAACCTACAGAAGATCTGTTATTGTTGAGGCCTGATTTAGCAATTCTGTTTTATTTTTTGTTTTGGTTTTCATATGAAATTTAGAACTGTTCTTTCTAATTCTGTCATGCTTCTTTCTTCTTCTTCTTCTTCTTCTTCTTCTTCTTCTTCTTCTTCTTCTTCTTCTTCTTCTTCTTCTTCT
>NW_026591872.1:3544499-3572682 GCF_907164565.1 Psammomys obesus | reverse complement strand
CTTCTTCTTCTTCTTCTTCTTCTTCTTCTTCTTCTTCTTCTTCTTCTCCTCCTCCTCCTCCTCCTCCTCCTCCTCCTCCTCCTCCTCCTCCTCCTCCTCCTTCTTTTTCTTCTTCTTCTTCTTTTTCGCTTTTGTCAGTCCGAAGCTTACTTTCCTTCATGTCAAAACACTGATCTGGGAAATCTTTCTGATCACTCCTGCTTAATGAATCTTTTTATTCTCTAATTACAAGTAGCATGTTTATTCTACTCCAAAAGGAATTTACCTAGCACTGTTTTGTGTAAATTTTAGTGCTGTAAGTGTTTTAGTGGTTCACAAACTCTGCAGATCATCAGACTTACTGGAAGAACTGGTTACTTGTTAAAACAATTAGTTTCTAACATCAGGGTTTCTGATGCTGTAAGTTTGTGGTGGGTTGAATCAGAATCTAAGCAGCAAAGTTAGTTCTAGAAGTTTATTGCTTTGCATCATTCATGAGCATTAATTGTTTTTCTCCCTATTTAGTGGACCTATCTTGCCAGTTCCCTTAACACCACAAAATCTCTTTGTAATTCACCTTTCACTGTAAATTATTCCAAAATCCTATAGTAAACACTTGTTGCTTGATTATCTTCTTGTGTCATTCTTTGCTAATGTGTTACCAGGTATTTAGAGATAAAATATCATTTCTCTAATTTCTAGATGAAGGAATATAGTGGGCACTAAATATGTCAGCATATTTACATGAGTATGTGTGTGTCGATTACACTGAAATGTGGGCTAATCAACATTAGGTCTGGAAGACTTCAAGCTGCCTTGAAGAAATATGAAATAATACCCGTTTTCCTAGATCCTCTTTAACTTTGTATCATCCCATTTAACATTGAAATATTCAAAGAGCACAGTAAAATGCCCTTTGAAAAGTGGAAGTTTATTAGCAATAAAGTTTAAGAAAAGAAAGAGTAGCCTTTGAAAGCAGCTATGTGGTTACAACACAAGAGAGTTTTCCTGAGCTGTTGCAAATAAGAATAAGCAAAACTGAAATATAAATCCTGCTGCTCCACTGTTGAGGATATTTTGACCAGTCTCTTCACATATAAATTGTGCTTTTGGCTTTTTAAGAGATCTAGGATGTCAGATGTTACACACGCTTGTGTAACATCAGCTGCACCTATTTAATATAGAATATAAAAATAAGACTTTAGAAGAAAAAAAATGCTTTTTAAATTTTTATTTAGTATTTGTTACAATTTATTCACTTTGTAACCCGGCTGTAGCCCAGTCTCTCATCTGCTCCCAGTCCAACCCACCCTCTCTCTTTTCCCCCTATGACCCTCCCCTAGTCCACTGATAGAGGAGGACCTCCTCTGCTTTTATCTGAATCTAGCCTAGGAGGTCTCACCAGGACTGGCTGCATCATCTTCTTCTGAGGCCTTGCAAGGATGTACCCCCTCCAGGGTAGAGGGGGGCGGTCAGTGATCAAAGTATTAGTCACTGAGTTCACTTGAGAGACAGTTCCTGCCCCTCGAACCGGGAAAACCCACTTGGAACTTGAGCAGCCCGTAGGCTTTATCTGAACAGAGGGTCTAGGTCCTTTTCATGCATGGTCCTTGGTTGGAGTATTGGTCTCTGCAGGCCACACTGGCCCAGGTTTCTGGGCTCTCTTGGTCTCCTTGTAGAGTTCTGGTCCCCTCCAGTTCTTTCTATCTCCTGTTCTTCCATAAGAGTCCCTGAACTCTGCCCAAAGTTTAGCTATGAGTCTCAGCATCTGCTTTGATACCCTCCTGGGTAGAGTCTTTCAGAGGTCCTCTTTGGTAGTCCTCACTTCTGATATCTACCCTGTTGCCCTTCTGAATGTGGATTAAACCTCTTCCCTAGAGTTGTCCTTCTTGTTTATCTTCTTTAGGACTATAGATTTTAGTATGTTTATCCCATATTATATGTCTAATATCCACTTATAAGTAAGTATATACCATGTGTGTCTTTATGCTTCTAGATTACTTTGCTCAGGATGACCTTTTTTAGTTCCATCCATTTGCCTGCAACTTTTATGCTTTCCTTGTTTTTACTTTCTGAGTAGTGTTCCATTGTGTAAATGTACCACAATTTCTGTGTCCATTCCTTGGTTGAAGATATTTTGACCAGTCTCTGCGCATAGAAATTGTGCTTTGGTTTTTTAAGAGATCTAGGATGTCAGAGTAAAAGAATCTTTACTGAATTTTATTTATCTACATGCCTATTTATTGTATATTACAGAAAGATAATGTATCTATAAAGAAGCAGAAAAACACTGACTTGAAAAATTAACCAACACATGCACAAATATTCAATGGAAAATACAACAAAGCTTACGTTTTGAAATATAGACTCAATCATTCTAATTTACTAACACACATTAATCTGGATTTTTGAATATATCCCTACGTTATCTCTATGGTTCTGTTTCTCTAAAGAACCTTGAATAAAATCTCCAGGTATATTTTGAAAGTGGGACAATCATCACAGCTACAAGTTTATTACAAACTCATTTTATTCACCTTTGGAGAAAATACTGCCTTATAATTTTTTTTCTTCTGATTAACAGTAGTAAACCTTCCAATGGCCTTGGGGAACTCTTAAAACACCAGTGCCATGTAGTAGAACCTAGTCTCTTCATTTTTATACATAAGTCTATTCATCATGAAATTCATTTACATGCAAGAATGGCTCTTCTAAGTAAAAGAATTTTTGAGTAATAGTTAAAAATATTGTTGTGTCACTGCTGCCTCTCCTGAAATTAAAATAATTTAAAATGTCAGTTGAGTCATGACAAGGATCATTGTATCTACCAAACATCCCTATAAGACTCTATGAGTCTCAGCATTTGCATTGATAATTTGCAGGGCAGAGCCTTTCAGAGGTCCTTTGTGTCAGGCTCCTGACTTGTTTTCTCTTTTCTCCTTCTTCTGATGTGCATCCTCTTTGCCTTCGAGCATTTTAGCAAGAGTCCTCCCTCTTGATTAGTTTCTTTAGATGTACAGATTTTAGTAGGTTTATCCTGTATTATATGTCTATATGAGTGAGTATATACAGTGTGCATCTTTCTGCTTCTGGGATAGTTCGCTCAGGATGATCTTTTCCAGATCCCACCATTTACCTGCAAATTTCATGATTTCCTTGTTTTTTTTATTGCTGAGTAATATTCCATTGTGTAGATATACCACAATTTGTGCATCCACTCCTCGACTGAGGGCATCTGGGCTGTTTCCAGCTTCTGCCTATGACAAATAAAGCTGCTACAAACATGGTTGAGCAAATGTCCTTATTGTGTACTTGAGACTCTTTTGGGTATATGTCTAGGAGTGGTACAGCTGGACCTTGAGGAAGCACTATTCCTAGTTGTCTGAGAAAGCACCAGACTGCTTTCCAGAGTGGTTGTACAAGTTTCCTTTCCCCAACAGCAGTGAAGGAGGGTTCCCCTTTCTCCACAACCTCTCCAGCATGTGTTCTCTCTTGAGTTTTTGATCTTGGCCATTCTGATGGGTGTAAGGTGAAATCTTAGTGTCATTTTGATTTGCATTTCCCTGATGGCTAATGAATTTGAGCATTTCTTTAAGTGTTTCTCTGCCATTCTATATTCCTCTACAGAGAATTATCTGTTTAGCTCTGTACTCTATTTTTTAATTGGATTACTTGATTTTTTTGCTGTTTAACTTCTTTAGTTCTCTATATATACTGTATATTAGTCCTCTGTCAGAGGACCTCTGAAAGGCTTTGCCCTGCAGACTATCAATGCAGATGCTGAGACTTATGGACAACTTTTGGGCAGAGTGCATGGAATCTTAGGAAAGAAGTGGGGAAACAGTGAGATCTGGAGAGGACAGGAACTCCACAAGGAGAGCAACAGAACTACAAAATCTGAGCACAGGGGTCTTTCCTGAGACTGATACTCCAACCAAGGACTATGAATGGAGATAACCTAAGACCCCTGCACAGATGTTGCCCATGGCAGTTCAGTATACAAGTGGGTTCCATTGTAATAGGAACAGGGACTGTCTCTGACATGAACTGATTGGTCTGCTCTTTAATTCCCTGAGGGGGAAGCATTACCAGGCCACAGAAGAAGACACTGAAGCCACTCCTGATGAGACTTAATTGACTAGGATCAGAAGGAAGGAAAAGAAGACCTCTCTTATCAGTGGACTTGGGGAGGAGCTTGCATGCAGAGGGTGGAGGAAGGGAGGGTTTGGGATGGGAGGATAGAGGGAACCACAGGGGAGATACAAAATGAATAAAGTGTAATTAATAAAGAAAATTAAAAAAAAAGACTCTATGAGTGGGAGATGAATTAAGAAACTAAAAATTTACCGGCCCCGACACATATGCAGCAGCTATAAGAATAATAAAACAATCATCTAAGCCATGGTATATTTTCCAGGAAACTGAGATCTCAAGAATGAGAGAATAATGACAACTTGTAAGTTGCCATATTGAAAAAGCTTGATATTGAAAGGTGCTATTTTGATTAACATATAAGACTGTGCTTATAACACTGTTTTCTTTTTTTTTTTTGAGCATTTTTTTATTCTTTATTAATTACACTTTATTCATTTTGTATCTCCCCTATGGTTCCCTCCCTCCTCCTGTCCCAATCCCTCCCTTTGTCTCCCCTCTGCAGGCATGCCCCTCCCCAAGTCCACTGATAGGGGAGGACTTCTTTTCCTTCCTTCTGATCCTAGTCAATTAGGTCTCATCAGGAGTGGATGCAGTGTCTTCTTCTGTGGCCTGGTAATGCTGCTCCCCCCTCAGGGGGAGGTAATTAAAGAGCAGGCCAATCAGTTCATGTCAGAGACAGTCCCTGTTCCTATTACAATGGAACCCACTTTGACACTTTACTACACAGACAGGCTACATCTGTGCAGGGGTTCTAGGTTATCTCTATGCATGGTCCTTGGTTGGTGTATCAGTCTCAGGAAGGACCCTTGTGCTCAGATTTTTTGGCTCTGTTGTTCTCCTTGTGGCATTCCTGTCCTCTCCAGACATTACTGTTTCCCCACTTCTTTCCTAAGATTCCCTGCACTCTGCCCAAAGGTTGTCCATAAGTCTCAGCATCTTCTTTGATAGTCTGCATGGCAGAGCCTTTCAGAGGTCCTCTGTATGACACTGTTTTCTAAGTGGGGTGGACACCACATACACACACACCTCAGTAGTCTACTTCTAATATCAATACACCCACTTAAAACATAAATTACTAGCTACTTGCAAGAAGGTCCAGACAAGGAAATCCATGCTTATCTATCATTGATTTTTGTCTACCAAAAATTCTACCATCTTCTTGAATACTTCCCCTTTGCCAGTTATTTTGTATAACATTTGAGAATATGAAGTATATGTGAAATGGTTTCTAGTTTTCTTTTTTAAAATATTTATTTAATCACTTAATAACCTGCTCTCTCTTCTCCCGCCAGTCCTGCCCTCACACTCCTAATTCAGTCACCCTTTTTTTTCTTTTGTGAGGTGGAGAGGCCTCTAAGGCTTACTAACCCATCAAGTCCTAGCAGGACTAAAGGCATCCTCTCCCTCTGAGGCCAGAAAAGACAGCTCAGTTAGAGATTTAAAGGCAGGCAGACTAATCAGAGACAACTCCTACTCCCATTTTTATGGACCCACATGATGGCCAAGCTGCACAACTGCTACATATGTGTAGGGGATTTAGGTCTATCCCATGCATGCATCTGAGGTGGTTCAGTCTCTGTGAATCCCTATGGGCCCAGGATAGTTTACTCTGTAAATCTTCCTGTGGTGTCCTTGATCCCTCAGGCTCCCTCAATCCTTCTTCCCACTCTTCTACAAAACTATTTGAGTGCAGCCTATTGTTTGTCTGTGGACGTCTGCATCTGTTTCCATTAGCTGCTGGATTAAGCTTCTCAGTATATAGTTATGCTAGGCTTCTGTTTACAAACATAGCAGAATATCGTTAATAATATCAGAGTTTGGCTCTCTCCCATGGGGTGGTTCTCAAGTTGGACTAGTCATTGGCTTGCCATTCCCATAATCTCTGCACCATCATTATCCTTACACTTCTTGTAGATGAGACAAATTTTGGTTCGAAGGTTTTATGGGTGTCTTGTTATCCCTCTTCCTTCTGCTGGAAGTCCCACCTAACTACAGGAGGTGATGACTTCAAGCTCCTTAACTCCCTGCTGCTAGGAGTCTCAGCTAAGGTCACCCCCATAGACTCCCAGGAGTCTCCCCTGTCCCAGAGATGCACCCTCGACAGAAGACAGACAGATTTCCATTCTCTCACCTAGTCCTCCTCTCTTACCTCCCCACACCTAATCCCCTCCTTATTCTCTCCAAACCCTCTCCTAACCAGTTCCCTCATTCCATCTACTTTAGAAGTCTATTTCATTTCCTTTTCTGAGTGAGATTCAGGCATACTCCTTGAGCCCTCCTTGGCTTCTTTGGCTCTGTGGATTGTAGCATGGTTATCTTGTACTTTATGGCTAATATCCACTTATAAGTGAGTACATACCATGAGTGTCTTTCTGGGTCTGTGTTACCTCACTTAGGATGATCTTTTCTAGTTCCATCCATTTGCTTGAAAATTTCATGATTTCTTTGTTTTTAATTGCTGTTTAGTACTAGATTGTGTACACCGTCCACATTTTCTTTATCTATTCTTTGATTGAGGTTATTATCAAGGGGAATGATTATACTTGCTTATGGTAGGGTTGCTTGCAAAGGCTAGGCCATTAAATGAAGAGAGAATAAGGAGAAACTGTTGAAAATAAAGATAAAGAAGCCTCAATATTCTTGTACTTTGAGGCATGTATTTTGACATTACATTCAGAGAAGTTTTGGAAAATATGTACAGATGAGATTCTAAAGTAGGAGGGAACAAGGTTTTGAAGGGCTTTTCATATTATGGGAAAGATTATAACCTCGTGTAGGGAGTCACTGAAGATATGTGTGTTTCTGTGCTGCAACTGACCTCAGAGCCTTTGATGTTTACTAAATACATGGTTTGTCATTGACCCATGCCCCCAGGTCTCAAGATATTTCTAAGTATGAAGAGTTAAAGTTGGCCAGTAGTGGCATTTCCTGATAATACAGGCATGCATATTTTAAAATACACTGTCTACTCCACTCAATACAAACTTTGCTAGGGTGCTACTATTACTGTTTATAGTACGTGATCTATGTATTATGTGTTAAGCAGAATGGTTTGTTTTATTTTCACTTCTTACACCTGAAAGAGACACTTATTTTATGAGTTACTTGGAATGTCCATGCACTTGAGCTTTATTTTGTTACTGTTATAGGAAGAATAGGCTGCTGAGAAATGTTTTCATAGAATTCCTGGATCATTGAGACCCTAAGCTTTTTTAAGTTGATTACTGGATCCTCTCATCTTCTTTCACTGTAAGGGAAAAAAGCAACTAATTCCACTGAAAAATTTCATTATGCCTTGCCTATGTCTTTGCAACATTTTTCCTTTGTGTTCTTTGATCTTGACAAGATATTTTATATATGAGAAAAAGACTTGATTAATATGATCTAAACTGCTTTCAAAGTCTTGTGACTGTAACTGAAGAGATTTCATTTGTCTCCATGATCAAAGTGAATGAAATAGACTATAAATTAAAGGACAGGGCTGTGTTTGCATACATACTTTACATAAGTGTCAATAGAGCAGTTATAAAAATATTCACTTGTTGTGCACTGTGCAGCTTGTACTTCCTCCTCTCTATAAGAAATATGTTGCTTAACGTTTGTTTGGATTTCCTCAGTGTCTGTTGTTATATCCCTCTTTTCATTCCTGATTTTGTTGATTTGAATAGTGCCTCTCTGCCTTTTAGTTAGTTTGGCTAAAGATTTGTCTATCTCGTTGATTTTTTTTCAAAGAACAAGCTCTTTGTTTTGTTGATTCTTTGAAGTGTTCTCTTTGTTTCTAGTTTATTGATTTCAGCCCTGAGTTTGATTATTTCAAGCCATCTACTCCTCTTGGGTGTGTCTGCTTTTTTTTTCTTGTAAGGCTTTTAGGTGAGCTATTAAATTGCTTTTAGGAGATGTTTTAAATTTCTTTTCAAGGCACTTAGTGTTATGAAGTTTCCTCTTAGCACTGCTTTCATTGTGTCCCATAAGTTTGGGTATGTTGTACTTTCATTTTCATTGAATTTTAGGAAGTCTTTAATTTATTTCTTTATTTCTTCTGTATATAGGATACCCATACTAAAACCTACAGATCTAAAGAAGCTAAGCACTAAGGAGGACTCTAGTGAGTATGCTTAAATCTCATGAAGAATGGCAAAAAGGATAGACACCGGAAGCAGTGAAAGAGAGGAAACAGGATGGGAGTCTAACATAGAGGGTTCTCTGAAAGGCTCCTCTTAATAGGCCACAGAGTAAGAGGAGCCAGGTAGTCTTGATGAAACTTGATAAGCTATGGGCAGATGACAGGGGAGAAGAAATCTCCCTCTCAGTGAACTAGGGAAAGGTGATAGGGGGAATAGGGAGGGAGAGTGGGACTGAAAGGAATTGAGGGAGGGAGCTTCAATCAGAATATATAATGAATAAATTGTGAAAAAAATAAATTTAAATTTAAAAAAGAAATATTGTGCTGAGGCTCTGGGTAGCCATTCTTCAATCAATAGGATCTTTGCCAAGCAGGAAATACAGGAATTTATAGCATTTCATGATGATAGAGTGTTCAGCTTCACAGCTAAAAGCATCAGCAAATCTGGGATTCTTTTGTGAGGACCCTGATTACATAGAAAATATTGTATCATCACTAAATTAATTTCACAATGGCTTATAACATCCATTGGAAGGGGAGTAATACAAGTCAACTATTAGATGATATATCATTAAAAATAACAGGAGTAAAATTTCCCAGGATTTAGATTTCATGGAAGACATGCTTTATGATGCTTAGATAACTAACACGAGTGGAGGCTGTTTAGTAGTTTAATGGTGGTCTCTATTAAATGTTGCATTAGTAAGGATTGATGGAGGAGAGAGCCCACGCAAAGAGATTTTAGTGAGTCTGTGTGAATTTTCAAAGCCTTGGACATGTCTTAGCAGCTGATTCAAGATTAGCTCAGGTGGGTGTGGAGCTACAGATGCTCAGGGCTCTGAGAGCCAAGATTTTTCTGAATCAAAGCTGGAAATCAGCACATCGTCTCTCTGCTCTTTACATGTTCTGCAAAGAGGAGAAATGTGCAGATCTATTCTGGTCAGTCAGACTCATTGAATATTTATGGAAGTTCTGAAGCAAGTGAAATATTCCCCAATATCTCTCGAAGCTGAAACAGGCTGCTTGGAAATAGATAACTGGCAGGATTGGGTTTTTCTGTATAGGGCAGCATATATTGAAAGAAGAATTCACACAGGAATTATCAGGTATACTGTGATTTGGTGATTTACCATAAAATTACTGAATTCTAACTTCTAGAAGATTAAGAGGAAAGAAAAAAGAAAAAGAAACCATTGTTAAATAACTGTTTATTAGTGCCTGACTATCCAGACATTTAATTTAGCTGATCTACAGACCAGGGATTTCTGGTTAGAAGTACTGTACGATGCTTGAGTGCTTGGCTGGCATGGACAAGGCTCTGGGCTTCGTTACCAATAGTAGAGATTCTGTTTGATCCCAACTACTTTCCACTTTGTACCAGTCTATTAGTTTGTTACTAACCTGTTTCCACTCAATTTTGGATTCTTTTAATCATTCCTTGGGGGGACAGAATAAATACCAGAAGTCTACTCAAGGCAGCTAAGGTAAGGAAACCTCTTCTATAAGGGAATTACTGCCAAGGTTATAGACCTAGATATCATTATATAGATACAACTGTTGAGCAGTAGAGCTGAGAAGCAAAGGATACTTTCCTCTTTTTTTAGGGGATGTGGAAGATTGATTGCATTTTGTTTCTATTGAATGATCTTTCTAATTTCCCATCTTTAGCTTTGGAACCCTTTCTTACCTTGACTCTGGACTGAGCCATTTGACATACCTTGTATAGTGAGGTATCATTACACATCACATAAGAAGACATTTAGAAAGTATGTGCCCAATTTCTATCCCACTCCTCTGAATTTTCCAAGAGTTCGTGCCCAGGTTAGTTAGAAGATCACGGAGACACATGGAACAGGGCCAAGTCAGTTTGGTTGTACATCTGAAACTCTATGTGTGAGAAAGTCTAGCTACTATCAGCAAAACTGTTCATCCAATACACAGTTGGCCACAGATGCACAGGGAAACTCATAAAGCCCTGCTCTGATCAGTAGAATTCTCTAGCCAATAGTCAGACCTAAGAACAAAAGCACACAGTTACTGTACTACACTAATGTTTTCTGGCTGTTTGTTGTACAGCAATATTTTGTCAAATATACTTCTTCTTTGCAGTCATCCTACCACCTTTGGCTCTTTCACTCTTTCCACCCCTTCTTCAATAAATATTTCCTGAGCCTCTGGAGGGGGAGTGCAATATATTATGTTCTGTTTATTGATGAACATTCTGCAGTCTCTTATTTTCTTCACCTTGGGCAGTTTTGCTTTTCTGTGTTATTCACTGCATATTGCAAATATAAGCTTTTCACATGACGGTTTGCAGAGTCATTGACCTATAGATATTAGAAGTTAGTATAAAACTAGGTCGGGTGAGCAGCATAATAGTAGTGGGTTTCTCCACCAGTTCTATGATCTGTCTAGCCACAGGTTCTTTATTTTATTTTATTTTAAACTTTTATTACACTTTATTAACTTTGTATCCCCCCATAAACCCCTCCTAATCCCACCTTCCCTCCCCCTTCTTCACTCATGCCCCTCCCCAAGTCCACTGATAGGGAAGGTCCTCTTCTCCTTCTTTCTAATCTTAATCTATCAGATATCATCAGGAGTGGCTGCATTGTCTTCTTCTGTGGCCTATCTTCTGTCTTCTTCTCCCCCCTCAGGGGGAGGTGATCAAAGAGCAGGCCAATGAAACTCTTAGTTTTTTAATAAACGTATTTATTTTTTTCACTTTACATCCCAATCACAAGCCTCTCCCTCCTCTTTTCCCATTCTTTCCTCTCACCCTCTTCCCCCCTTTCCCAGTTCTTCTTCTCAGAAATGGGGAGCTCCTCCTTACAAACTCACCCTGGCCCATCAAGTTGCAACAGGATTTAGTACATCCTTTTCTATTGAGGCCAGACAAATCAGCCCAGTTAGGGGAAAGTGATCCAAACACAGGCAACCGAGTCCATGTCAGATATGATCCATGCTCCCCTTGTTGCTAAGGGGCCCCCATGAGGACCAAGCTAGCCATGAGTTACAAATGTGTTGTGGGCCTAAGTCCAGTCCATGTACCCTCTTTGGTTGGAGCTTTAGTCTCTGTAAGTTCCTATGGGCTTAGGTAAGTTAACATTATTTGTCTTCTTGAGGGATTCTTCTTCCATATAGGACCTTCCATTCTTCCCCACAATTCCCTAGAAGACTCCATGAGATCCAACTCATGATTGGCTGTGGGTCTCAGCATCTGTTTCAATCCAATGCTGGGCAGAACCTCTCAGAGGACAGTCATATTAGTCTCCTGTAATGTGTGTCTTTCCGCCTCTGGGTTACCTCATCAATATGATCTTTTCCAGTTCCATCCATTTGCCTGAAAATTGCATGATTTCCTTGTTTCTAATAACTGGAAACTCTTTTATTTTTCCCTATTTATAGGAAGAAACTAAAGGTTAGAAATGTTGAGTTGTTCTCTGTCATACATGTAGACAAGATAGACTCTAAGTAAAAGAGAATATAGGGCCCAAGTCATTTTTTTTTTCATGGTTTCTTCATACTTCTTCAATGATTTCAGGTAGACATGAAAGGGAGAATATAAATTGATACCTAATGGTACTGATTACCAGGTGATTATTAGACAGTGCTGACTAAATATGAACAGGTTTGCTTTTGCCTGCTTCTATTCCTACACTTAAGGGACTGATATCAGCCTCTATTTTATGTACTCAAATGTTGTTATCAGTAGGCAGGCATACTTGTATTTAATCAACAGTTTATCTTAACTCTGCCTTGTTTGCTATCTGGCACTGCCATGTTCAGAGGCCATCAGGTTCGATGCATTTAAAGGCAGGACTCTTTTCCTCTGTATAAGATGGAGTAGGTCTCTAATAAGGGAAGTACAAGGGCTCTTGGAGGCTAATTGGTCAGTAGAAAAGCTTGGAATCAGATTAATTGCTTTCTATAACATATGTCATCCCTGTTTTCTGTGGTGCCTAGTGCCTGTAAGACATGGTAATTCATTTGTTTCATGGGAAAGCCCCCTTTCCCCTCTACAGATCATCACCCTACTTCATAGAATATTAGATTGTAGCATATTCCAGTCTTTTTTTCTTCTTTTTTTATTATTAGCTACATTTTATCTACTCTATTATGAACATGGTTGAGCAAATGTCCTTGCTGTTTACTTGAACATCTTTTGGATATATGCCTAGGAGTGGTATAGCTGGATCTTGAGGTAGCACTATTCCTAATCATCTGAGAAAGGGCCAGATTGATTTCCAAAGTAGTTCTACAAGTTTACATTCCCACCAGCAGTGGTGGAGGGTTCTCCTTTCTCCACATCCTATCCAGCATGTGTTGTCACTTGAGTTTTTGATCTTAGCCATTTTGGTGGGTGTAAGGTGAAAACTCAGGGTCGTTTTGATTTGCATTTCCCTGATGAGTAAGGATGTTGAGCATTTCTTTAAGTGTTTCTCTGCCATTCAATATTCCTCTATTGAGAATTCTCTGTTTAGCTCTGTACCCCATTTTTTAATTAGATTATTTGATTTGTTGTTGTTGAACTGCTTGAGTTCTTTATATATTCTGGATATTAGCCCTCTGTCAGATATAGGGTTAGTGAAGATCCTTTCCCAATCAGTAGGCTGCCGTTTTGTTCACTTGATAGTTTCCTTTGCTTTACAGAAGCTTTTCAGTTTTCTAAGGTCCCATTTATTGATTGTTGATCTTAGAACCTGTGCTGCTGGTGTTCTGTTCAGGAAGTTGTCTCCTGTGCCAATGAGTTCCAGATTGTTCTCTACTTTTTCTTCTCAACAGGTTTAGTGTGACTGGTTTTATGTTGAGGTCTTTGATCCACATGGAGTTTAGTTTTGTCCAGGGTTGTACATATAAAGCTATTTGCATTTTTTTACATGTAGATATCTGTTTATAGCAGGACCATTTGTTGAAGTTGCTGTCTTTTTCCCATTGTGTTGTTTTGCCATCTTTGTCAAAAATCAGGTGTCTATAAGTGTGTGGGTTTATTTCTGGGTTTTCTATTCGATTCCATTTGTCCACCAGCCTCTTTCTATGCTAGTACCATGCAGTATTTATTACTGTTGCTGTATAGTACAGTCTGAGATCAGGGATGGAGATAACTCCAGAAGATCTTTTATTGTACAGTATTGTTTTAGTGATTCTGGGTTTTTTGTTATTCCATATGAAATTGAGAATTTTTCTTTCAAGGCCTGTAAAGAATTGTGTTGGTAATTTGATGGGAATTGCATTTAAAAATGCTATTGGTAAGGTGGCCTTATGTTACTTTTTAAGGCACATGGATATCCCAATAAAACAATAATACACATAAAATTAATTACTGTTAACTATATTCCCCATATACTAGAACTTACCTTCCCATCCAATTGTGTTTTTCTACTGGTTGACTAATATATTCTTACTTTTATCAGATTTCATCTTTTCTTTTTCTTTTTCATGAATTTCTTTGAATATACTTTGATTATATTCTTTCCCCTCTCAGATACCTCCTACCACCCCCAAAGTTCTTTCTTGTTTTTAAAAGGAAACCAAACCAACCAACAGCAACAAAAAAAGCACATTAGAAACAAACAAGCAAACATGAATTCTGATTTGTTTTAACACTGAATATCCAGGCTTCCCACCCTGTTTCTATCTCCTTCCTCATATTCTTTTCAGTTACTTTATTTTTATGAAATAAATATAATTTTGCTTTTACACTGGATTGAAAACTCATGATATTTGTCTTTCCGTGCCTGAGTATTTCATTTGATATACTGTCCTCCATGCTATTTTAAATATAATGATTTAATCTTTAAGGCTGAATATCTTTCCATTATATATACATAATGTATGAGGTCCCCTTTCTCTGTGTCCTCATTTGCATTTATTTGTTTGTGTTTGATGATATTGAAATAGAACGTTGATAAGAAAGATTAATACTTAAGAAGTCAATTCTTGGTATAGTCATACAGAAAGTAATTCTGTTCCTGAGCCATCTATAATGCTGAAAGAATTTAGAGAATAAAGGAACTTATTTGAATACTCAGCGAAACCACAAGCTGTTGGATTGGTTGTTTAGAAGCTTTTCTTCATGGAACACACATCTCATGAGGCAGGCATCATGTGTCTAAGAAAGAAAGTATTTTCTTTGAACTTGCCTCTAAAAATTGCACAAGTTTAAGATACATAATGTTGACAATATTGTATTTCAGGCTTTTCAACCTTCAAAGAAATTTCACTAGACCTTGACAAGTTATAATAATTCTTTACTCCACATGAATGGCAGCTGGACATACAACAGAAGTTTCTCTAATAACAAGTTACTCTACTTCAAATTTTGAAAACAAACTTTAAAAACATTATTTAATTTTATTTATATATTTATTTATTAAAATTTATTCATTTTGTATCCCCACTGCATCCCCTTCCTTTGTCTCCTCCCAATCCCACCCACAATCCCTCTTCTCCCCCATTTCCTTTCCCTAATACCTTTATAGGGGAAGACCCCTTCTCATTCTCTCTGACGATAGCTTATTAGGTCTCATCATGGATGGCTGCATCATATTCCTCTGTGGCCTGGTAAGGCTGCATCCCCTAGGGGATGGTGTTCAAAGAGCTGGCCACTGAGTTCATGTCAGAGACAACCCCTGCTCCCCTTACTAGGGAACTCACTTGGAAATTGAACAGGCAATTGACTTCCTATGAACAGGGGTCTAGGTCCTCTCCATACATGGTCCTTAGTAATAAAATATAGGGTAAACATACAAAAATCTATAGTCTTAAAGAAGCTAAACAATAAAGAGAACCATAGGGAAGATACTTAATCCTCATTCAGAATGGCAAACAGGATAGACATCAGAAATAGGAAGAGACAATGAACAAGACAGGAGCATTCCACAGAGGAACTCTGAAAGACTCTACCCACCAGGATATCGAAGGAGATACGTAGACTCATTGACAATCTTTGGACAGAGACCTGGCATCCTTATGGAAGAAGAGGGACATAGAAAGACCTGGAGGGGCCAGGAACTCCACATGGAGAACAACAGAGCCAAAATACCTGTGCTCAGGGGGGCCTGCAGAGACCAATACTCCAACAAAAGCAAACTTATTAACTGAAGTATAACATACAGAGTAAAAAGCATATGTTGTCCAAATGGACAACATAATAAAAACTTGCAAAATGTGTACATTTGTGTAACTACCACTTACATAATGAGATAAAATATCACTAGGATCCCATAAGCCCCATGTGGGCAAAATCCCAGTACTCCTCTTCCCATAGCTAACTACTATCGTGGAATCTATCAGCACTGCTTATTTTTGTCTGTTTTTGAAATCTATACCTGATGTGTTTTCTTGTTTCTGGTTTCATTCAATTTTATGCTTGGGAGATTGATGTGTACTTGTTGCATGCAATCAGTAATCCATTCATTTCAGTATTGTGTTGCTCCCAATGTGTGAGTGCATGAATATTTATCTCTCCTAAAGTTGATGGCATTTTGAGTTTTCCTACATCTTATCTATCATTAATTGTACTGCTCTAAACATTCTTGTGCAATTTTGCATATATGCACATATTTATATATCCGTACTGCAAACAAACACAGTCTGTTGCTATTTCTCTTAGTGTTGGCTTTGATATGCCTGATTTCATATCAAATAATTTAAAAGACTATAAGCTTTGAATGAGTTCCTTTTCTTCAAGGAGAATTTTTAACTTCTGTGAGGAAGCTGGACTAGGAATGGTTCACTTATTTACAGATTAAGCTCATTTATGGTTCAGTTTCATGAACTGTAATCTCCAATTATGATCTACTTTATTAGTATACAACTCACCATAGATCCTATTAATGTACTGTAATGTTTACCATAATCTCTCCTCTTTGACAGGCTTTTAATTCTAATTTTAAAATATTTTTCTTAAACTTAGTCCTAAAAGATTAGTGAGAACTGTGCATGAATTTAAAAGTTGATGGGACCAGGTGTCTCATGAATTAGCAAGTGTTCAAGGAATTTGACAGCATAGAAATAAGATTGCCCCAATGAATCCCTGATTGTTTTGCATTGTTTCCTCAATTCCTACTTACTTGTTCAATCAATTGCTTTAAAAAATTCAAGATCAATTTTACAGAATGTAACACTAACCATTTAATAATAAAAAAATTCAAGAGCATTTACTATATTCATAATGTGAATGTTTCAACACTATTTCCACTACCTGAAAAAGAAAAATGTAACAGTTAAGCTTTAAAAATAATGTTTTTTTAAATCTAACTATTCTCGTTATTCAGGGATGGATGATTTGTGGATGACAAAGTCTAAAAAGGCCAGAAATAGAAGTACCTTTACAAGTTTTTCTTTCATTAATAAATATTAGTTATACATGTGTTTCTGTGACATTTCATCCATGTATATAGATATTTTGATCATATTCATACTCCATTGCTCTCTCTTCTTCCCTTACTACTCCTGATGGTCCTCCTTCCTCTTCCCAGCTACTTACTTTTTTGGGTGACTCAGTGAATTTCATTAAGAAATATGGATAGCTTATCAATGCTACAGCTGTTTCATCAACCATGAATGTCCTGTAGATCTTCAGGGATTGATGAGAGCTCAGTGAGATCTCCAACTTCATGAAGAAATGTTCTTGTACAGATAGCCACAGTCAGGATAAGCTCAAGAGTGCAATGGTCATGTCATGCCTGGGTGATAGCATCCCATAACCTCCTATCTCATCTTCTAGCTCCTAACAGCCTTCCTTTTAAAGTTCCCCCTTCTAAAGTCTTCTAAACCTGTAAGAGGCTAATAAAGATGTTCCATTTAGGGTTGAACACTCAATAGTCACTTATTCTCAGCACCATAATGAATCTCTGCAGTAACTGCCACCCACTTTAGTTAGATGCTTCTCTGATTAAAGATGACAACAAAATTAACCATTTAGACAGGGACTTGACATCTTTAATTTTAACAAAACAACAGCAGTAGGGTTTCCACTAGGGCATATACCCTATGACACAGGCTTTTAATTACAGTATAAGTATTTTGTGTTTCATATGGAGATCAAAAGGTTTACAAGTCTAACGCCTCACTTATATTTTAACAGTAAATGTATAAGGCTAA
Organism: Psammomys obesus; assembly: GCF_907164565.1. Classification (NCBI taxonomy): domain Eukaryota; kingdom Metazoa; phylum Chordata; class Mammalia; order Rodentia; family Muridae; genus Psammomys; species Psammomys obesus. The sequence goes on along the minus strand of NW_026591872.1, from coordinate 3,555,317 downwards.
TAGTATATAATAGTAAATGTATAAGGTTAATAGATTATTGAAGACATGATTGGAGCTTGACGAAGTTAAGTGACTTATCAAACATGTCTGTTGAGGAAATGTCTTACAAAACTCAATAGTTCTTAGTACTCACAAGCATTGGCAACATCTGTGGAACTTTGAACAATAAGCATTACAAGGCTCCCCAGTGTATTTTGATTCAGTTGCTATTTGGTGGAGCTCAGGAAGATACAACTTAAAAAAATACCATGTGACATTTTGGTGTGAAGCTACAGTAGTAATTAGAACCAGCAGCCCTAAATATCACAGATATAAATGTCTTTATCTAGGCAGTAGCTTTTTATTGTAAAGGTATGTTTATACTGTGTTTTCTTGGGTGTAGTTGATCTCCTTGAGTTGGAGTTTTCCTTCTAGTGTCTTCTGTAGGGCAGGGTATATATTGTTTAAATTTAGTTATGTCATGGAATATTTTGTTTTCTCCATCCACATTGATTGAAAGTTTTGCTGGGTATAGTATTCTGGGTTGGAATCTTTGGTCTCTCCCAGAACCTTAATAGTGGGAGACTTCAATAACTTACTCTCACCAAGGCATAGAGGCTAAATAGATAAATAGCGACACTTACAGAGGTCTGAAATCAAATGGAACTAATAGATCTCTACAGAACTTTTCAATGAAACACAAAAGAATATATCATCTTCTCAGCACCTCAGTGAACTGTCTCCAAAACTGAACATATAGTCAGACAAAAGGCAAGCCTCAGCAGATACAAGAAGATTGAAATAATCCATTGTAACATGTCAGACAACCAAGGACAAAAAATAGACCTCAACAGTAACAGAAATAGTAAAAGGCCTACACACACATGGAAACTGAACAACTCTCTCCTCAACAACAGCTAGGTCAAGGAAGAAATAAAAAAAAGACTTCATAGAATTCAAGAAAAATGAAGGTACAACTTACCCAAACTTATGGGACACAATGAAGACTCTACAAAGAGGAAAGTTCATAGCACTAATGCCATCATAAAGAAATTTGAAACATCTCATACCAGCAACTTAATGGCACACATGAAAGCACACATACACACACCAAAACAAAACAAAACAAAAACAAAGAAGAATAAGCAGGCACATGCAAGAGGAATAGACAATTAGAAATAATCAAAATCAGGACTGAAATAAAAAAATTAAAAACAAAGAGACCAAGTCAAAAATCAATGAAACCAAGAGCTGGTTCTTTGAGAAAATCATCAAAATCGACACACCCTTAGCCAAACTAACTAAAAGGGAAAGAGACACTATCCAAATCAATAAAATCAGAAATGAAAAGGGGAAATAACAACAGGCATTGAGGAAATCCAATAATTAGGTAACACTTAAAAACCTATACTTAACAAAATTTGAAAATCTAAATGAAATGGACAATTTCTTGATAGATTACACTTAACAAAGCTGAAGATCAGGTAAAAATGTTAAATAGTACTATATCCCCTAAGGAAATAGAAGCTGTCATCAAAATTGTCCCATCCAAAAAAAAAAAAAATCATTGTCCAGATGGCTTCAGCTCAGAATTTTGTCAGACCTTCAAAGAGGAGCTAATACCAATTCTTTTAAAACTATTTCACAAAATAGAAACATAAGGTACATTACCAAACTCCTTCTATGAGGCTATAATCACCTTGATACCTAAGGCACACAAAGACCCAAGAAAGAAAGAGAATTTCAGACCAATTTCTTTTATGAATGTTGACACAAAAATAATAAAATACTTGTAAACTCTTCCAAGAACACATTAAAGATATCATCTACCATGACCAAATAGGTTTCATCCCAGGTATTCAGGGTTGGTTCAATATACGGAAATCTATCAATGCAATCCACCATATAAACAAATAGATTAAAAAAAAAAACTACATGATCATCTTAGAAGCTGGAAAAGCATTTGACCAAATCAAACACTCATTCCTGTTTAAAGTTTTGGAGAGATCAGGGATACAAGACACATACCTAAACATAGTAAAGGTGTTATACAGCTAGGCTATAGCCAACATTAAACTATATGGAGAGGAACTTACATCTATACGATTAAAATCAGGAACAAGGCAAGGCTGCCCATTCTCTTCATATCTATTCAACATAGTACTGAAAATCCTAGCTAGAGCACTAAGACAACCAAAGGAATTCAAGGGCATCCAAATTAGAAAGGAAGAAGTCATAATATCATTCTTTGCAGATTCTCCTGGGTCCAGTGCAATAAGGTCTAGCAGCAAGTTCTATGACCTGCGCCCGCCTCCCCAAACCCTGGCAGAGAAACCCCGGCTCAGGATCGGACTGAGAAGCCCCAACCCCTTCTGGCACTCCCCTGAGAGCACCTCCATAAGTTTGCCCTAGCGGAGGGGAAGGTCAGAGGAGAAGGACAGAGAAGCAGCCTGCCAATGACACAGCACCCTCTCTCCAGCTTACACAGCGGCCCCTGGCACAGAAACCCAAGCTCTGGATCTGAGGACACTCAACTCAACCTGGTACTCTCTCGGGATCAGCAAACATAGGTTCTACAGCCAAGCTGCTTCTGGAAGATAGATCTGGGCCCGGGATCTGGGATTGAGAACACTCAACCTAACTCTTTCCTGAGCTACCCCGGGACCAGTCAACATAACCCCTCCTGGCAGAGGGAAAGGACAGAGAGGCAGCACACAGGAAAGGTGGACACCGAGTCCTGCAGCCACAGTGTCACAGAGCTGACTGTTAGCCTACACATGCACTTATACAGCAGGACCAAATCAGAGAGTAGAGAGCAAGGGGAACCCCTATGCATTCCAACAGGTCCTGCAAGAGAGTGAGTGAGCCTTCTAGGGAGAGTTTGCCGCAGACCCAGGGCCTCTCCACAGAAACAACCAGACGAGATCCCTGCCACCCACACCCCTAGTGTGGGCATCATAGGGATTCTTGGGATAGCGACCCCAATGTTGAAGCTTCTGCCTGGCAGGTCCATCAGTGTAATCCAGGCAAACAATCCCTGGATCTCAGACAGAACAGCATAATAGTCGCTTGCAGGCCACTGCAATAGTCAGAGAATCCGCGCATGCACACTGCACCCACTAAAAGCGCCCGCAAATAGCGCCAGCATCACATTCCTTACTTAGGCAAAACTGAAACCACAGTGCACACTAACAAACCAGTGAACCTCTCTCATCTTCCTGAAAAAACAGTCCAGAAAACAGAAAGAGACGATCATAGACTGAACTACAATCTCGAGGAACAAACAGTGAGGATTATGAATAACCAGATGGCTAGAGGCAGATGTAAGAACACTCCCAACAAAAATCAGGACATAATGACCTCACCAGCAACCCCACAAAACAATGGGCACTTCTATTCACTAGATATACAAGAAAACGACCTCAAAACTATGTTTCTCCAGCTATTAGAGGCCCATAAAGATGAAATGAACAAAGCTCACGAGCTGAAGATACACTTGCGGAAATTGAAACGTCTCTCAAGAAAAAATAAAATCAGAAAAGTTCCAAACACAAAACATCCAAGAAATCAAGGACACCATAAAAAGACAAAACCTAAGAATAATAGGAGTAGAAGAAAAAGAGGACATCAGGCTCAAAGGTCCGGAAAATATTTTCAAGAAAATTATAGAAGAAAACTTTCCCAACTTAAAGAAGGAGATGGCCATAAACATATAAGAGGCCTACAGAACACCAAGTAGACTAGACCAGAAAAGAAATTTTTCACGTCACATCATAGTCAAAACACTGAACCTACAGAACAAAGAAAAAATTCTAAAAGCAGCAAGGGAAAAAGGCCAAGTAACATATGAAGGTAGACCTATCAGAATCACACCAGATTTCTCAACAGAAACTATGAAAGCCAGAAGGGCCTGGACAGAAATCATAAAGTCCTTAAGGGACCACAGATTCCAACCCAGACTACTATACCCAGCAAAACTTTCAATCAACATAGACGGAGAATTCAAAATATTCCAAGATAAAACCAAATTTAAACAATATCTACATAGTAACCCAGCTCTACAGAAGTTTCTAGAAGGGAAACTCCAAAACAAAGAAAACAACTACATCTAAGGAAACAGAGGAAATAGATAACTACACAATAAAAAAACCAAAAGAATACAAGCAATGAAACTCAGTGACACCACCAACCACACATCTAAAGTAAGTAACAATTGTTGGTCACTAGTCTCTATCAACATCAACGGACTCAACTCCCCAATAAAAAGACACAGACTAACAGAATGGTTGCGGAAACAGGATCCAACTTTCTGTTGCATCCAAGAAACACACCTATGCAACAAAGATAAACACTACCTCATAGTAAAGGGCTGGAAAAATGTTTTTCAAGCAAATGGTTCCTGAAAACAAGCTGGAGTAGCCATCCTAATATCTAATAAAATAGAATTTCAACCCAAGTCAATCAAAAAAGATAAGGAGGGCCACTATATTCTCATCAAAGGAAAAATCCACCAAGGGGACATCACAAATTGGAATATCTATGCCCCAAATACAAGTGCACCTACATTCGTAAATGAAACAATATTAAAGCTTAAATCACACATTGATCCTAAAACCCAAATAGTGGGAGACTTCAACACTCCACTCTCACCAAGGGACAGATCAACTAGACAGAAAACAAATAGGGAAATAAAAACACTTACAGAGACCCTAAATCAAATGGACCTAATAGACTTCTACAGATCTTTTCATCCAAACCCAAAATTGTATACCTTCTTTTCAGCACTGCATGGAACCTTCTCCAAAATAGACCATATAGTTGGTCATAAAGCAAGCCTCAACAGATACAAAAAGATTGAAATAATCACTTGTATTCTATCTGACCACCATGGACTAAAGCTGGACCTCAACAACAACAGAAAAAACAAAAAGCCAACACACATGGATACTGAACAACTTGTTACTCAATGACAGCTGGGTTAAGGAAGAAATAAAGAAAGAAATTAAAGACTTCCTAGAATTCAAAGAAAATGAAGGCACAACATACCCAAATTTATGTAACACATTGAAAGCAGTGCTCAGTGGAAAATTCATGGCACTAAGTGCCTGCAGGAAGAAATTCGTAACATCACATACAAACAACCTAATGGCCCAACTGAAAACCCTAGAAAAAAATAAGCAGTTACACCTAAGAGGAGCAGATGGCTGGAAATAATCAAACTAAGGGCTGAAATCAACCAATTAGAAACAAATAAAAGTATTCAAAGAATCAATGAAACAAAAAGCTGGTTCTTTGAAAAAATCAACAAGATAAACAAACCCTTAGCCAAAGTAACTAAAAAGCAGAGAGAATCTATCCAAATCAGCAAAATCAGAGATGAAAAGGGTGACATAACTACAGACACAGAGGAAATTCAAACAATCATTAGGTCATACTACAAAAGCCTATATGCCACAAAATTTGAAAATCTAAATGAAATGGACAAATTTTTTGATAGATTCCATCTTCCAACATTAAGTCAAGATCAGGTAGAAAGAATGAATAGCCCTATATCTCCCAAGGAAATTAAAGCAGTCATTCAAAGTCTCCCCTCCAAAAAAAGCCCTGGGCCAGATGGTTTCAGCGCACAATTCTACCAGACCTTCAAAGAAGTGCTCACACCAATTCTCCTTAAACTATTCCACAAAATAGAAACAGAAGGAACACTACCAAACTCATTCTATGAAGCGACAGTCACCCTGATACCTAAACCAAACAAAAACCCAACAAAAAAAGAGAACTTCATACCTATCTCTCTTATGAACATCGACACAAAAATACTCAATAAAATACTTGCAAACCAAATCCAAGAACACATCAAAGATATCATCCACCACGACCAAGTAGGCTTCATTCCAGGCATGCAAGGGTGGTTCAACATACAGAAATCCATCTATGTAATGCACCACATAAACAAAGTGAAGGAGAAAAACCACATGATCATCTCCTTAGATGCTGAGAAAGCATTTGACAAAGTCCAACACCCATTCATGTTTAAAGTCTTGGAGAGATCAGGGATACAAGGCACATACCTAAAGATAGTAAAGGCAATATACAGCAAGCCGATAGCCAACATCAAACTCAATGGAGAGAAACTTAATTCAATCCCACTGAAATCAGGGACAAGACAAGGCTGCCCACTCTTGCCATACATCTTCAACATAGTACTTGAAGTCCTAGCCAGAGCAATAAGACAACCAAAGGAGATCAAGGGGATACAAATCGGAAAGGAAGAGGTCAAAGTGTCACTATTCGCAGATGATATGATAGTATATATGAGCGACCCAAAATTTCAACCAGAGAACTCCTCCAGCTGATAAACACCTTCAACAAAGGGGCAGGATACAAAATCAACTCAAAAAAATCAGAAGCCCTCTTGTATACCAAAGAAAAAGGGCCTAGAAAGAAATTAGGGAAACAACACCCGTCACAATAGCCACTAATAACATAAAGTACCTTGGGGTGACACTAACCAAGCAAGTGAAAGACCTGTTTGAGAAAAACTTCAAGTCTCTGAAGAAAGAAATTGAAGAAGATATCAGAAGATGGAAAGATCTCCCGTGCTCATGGATTGGTAGGATTAACATTGTGAAAATGGCCATTCTGCCAAAAGCAATCTACAGATTCAATGCAATTCCCATTAAAATGCCAACTCAATTAATTACAGACCTTGAAAAAAAGATTCTCAGCTTCATATGGAGAAACAAAAAACCCAGAATCTCCAAAACAATCCTGTACAACAACAGATCATCTGGAGGTATCACCATCCATGATCTCAAGTTGTACTACAGAGCAATAGTAATAAAAACTGCATGGTATTGGCATAAAAACAGAAAGGAAGATCAATGGAACCGCATAGAAGACCCAGAAATAAACCCACACACCTATGAATACTTGATTTTTGACAAAGAAACCAAAACCATTCAATGGAAAAAAGACAGCGTCTTCAACAAATGGTGCTTGTCCAACTGGATGTCCACATGCAGAAAAATGAAAATAGATGTATATTTATCACCCTGCACAAAACTAAAGTCCAAGTGGATCAAAGACCTCAGCATAAAACCAGATACTCTAAATCTGTTAGAAGAAAAATTGGGGAACAGCCTAGAATTCATTGGCACAGGGGACAACTTCCTGAACAGAACACCAACAGTACAGGCTCTAAGAGCAACAATCACAAATGTGACTTCATGAAACTAAAAAGCTTCAGTAAAGCAAAGGACACTGTCATCAAAACAAAACGACTGGCTACAGATTGGGAAAGAATCTTCACTATCCCTTTATCTGACAAAGGACTAATATCGAGTATATACAAAGAACTAAAGAAGCTGAAAAGCAGCAAACCAAGTAATCCAATTAAAAAATGGGGAACAGAGCTAAACAGAGAATTCTTGACAGAGGTATATCGAATGGCAGAGAAACACTTAAAGAAATGCTCAGCCTCATTAGCCATCAGGGAAATGCAAATCAAAACGACCCTGAGATATCACCTTACACCCATCAGAATGGCCAAGATGAAAAGCTCAAGTGACAACACATGCTGGAGAGGTTGTGGAGAAAAGGGAACCCTCCTCCATTGCTGGTGGGAATGTAACCTGGTACAACCACTCTGGAAATCTATCTGGTGCTTTCTAAGACAATTAGGAATAGTGCTTCCTCCAGACCCAGTTATACCACTGCTAGGTATATACCCAAAGTTTGCTTAAGTACACAAAAGGGATGCTTGCTCAACCATGTTTATAGAGGCTTTATTTGTAATAGCCAGAACCTGGAAACAACCCAGATGTCCATCAACAGAGGAATGGGTACAGAAATTGTGGTATTTTTACACAATGGAATACTACTCAGCAATCAAAAAGGAGGAAATCATGAAATTTGCAGGCAAATGTTGGGCTCTATAAAAGATCATTCTGAGTGAAATATCCCAGAAGGAGAAAGACAAACACGGTATATACTCACTTATATAGACCTATAAGAAACAATAAACATAATGAAATCTATACACCTAAAAAAAATAATCAAGAGAGCAGACATGGGGTAAGATGATCAATCCTCATTTAGAAAGCCAGATGGGATGTGCATTGAACGTATGACACGAGTCTACTGAGCGCATCTGAAAGACTCTAAATAGCAGTGTTTTCAAAGCAAAGACTCATGACCAAACCTTTGGCAGAGTACAGGGAATCATAAGAAAGAAGGGGAGTTAGTCTGATGGGGAAAGATTAGGAGCTCCACAACGACCAAGTATATCTGGGCACAGGGTCTTTTCTAAGACTGACATTCAACCAAGGACCATGTATGTATATAACCTAGAACCTCTGCTCAGATGTAGCTCAGTAACCAATTGGTTTCCCAAAGTGAGGGGAACAAGGACTAGTTCTAACAGGAACTCAATGACTGGCTCTTTGGCCTCCCCACCCCCCAAGGGAGGAGCAGTCCTGTTAGGCCACAGAAGAGGGCTTTGCAGCCAGTCCTTGAAGATACTTGATAAAACAGGATCCGATGAATGGGGAGGAGGTCCCCCCCATCAGTGGACTTGGAAAGGGGCATGGTGGAGATGAGGAAGGGAGGGAGGGACTGGGAGGGAATGAGGGATCAGGACATGGCTGGGATACAGAGTTAATAAAATGTAACTGATAAGAAAAAAATAAAATTCAAAAAAAATAAAAAAAAAGAAAGGAAAGATTCTACTCTCAAATGTTGTTCTCTCATCTTCACATATTTATTGTGGTGTAGGTGCTTCCCAAGAACACAAAAACATGAATAAATTAAAAAAAATCAATGATATTAAACAATGAGGGAAATATAAAATATCTCATGAAGCTTCATCAGTCTTTAGGGAATACATGATAAAATATGCAACCTGTACTTTATTCCATTTCATGATAAGACATAAATAAAATGATACCTTAAAGTGACACATGATTTATTTTCTGAACATTATTCTTTCTTTATACTCTGTAAAATAAAGCTTGAAGAGACTAACCAATTGATGATAATGGTGTTTTTAATTGTTTTCTATTTTGATGACAATATTAAATTGTTATATAACTATGGACAATAAAATTTTCTTAATGGCTTTGATCTAAGGCAAAGCATATGCAAGTAGGTAATGTCAACATTGATATGGTATTATTATTTTTGTTAGCTCTAATTTTGTCACATCTCATAGTTTTTCTCAAAAATTCAGATATAAGATTTTAAGTATATATTACATGACATAAATATTATTTACTCTGTATAATAAAAATATTCACTGTTCAAATGATTCATCAAAAACAATACCCAATGTTTTATGTGTTTGGTTAGTGGTTCACTGTGGAAGTTAAATTAAAAATTGGACTACTGAGGGTTATTAGCTTTGGGTACTGACTGTATGAAAACCAACAGGCAGAAGAATTGTAGTAGTCATGCTTTACAACAACAAAATATGTGAGATATTCACTTGTAATAAAAATAATTTATTTTAACTCACATGTTGGCAGTTATACTTCTTCATTGGGTCACTGTGCTAATTTGGGTCTATGTAAAAAATCATGTTAATGTAGGACCATTTGGCAGAACAAAAGTGATTATCTTGTGGCAGAAAGCAAAAGGAACTAAGGGGGTGTCTGGGTTCACAGTCTTCTTCAAAACTATACTCCCAATAACCTAAAGACTTTTCATAGATTCTACCTGTTTTAAGGTTTCCCTTTCTCAAATTAATGCTATAATAGTGACAGAATAATTAGCACTTCAGCCCTTGGAAGATAGGAGGTAAGGGAAAGTGGAGAAAAAAAGAAAAAAATGAAATGTATGTGACATGACATGAGGAGGGACATTTTGATGGGAAAAAGCTAACCAGTAAGTCAGAGGTTGAAAGGATAAAAGAGAACGGTAGTGGAGAAGAATAAATAAGAAATAAAGTTACATACTGTAATGAGTCCCATCATTTTATATGCTAACATAGAAAAAAGAAAATGGAAATTCAATACTTTTTAATAACAGTAATAAAAAAAACAAAGCCAAATTTTTTATTACATATATTATTTTTATTAGTTACATTTTATTAACTCTGTATCCCAGCTATATCCTGCTCCCTCATTCCTTCCCAAACCCTCCCTCCTTCCCTCATCTCTTCCCTGCCCCTTTCCAAGTCCACTGATAGAGGAGGACCTCCTCCTCTTTTATCTGACCCTGGTTTATCAGATATCTTCAGGACTGGCTGCAAAGTCCTCCTCTGTGGACTAGCAGGACTGCTCCTCCCTTGGGGGATGGGGACTTCAAAGAGCCTGCCATTGAGTTCCTGTCAGAAATAGACCCTGTTCCCCTTACTATGGGAAAAAAATTGGTTACTGTGCTACCATGAGCTTCATCCGAGTAGAGGTTCTAGGTTATATCCATACATGGATATAACCTTGACAAAAACAAATTTAAAAGTGGAACATGTTGATGCAAGCTTGGAGTCTAAACAACTGAACAGTTTGGAATTTGAGGCAAGAAAGTCAAAGTTGAGCCCATCCTGTAAGTACTAAGGAAGACTGCTTCAATAAAACATAAAAAAACGGAGGGCGGGGCAAGATGGCAGCGCCGGGAGGACTCTCATTCTGAGGAGCAGCACAGCAGGATTGGCACAGTGACCAGCAATCAGAACTCGCGGCCATAAAACACAAGTGGTTGTGTTTCTCAGGTGAGAGGATACCCCACGGTGGGGGATTCGATCAGCTTTAACTCACCCGGCAAAACCGCGGAAGAGATCCCGGTTCTGCCAGGCGCAGCAGCACACTAAATTTAGAACAAGAAACCCAGCAGTGGGGCAGC
>NW_026591872.1:3457382-3524499 GCF_907164565.1 Psammomys obesus | reverse complement strand
GCTGCCCCACTGCTGGGTTTCTTGTTCTAAATTTAGTGTGCTGCTGCTCACTAAATTTCCATGTACAGTCCTCTTGAAGAACCTCCTGATTCCGTAGCTGTGGAGTTTTCTCCCAACAGTGAAACTCAGTCTGTTATCCTGGGGCGCACAGTTCTGTCCGGGAAAGTGAGAGGTGCACTCAGCAAGTCTCTGGGCCAGAGGCTGATTGCTTCATTCTGGACCTGGAGAATGTGCACCTAGGTTGAGTTGGCGCCTGGGGGCACTGCTCTGGTCTGGAGGCTGGGTGCCTCACTCTGGACCAGAAGCTGTGTGTCTCTGCCTGGGATGGCGGCTGCAGGCACTGCTCTGGTCCAGACGCTGTGGGTGCAGCCCTCTTGAAGGACCAGGGATTCCCATAGTTTTTACAGTCTAGCTAGGGATAACTGGTTGATCCTTGGCACAGTATCTGAGGGCTGCTCTAATGGCTCTCTGGCTTTTGTTGGTCTGAGGATGCAGCTGCGTGTCCCAGTGCCCTAGGGGAACTCAATAATGGCGGCAGAGCACAGTGCTCCTGTCTGCACTAGAATCTGCGTGAGTCCAGGAAGTGTTTTGGTGCTGGGTGTCCTAAGCGTTAGAGCTGATGACCCCTTCCACTGGAGGTTTCCTCCTGCCAGAGACACGCAGTCTTTGCTTTGGGGACCACTGTTCTGTCTGGGCTGGTGAGTAGAACCCACAGGCACAGAAGCCTGCCCGTGGCTTCGCCTTTCTGGCCGTTCGGAGCCTTTGCAGCTGCCTAAACTGGGTAATTTTCCCTAGACCGTTTCGAGGTGGGGGTGTTGGCTGAGTGCTCTGAGATCAGAGCTGTTTCCCTCCCTCTGGGTTTGCACCTGCCAGTGAAATGCAGTCTCTGTTGCCTGGTGCCCTGGTGCCCTGGTGCCCACAGTTCTATCTGAGGCGGCGAATCAGGCACGCAGGCAGGGCTCCGTGCAGGCACCTGGGTCCTGGCTCTGGGTCTGGGCTGGCTCTTGGGGCACCCTCGGAACCCGAGTCTTTTCCAGGGGATGTCTGGGTAACCTGAGGTCAGTCCCAATTGTTTTCTAATCCGTGGGGTTACCTCTCGACTGGAAAATCCAGTCTATGGTGTTGTGGGCCCACAGTCTGGGACCGTGACCAGATTGCGCTGGCGTGTAGCTCTGGGCTGGGGACCAGGCGCCTGGCAGAACCGGGATCTCTTCCGCGGTTTAGCCGGGTGAGTTAAAGCTGATTGAATCCCCCACCGTGGGGTATCCTCTCACCTGTGAAACACAATCACTTGTGTTTTATGGCTGCGAGTTCTGATTGCTGGTCACTGTGCCAATCCTGCTGTGCTGCTCCTCAGAATGAGAGTCCTCCCTGTGCTGCCATCTTGCCCCGCCTCTCACTTCTTTCCCATAAGAAAATGTTTCTCAGACATTCTGTTAAGAGGTTTCAATGCTGCACTAAATAGCGAAAGTAAGCTTTATTTTTAGCAAAATATGTGCTAGTTTGTCCTGGAGATGGGAAAAACAATACATTTAACTTCCTGACTTGGCTTTTGACGTCTGTAAATTGGAAATGTTCATAATTGTTTGGTAGTGTAGTTACTGTGAACAATAAATGAACCTGCTACGGTTCTTAGTATTACAGTCTTTCCTCAATAATATGTAGTTGTTATTGATATTTTTGTCTCCCTTTAATGGCAATGTACAGTTTTGAATGTACTGTCTTACAAACTAGTGTATCTGTATACAAAACACACTTGAATTTTTGATAATAGTCAATTGTATATTATAACTGAATTTAATCTAGAAATGGCTCTTATAAAATGCAAATGCTGTTTATACATCACTCAGAAATATTCTGAAAACATGCATTCATTCATTTTACACTATGTAGCAGAGGATATAAGACTGTTACTGATATTTTACATGGCCACTATGGGTAAAAAAATGTAAGTGGGAAGCTTAAGGGGACATGATTAAGAGACACCACTCCACTTGAGTTTTTGATCTTCGCCATTCTTTGGGGTGTATGGAGAAATCTCAGGGTCATTTTGATTTGCATTTCTCTGATGACTAAGAACATTGAGCATTTCTTTAAGTGTTTCTCTGCCATTCGATATTCCTCTATAGAGAATATCTGTTAAGTTCTGTACCCCATTTTTTAATTGTATTACTTGATTTGTTGTTTTTTAACTTCTTGAGTTCTTTATATATACTGGATATTAGCCCTCTGTCAGATATAGTGTTGGTGAAGATCCTTTCCCAGTCTGTAGGCTGTCGTTTTGTTCTGATGACAGTGTCCTTTGCTTTATAGAAGATTTTCAGTTTCATGAAGTCCCATTTATTGATTGTTGATCTTAAAGCCTGTGCTGTTGGTGTTCTGTTCAAGAAGTTGTCTCTTATGCAAATGAGTTCAAAGCTCATCCCCACTTTTTTCTTCTAACACGTTCACTGTGTATGGTTTTATGTTGAGGTCTTTGATCCACTTGGACTTTAGTTTTGTGCAGGGTGATAAATATGTGTCTATGTGCATTTTTCTACATGTAGCTATCCAGTTAGAACTGCACAATTTGTTGAAGATGCTTTTTTTTTTTTTCAATTGTAGGGCTTTGTCTTCTTTGCCAAAAATCAAGTATCTGTAGGTGTGTGGGTTTATATATGGCTCTTCTATTTGATTATGATTGGATCCCTGCAGAGATGTAGCCCATGGTAGCTCAGTATCCAAGTGGTTTCTGTAGTAAGGAAAAGAGGGACTGTCTCTGACATGAACTCAATGGCTGCCTCTTTTATTACCTGCTCTTAATGGGGGAGCAGTCTTACCTCACCACAGAGAAAGACAATTCAGCCAGTGTTGATGAGACCTGATAGGCTAGTATCAGATAGAAAGGGAGGAGGACCTCCCCTATCAGTGGATTTGGAGAGGGCATGGGAGGAGATGAGGGAGGGAGGTTGGGATTGGGCAGGGATGTGGGAGGAAGCTACAGCTGGGACACAAAGTGAATAAAATGTAATTAATATAAAAATGGTTAAGAGATAGCCACTTTTACTCCTTTTCCATTTAGAGAAACTAATATTTACCTGGAAAAACACGAAAATTTATTTTAGAAGGTTAGTTATGAATGTATTCCAAGTAGGAGGAATGAGAAAACAGTTGGGACATCAGGATCATTTGAATGATTGAATCATTCTCCACAAGAAAATGTGGAGCTTAAATATATCACTGACCTTTGTAGAGGAGGTAAAAATTCAATGTACTAGTGATTTTACAGCACTAGTACAAAATGTTTAGGACAGTATTCCAAACTTTTAGACAATGTGTATACTCAAGGTATTTAGTAGTAGCAAAAACTATGACTTAGAATTGAGGATGGAGGATGAGCCTGCCATTCTATTTTGTGTGGGTTCTCTGGATTTTGCTTTCCGTAATTTGCACGGAGAGGTAAATTAAACACTATAAAATGTGAAAAAGTTATTAATTGAAGGAAAAATCTTGGTAGAATAATCTACACTATCAAAGAGTGGAACAGGTAACACTGCAGAAGGTAATTATCTGGTAAGAGAATAGGTCACATATCAAATGATTACTTTTAAAATTTATTTTTTTATTAATTATAGTTTATTAACTTTGTTTCTCAGCTATAGCCTCTCTCTCATACCTTCCCAAACCCAAACAACCTCCCTCATCTTCTCCCATACCCCTCCCCAAGTCCACTGATAAAGGAGGTTCTCCTCCTCTTCCCTCTGGCCCTAGCCTATCAGGTCTCATCAGGAATGGCTATATTGTCTTCCTCTGTGGCCTGGTAAGACTGCTCCCCCATCAGGAAGAGGTGATCAAAGAGGCAGCCACTGAGTTCATGTGGGAACCCACTTGGAGACTGAGCTGTCATGGGCTACATCTGTGCAGGTGTTCTAGGTTATCTCCATACATGGTCCTTGTTTGGAGTATCAGTCTCAGAAAAGACCCTTGGGCCCAAATATGTTGGTTCTGTTCCTCTCCTTGTGGAAATCCTGTCCCTTCCAGGTCTTTTTATCTCCCCCTTCTTTCATAAGATTTCCTGCACTCTGCCCAAAGATCTGCTTTGATACCTTGCTGCGTAGTGTCCTTTAAAGGCAGTCTGTCCTGTTTTCTCCCTCTTTCTATGTCTTTCCTGTTTGCCTTTCTGAGTGAGGATTGATCATCTTACCCAGGGTCTTCCTTCTTCCTTAGCTTCTTTTGGTGTACAGATTTAATATATTTATTCTCTATTATATGTCTAATATCCACTTAAAAGTGAATATATGCCGTGTGTATCTTTCAGCTTCTGGGATAACTCACTCAAGACAATCTTTTCTAGATCCCACCAATTGCCTGAAAAGTTCATGAATTCCTTGTTTTTAATTGCTGAGTAGTATTCCATTGTCTACATGTACCAGAGTTTCTGTATCCATTGTTCACTTGACAGATACCTGTGTTGTTTCCAGATTCCAGCTAATATGAAAAAATCTGATAAGAACATATTTGAGCAAAGATCCTTGTATTGTTAGCATATTTTGGATATATGTCTAGGAGTACTATAGCTGGATCTTGAGGGAGCACTTTTCCTAACTTTCTGAGGAAGTGCCAGATTGGTTACCAAAGTGGTTGTACAAGTTTACATTCCCACCAGCAATGGAGGAAGGTTATCCTTTCTCCAAATCCTCTCTAATATGTTGTCACTTGAGTTTTTTGATCTTAGCCATGCTGATGGGTGTAAGGTGAAATTTCAGGGTCCTTTTGATTTGCATTTCCATGATGATTAAGGATGATGACATTTCTTTAAGTGTTTCTCTGCCATTTGATATTCCACTGTAGAGTATTCTCTGTTTAGCTCCATGCCCCATTTTTAACTGGATTACTTGCTTTGGTGTTTTTTGTTTTGTTTTTGTTTTGTTTTGTTTTGTTTTTTAACTTCTTGAGATATTTATATATTCTGGATATCTGTAACCTTCACTTTTTGTTCTTGGAGTCTATACTTCAGACTATGTCCATCTTTTTCTGGTGTCTGGAGTGTTCTTCAGGAGATGAGAGAGATCCACTGGCTTGAGAATGGATGTTGGTGTTTCAGCTATAGCTAAGGGAGGAAGTTTGCAGACACATGTGGGCATGAGAGTGCATGTGCATGTAATTGTACCTCGCGAGACAGTGTTCTAGAGCCTGTAGATGCCTGGAATATGGAGTTTAAGCACAGGATTGGGTGCAGGTGCTGGAGTTGTTTGTGGGTGCAATGCACATGAACAGGTGCCCTGAATACCTCAGTGGCCTATAGGCCTGTTTTACTGTCCTATTTGTATTCAGATCTGTGTAGGCTCCAGGAATGTTTTTTTGCCTGGATTCCTCTGGCATTCCCACAGAACAGAGGCTTCAGTGTTGAGAATGCTGTCCCTAGGATTCCTATGTTGCTCACAGTGGGGGTGTATGTAGGAGGGATCTGATGTTTGGCTTCCAGAGTAGAGGGACCCTGGATCTGGGGCTTTGCATGTACTTACTTGAAGGCACACTCACTTGCTAGCAGGCCAATTTTGGAATTTCCTATCCTGTGCCCCTCAGATATGGGGTGTGCTGGTCACTGCCATCTTGGATCCCTCTCAAATGAGTTCTTACCAAAATTTTTTCTTTACTCTTATTATGTATTACAATTTATTCACTTTTGTTCGTGCTCTAGCCCCCTCTATCATCTCCTCTTTTTCCCATCCTCCACCCCTCTTCCTCCCCGGTGCCACTCTCCTAGTCCTCTGATAGGGGATGTCTCCTCCCTTACTATATGACCCTAGATTATCAATAGGAATGTCTGGATCCTCTTTCTCTGTGGTATAGTTAGGCCACCTCGCCAGGTGGAGGAGATTAAAGAGCCTACCATAGAGTTCATGTCAAAGGCAGTCCCTGTTCTTCTTAATGGGGAATCCACATGGAGACTGAGCTGCTCATAGGTTACATCTGAGCAGGGAGTCTAGGTCCTCTCAAGCATAGTATTTGATTGATTCATCAGTGTCTGCAGGACCCTGTGAGCCCATATATTTTGGCTGTGTTGGTCTCATTGTGGAGCTCCTACCCCCTCCAAGTCTTTCTATCTGCCTTTCTTCCATACGATTCCCTGAACTCTGCCCAAAGTTTAGGTAGGTGTCTCAGCATCTGCTTCTATACCCTGATGGGAGAGTCTTTCAGAGGCCCTCTATGGAAAGCTCCTTTCCTGCTGCCTGTCTTCGTCTACTTCAAATGTCTATTCTTTTCCCCTTCTGGATGATGATTGAGCCTCTTCACTAGGGT
Source organism: Psammomys obesus (assembly GCF_907164565.1). Taxonomy (NCBI): domain Eukaryota; kingdom Metazoa; phylum Chordata; class Mammalia; order Rodentia; family Muridae; genus Psammomys; species Psammomys obesus. The sequence continues at coordinate 3,518,217 of NW_026591872.1, read as the reverse complement.
TCTCCTTGTTGTTAAGCTTCTTTGGACTATAGATTTTAGTACATTTATCCATTCTGAGTGAGGATTGTTCATTTTACCCAGGGTCCACCTCCTTGCTTAGCTTCTTTAGCTATTCAAATATAGTATGTTTATTCTATATTATATGTCCAATATGCACTTATAATTGAGTATATACCATGTGTGTCTTTCTCTTTCTGGGATAACTCACTCAGAATGATCTTTTCTAGTACCCACCTTTTGCCTGCAAATTTCATGATTTCCTTGTTTTTAATTGCAGAGTGTTCCTCTGTGTAAATGTACCACATTGTCTGTATCCATTCTTTAGTTGAGTGGCATCTAGGTTGTTTTCAGTTTCTGGCAATTACGAATAAAGGTGCTATGAACATAGGTGAGCAAATGTCTTTGTTGTACGGTTGAGCATCATCTTTTCAGGAGTGGCATAGCTGGACCTTGAAGGAGCACTATTTGTAGTTTTTTGAAGTTGAGCCAAATTGATTTCCAAAGTGGGTGTACATGTTTACATTCCCACCAGCAATGGAGGAGGGTTCCCCTATCTCCACAACCTCTCCAGCATGTGTCATCCCTTGAGTTTTTTATCTTAGCCATTCTGATGGGTGTAAGGTTGAATTACAGGGTCGTTTTGAATTTCATTTCTTGGATAACTAACCATGTGGAGAATTTCTTTAAGTCTTTCTCTGCCATTTGATAATCCTCTATTGAAAATTCTCTGTACCCCACATTTTAAATGGGATTACTTGGTTTGTTTGTGTTTACCTTTTTGAGTTCTATATGTATTATGGATATTATCTCTTTGTCAGATGTAGTGTTGGCAAAGATCTTTTCCTAGTCTGTAGAATGTTGGTTTCTTCTATTGTCAGTTTCCTTTGCTTTACAGAAGCTTTTCAGTTTCATGAAGTCTCATGTATTGACTGTTGATCTTAGAGGCTGTGCTGTTAGTGTTCTGTTCAGAAAGTTGTCTCTGGTATCAATGAGATCAAGGTTCTTCCCTACTTTTTCTTCTAAAAGATTTAGTGTGTTTGGTTTTATGTTGACGTGTTTGATCCACTTAGATTTTAATTTTGTGCATGGTGAAAAGTATGAACCTATTTGCATTTTTCTACATGTAGACATCTAGTTAAACCAGGACCATTTGTTAAAGATGCTATATTTTTTTCCATTTATTGTTTTGTCTTCTTTGTCAAAAATCAATTATCCATAGGTGTCTAGGTTTATTTCTGGTTGTTTGATTTGATTCTGTTGATGCATCATTCTGTTTCTATGCCAGTACCATGCACTTTTTTTTTTAACTGTTTCTCTACAGTACAGCTTGAGATCAGGGATGGAGATAATTGCAGAAGATCTTTTATTGTACAGGATTGTTTTAACTATTCTGGGTTTTTTGTTGTTCCATATGAAGTTGAGAATTTTTATTTCAAGGTCTATAAAGAATTGTTTTCATAATTTGATGAGAATTGCAATAAATCTGTAGAATGCTTTTGGTGAGATAGGCATTTTTATTATGTTAGTCCTGCTGAGCCATGAGCATGGGGAATCTTTTCATCTTCTGATATCTTCTTCTATTTCTTTCTTCAGAGACTTTACATTTTTTTTCATACAAGTCCCTTACTTTCTTGGTTAAAGTTATACCAAGGTACTTTATGTCCTTTGTAGCTTTTCTGAAAGGTGTTGTTTCCTTAATTTCTTCCTCAGTCTGTTTTTCTTTTGTGTACAGTAGGGCTTCAATTCTTTTGAGTTAATTTTGTAGTCAGCCCCTTTGCTGAAGGTGTTTATCAGCTGAAGATGTTTAGAGACAACATTTCAAGGAAAGTTTTCCTGTTTGATCTGACTTAGCAGAGGGTAAGCTAATAAATTTAAAACATAAACCTGAAAATATATGTGCTGGAATGACCCTGTCCTGAAACCTGGAAATTCTACAGACAATTTTATTATTGTTTAACCTTAAAACTTCATTTTAATTTAGCCTCTTCACAGATTTAATAGCTACCTATCTCTGTTTCCTCAATATTCTTTGCCATAGTCTATCTATGGAATCCAAGATGGTTTCAGCTGGAGTCACTGAGTGGCTCAGTAGGTCCCCTGTTTTATCACTTTATATCCCATTTTGTTATTATTCTCAATTGTGTTTGAATGAAAATAATACAAACACTTTTCATTCTGCACACAATGTTTCCTCCCACTGAACACAAGCTAATTATTCTCTATATCTAGATATACCTTCTGCTGCAGGAGTTGTAATGATTATTAGTGCTCACTGGGAATCCATTCTGAGTAATATATTGGGTTAAATTCTATGTCTTGGTCTATTTAGAAGCATACTTCCTTTTGTTGCAGATAATTAATATTATTCGACCACTTGAAAAACATTCTAAACTGGCCAGCAAAAAAGGTAAAAAGAACAATTTATTTATACTTGTGCTAGGTCTTCTGGGTAGAACATGCTGGGTCTTATGAAGTACTCATATTTGGATAATGATTAATTAAGCAAACACAAAACATATCCATTGGAACAACCTTCTCCTGCTCCATTAATTTTTCATTGTTTGTTTCTATTTCATGGTGTGCCCCTAACATCTCAAAGAACACTTTACTTTGCCTTAACCAGGAGGATTTTTGTTTTTCATTTTTTAAAAAGGAAAGATTTACACACAAAGTTCTCAAGCATAATGGAACCTAAGGAAGAATTGTACTGGGGAGAAGATGGATGAGGTGACAGTGTCTGATATAGACAGTATATAAGAAAAGAAGTCAATTTGCATATGAGTGGCCAGATTGATACCGTTGTAGTCACTGTGTTGAAAACTAATGTTTTTCATCTTTATTACTTAGTTTTACATTATTTGTTGTTTACATATTTGTTTATCATATTATCACAACTGGTTCAGAAAAAAATTAATGTAGTATATGTGCTTAATCCTTTGCCATTTAGTCCTTTGTTTTCAGTTTCTCTTATTCACACATATTTTCCTTGTTGCTGACTTTGGACAGTTACCTCTAAAATCATCTCCCATATACCTGTGACATTGTTATTACCTAGATTTTTTCCCCAAGTTTTCTTCTTCTGTTTTTCCATTTTCTTTTTTTCTTTGTATACATCTGCTTTTTAATTTTTTTTATTAATTACACTTTATTCGCCTTCTATCTCCCCTGTAGCTCTCTACCTTTTCCCCTCCCAACTTCTTCCTTCCTCCCCTTCTCCACACATGCCCCTCCCCAAGTCCACTGATAAGGGAGGTCTTCTTTTCCTTCCTTCAGGTTCTCGGCAATTAGGTCTCATCAGGACTGGCTGCATTGTCTTTCTCTGTTGCCTGGTAAGGCTGCTCCCCCATCGGGGTGAAGTGATCAAAGAGCAGGTCAATCAGTTCATGTCAGAGGCAGTACCTGTTCCCTCACTAAGGAACCCACTTGGACACTGAACTGCCATGGGGTACATCTGTGCAGGGGTTCTAGTTTATCTCCATGCATAGTCCTTGGTTGGAGTATCAGTCTCAGGAAAGACCCCGGTGATCAGATTTTTTTGGTTCTGTTGCTCTCCTTGTAGAGTTCCTGTCCTCTCCAGATCTTAACTATTTCCTACTTCTTTCATAAGATGCCCTGCATTCTGCCCAATAGTTGGCCATAAGTCTCAGAATCTGCTTTGATAGTGTGCAGGGCAGAGCCTTTCAGAGGGCCTCTGTGACAGGCTCCTAACTTGTTCCCTGTTTTCGCATTCTTCTGATGTCCATCCTCTTTGCCTTTCTTGATGAGGATTGAGCATTTTATCCAGAGTCCTCCCTCTTGATTAGTTTTTTTAGGTGTACAGATTTTAGTAGGTTTATCCTATATTGTATGTCTATATGAGTGAGTATATACCATGTGTATCTTTCTGCTTCTCGGATAGCTCACTCAGGATGATCTTTTCCAGTTCCCACCATTTACCTACAAATTCCATGACAACACTTGCTGGAGATGTTGTGGAGAAAGGGGAACCTTCCTCAGTGCTGGTGGGAATGTAAACTTGTACAACTACTCTGGAAATCAATCTGGCACTTTCTCAGACAACTAGGAATAGTGCTTCCTCAAGATCCAGCTATGTCACTCCTAGGCATATATCCAAAAGAGGTTCAAGTACACAATAAGGACATTTGTTCAATCATGTTTGTAGCAGCTTTATTTGCAATAGCCAGAACCTGGAAAAAAACTTAGATGCCCCTCAACTAAAGAAATGGATACAGAAATTGTGGTACATCTACACAATGGAATATTACTTGGCATCAAAAAATCAAGAAAATCATGAAATCTGTTTTTCCATTTTCAAAGAGGCTTTTTTAAATCACCAAGGAACTCCTGAAATGAATCTCTGTCAGGAATGTAGTTAGCTGCCTCCCATGGCCATTTGCATTTTTGTGTTTGTTGCCCACGCTGCTTTTTCCAAAAGAACTCTCATGTTGGAATTTGAAGAACATGATAAGTAGAGACAGAAATATTTTCATACCAAATTAAGTCACATCATTTAGCCTGTTATAGACTGAGGCAATAAATGAAGCCAGGCAATAGTATGTATATAATTTCAGTTGTTAAGGGGATAAGACGACAAGGTTTTTCTAAAAGTCAGAAAAAAAGACAAGTGAGGAGAGTGTAATAGCAATAGTTATTTTTTTAATTTAAATTTATTACAATTTATTCACTTTGTATTCCAGCTGTAGCCACCTCTCTCAGCCCCTCCCAATCCTGCCCTCCCTCCTTCTCCTCCCATGTTCCTTTCACAGTCCACTGATAGGATATGTCCTCCACCCCTTTCATCTGACCCTAGTCTATCAGGTCTTATCAGTACTGGCTCCATTGTCTTTCTCTGTGACCTGGTAAGGCTGCTCCCCCATCAGGGAGAAGTGATCAAAGAGCCAGCCACTGAGTTCACGTCAGAGACAGTCCTTGGTCTCATTACTAGGGAACCTACTTGGAGACTGAGCTGCCATGGGCTACATTTGTGCAGGGATTCTAGGTTATCTCCATGTATGGTCCTTGTTTGGAGTATCAGTCTCAGAAAAGACCACTGGGCCTAAATATGTTTATTCTGTTACTCCTTATGGAGCTCCTGTTCCCTCCAGGACTTTTAATCTCTCCCTTATTTCATAAGATTCCCTGCACTCTTTGTGTTAACTTGTGAGTATCATGGAGTGCCTAGACATTTGGTTAAGGATTACTCTGAGTATATCTATGAGATTGTTTCTAGGTGAAATTAACATTTGAAGGAGTATATTAAAAAATAACAATGCACTCTCTAAAATGTTAGAGAACTAAAAAAAAATCTGCCTAAGAGGTATCTCCTCTATGTTCAGACATTGATCCTTTCTGGCCTTGGACTCAGATGGAAACAATGATTCCTCCTAAGACTTGAGCCTGGCAGGGACTTTTACCACTGATTCTTAGACCTTCAAACATCTTCAGGAAATATGTTTTTTTTTCTGGGGTCTCCAACTTGATGACTGAAAATCTTGATCCTGTTTCTGCCTCTCTACTGATCTTTCCACTTATCCGTCTCATATTGTTTCTTTTCCTCTGGTACACCTTGACCGATGAATAGAGTTCGTGCTTTTTTTAAAAAAATAAATGATAAAAAGTGTACTTGTTAAAATTCAATTTTACGTCATTTTTTTCAGCTTAAATTGAATTGACTGATCAGTTTATGCAAGTAGTTATTTCATGTAGTCAAAGAACTAAACTAGTAAAGTGAAACAAGAGAGAAATTCAGGGAAGGTTGTCATCTTTATAAAAACAAATATTCATCTCAATTCTTATTAATTAAAATATTCTTCAGACATGACATTCAAACCTAGGCAGATGAAGTGTGAATTACACATGACAGATAGGATCTACATAAAGTAGTTCAAGATAAAACTTCATCAGAGGTAAAAGCAGGACAGACTTTGGTTAGCATGGCTGGGAAATCAAGCAAACCATAGTGCTTTGTCAATTTATGTCCAAGTTTCCTCAAAATATGGTCATAGTTAATCAACCTTTTACTTTGATTCATTTCATATTTTGATCTCTTATTTGAGTTTACTTAACCGACTATTTTCATGGTATCATAAAAATACTCACTTAAAATTATATTTAATTAGGAAGCATACATATGGGCAACAAATACACAAATGAGTCTGTTAACCTGTAAGATGGTCAACAGGCATTATTAAATGATTGAACCAAATGGAGTAATAAATGTGATTAGGTACTATCAGTTGTCCATGCTGAAAGAACAATCTGCTAAATAGAACCTAGCTAACAAAGTGATATTATATAGAGTGCTTTGTATGTCATCAGTCACTGCCAATATAAAACCAAATATTCAAAGCAACGTATCATAAAAAGTATTAAAAGAGAAAAATGATTACAACTTCTCACCTGATCTCAAAAGATTTTATTCATAAGAAAAGAATCTTTTTTTTCTTTTTTTTTTGAATTTTATTTTTATCTTATCAGTTACATTTTATTAACTCTGTATCCCAGCCGTGTCCTGATCCCTCATTCCCTCCCAGTCCCTCCCTCCCATCCTCATCTCCACCATGCCCCTTTCCAAGTCCACTGATAGGGGGGACCTCCTCCCCATTCATCTGATCCTGTTTTATAAGGTATCTTCAAGGACTGGCTGCAAAGCTCTCCTCTGTGGCCTAACAGGACTGCTCCTCCCTTCGGGGGTGGGGAGGCCAAAGAGCCAGTCATTGAGTTCCTGTTAGAAATAGTCCTTGTTCCCTTCACTATGGGAAACCAATTGGTTACTGAGCTACCACAGGCTACATCTGAGCAGAGGTTCTAGGTTATATCCATACATAGTCCTTGGTTGAATGTCAGTCTCAGAAAAGACCCTGTGCCCAGATCTTATGTCCTGAAAAAATATTAATTCATGTTCTATTCCTTTGAGGATTGCAGTATATATTCTTTCAAAATTGCCTGGCTCTTGCTCTGAATAAATTTCAAAGATGTTTCCCCTCAAAGACAAGCAAATTAAGATTTTCACTTTCTGCCTCAAAAGCTATCCATGTCACTGCAGTCCAGAATGATGTAAAATATAAGCTGTCTTCTGTAAGTAGGCTGAAAAAATACAGAACAAAATAGAGCAACATGAAAATACCAACTTTTCAAAGGGACATTGAAATATGGTGAAAAAAGCTCCTCAGAGGATATATGGAGGAAATAGTTGAGATGCAGATTGTTCCAATATAGTCCTGTAGTTTAACTCTTTGAGAATTCATATTGCTACTAAGGTGACACTTACCATTGTGTATATTGTACAATAGTATATTATGCTATACTGAAATATTTGCCAAATCTATGGCCAGAAATGTGAAATTAATTTAGTAGTAAAAGAGTGATCTCATTTAACCTTTCTTTTTCCAGTTTTACTTCATAAAACTTGTACTTTAGTTATGTGGAAATTCTATAATCTATCATCTATCTATCTATCTATCTATCTATCTATCTATCTATCTATCTATCTGCTAAATGGCCATACATATGCTAATATTGACAAACATATATTTTTACTAAATAATCTGTTCATGATGGTTTAATGATATGGTTCCAATTGACAGAATACGAAATTTAGTTGCAAAGATCTAAACATTAGAAGTTCATTTAGGGTTGGAGATGGGAGGGAGATAGATAGGATCATCCTTTCAGGCAGAGAGAGAAATTATTTCTCTGATGTTACATTAGTTACTTGTCCCATTACTTGAAAAATGCATTGCAAAAGCAACTTCAGGATTTTTTTTTCAGCTCACAGTTTGAGTTTGGCAAGAATGACATGGTGGTAGGAGCATGAAGTAACTGATTACACTGAATTCACAGCCAGGAAGCTGAGAAAGATGAGTGCTTGTGTTTAGCTCACTTTCTCCTTATTCAGTCCAAGTCTGAGTCTGTGAAATAGTCAACCACATTCAGGTGCTTCTTAATATGAATTATAATTCATTAGTAATTAACTCTAAGTTACCAATAATATATTAGTGTAGCAAGAAGGAAAGAAATAAAAGTAGATGGAGTCATTTAACCAAGAGAAAGGTCAGATTTGAATTCTTTACTTAATGCTTTCTTGTGTCTTCCTTCTCTGTGTGTGTTTCTAATGAAAGGTTTTGTTCTGTGTTTATTGAACAGCATAGAAAGCATTACATGGGGAAGGAATCCAGAAATCTTTAGCAGAGTTTTATGAGTGATTATGTCTAGCTCCAACTGATCCAGATAACAAACATCCCTTTTAATCAACAAATAAACATAAATGGGCGCTTTTATTTTATTTTATTTTATTTTATTTTATTTTATTTTAAGATTTTGGTAAGCGACTTTTAACTTCTCTATTAGCTGTGTTCAACAAATGATGCATATGCATTACTCTGGGTCAGGGACATGGACGAGTACATAACTAATGACTATAGCTATGCATTATCTTAGATTGTAAAAGCTGATTACATGGGAAATCACAGGCAGATAAGGTTGATTGTTATGCTACATTGCTATGCTAAAGACAGGTAAGAAAACAATTTGAGTACACAGTAGGCTAGTGGTTTGTAATTTGGTTATAATTTTAATTAAATTAATTTTTATTAATTATACTTTTTCACGTTGTATCCTAGCTATAGCAACCTCTCTCAGCCCCCCCCCCCAGATCCTATCCTCTCTCGCACATGCCCTCCCATATCCCTTCCCAAGTCTATGGATAGGGGAGTTCCTCCTCCCCTTCCTTTGACCCTAGCCAGTCAAGCTAGTGTTCTTAAGTGACCTCAAGATGTATTATGCAATTTCACTGTGTGTTCCAGCAAAAGTCCCAGCCTCTTCAAAAGTAAAAGCTGTTTTTAGAATATTACATCACAACAACTCAATTAACCCAATCCCTAAACTCCCTGTGAGAGGTGCTCAGAGACCTATCTTTGGTGAATCAAGATTTTGTCAAACATTATGGCCATCTAAACAGAAAAACAGGGAGATACAGCCAAACAGTTTGTGGCCTTCAGAGATGAAATAATTAAGTCACTGAAAGAAAGAAAAGAAACAGAGGAATGTTCAGACAAACAGCTGAAGGTTTTAAACAAAAAACAAGAAAATACAATCAGACAGGTGAAGGAAATCAACAAATCACTTCAAGATCTGAAGATAGACTGAGAAAAATTAAAGAGAACACAAGTAGAGGAAATCATGGAGAGGGAGAACTTAGGGAAGAAAACAAGAAATACAGAGGTAAGCATAACCAGCAGACTTCAAGAGATGAAGGAATGAATCTCAGGTGTGGAAGATACAATGGAAGAAATTTATGTATGTGTCAAAGAAAAAGATAAATCTAAAAAATTCCTACCACAAACCCATCCAAGAAATCCAAGACAACATGAAAAGACAAAATCTAAGAATAATATGAATAGAGGAAAAAGATTCCCATCTCCAAGGCTGAGAAAATATTTTCAAGAAAATCATAGAAGAAAATTTCCCCAACTCAAAGGAGAGGCCTATAAAGATACAAGAGGCCTACAGAACACCCAACAAATTTGACCAAAAAAGAAAATCCTCCCGCCACATAATAATCAAAAGAGTAAGTATACAGAACAAAGAAAAAATACTAAAATCTGCAAGGGAAAAAGGCCAAGTAACATATAATAGAAAACCCATCAGAATCACACCTGACTACTACACAGAGACTATGAAAGCCAGAAGGGCCTGGATGGATATCATGCAGACCCTAGGTGAACACAGATGTCAGCCTAGGCTACTATACCCAGCAAAATTTTCAGTTATCATGGATGGAGAAAACAAGATATTCAAGGACAAAAACAAATTAAACAGTACCTACTCACAAATCCAGTGTTATAGAAGATACTGGGAGGAAACTCAGGAAAGCTAACTACAATCAGGTAGTCACTGGAAATAAATAACCTCACTACAGCAAAACAAAAAGTAGGCAAGCACACAAACACACTACCACAACCAACATCAAAATCAAAGGATCTAACAACCACTGGACATTAACCTCTCTCTACATGAACAGTCTCAACTCTCCAATAAAAAGACACAGAATAACAGAATGGATGCCTAAAAAACACCCAACAATCTGTTGCATACAAGAAACACAGCTAAGTCACAAAGATAAACATTGCCTGAAAGTAAAGGGCTAGAAGAGGGTTTTCCAAGGAAATGGTCCAAAGAAGCAAGTAGGAGTAGCCATTCTAAATCAAATAAAATAGTTTTTCAACCAAAATTAATTAAAAGAGATAGGGAGGTCACTTCATACTCATCAAAGGAAAATTCCACAAAGAGGACATCATAATTCTGGACAGCTATGCTTCCAATACAAAGGCAACCACATTTGTAAAAGAAACATTAATAAAACTTAAACAACACATTGATGCCCACACAATAATAGTGGGAAACTTCAACACCCCACTCTCACAAGGGACAGGTCAACAAAACAGAAATTAAACAAAGAAACAATGAATCTAAAAGAGGTCATGAATCAAATGGACCTAATAGACATCTACAGAACTTTTCACCAAAACATAAAAGAATTTACCTTTTTCTCAGCACCACATGGAACCTTCTCCAAAATAGACCATATGCTTGGTCACAAAGGAAGCCTCAATATTTACAAGAAGATTGAAATAATCCCTGTATCCTATCTGACCACCATGGACTAAAGACGGACCCCAAGAACAAAAGAAAAAGCAAAAAGCCTACACACACAAAGAAACTAACATCTCACTACTCAATGACAGCTGGGTTAGGGAAGAAATAAAGAAATTAAAGTCTTCTTAGAATTCAATGAAAATGAAGACACAACAGACCCAAAATTATGGGACACAATGGAAGCAGTGCTAACAGGAAAATTCATACCATTAACTGCTTTCAAGATAAAATTCGAAATATCTCATTCAAGCAACTTAATGGCTCCCTGAAAGCCATAGGAAAAAAAGAAGCAGATACACCAGAGAGGAGTAGACAGCTGGAAATAATCAAACTCATTTCTGAAAACAATAGATTAGAAACAAAATAATTCAAAGAATCAATGAAACCAAGAGGGGGTTCTTTGAGAAAAAATCAACAAGGTAGACACACTTTTAGCCAAACTAACTAAAAGGCAGAAAAAACTATCCAAATCAACAAAATCAGAAATAAAAAATGGGACATAACAACAGACACTGAGGAAATCCAAACAATCATTAGATCTTTCTTCAAAAGCCTATATGCCACAAAATTTTAAAATCTAAATGAAATGGACAATTTGCCTGACATATTGCACTTACCGTAGCTGAATCAAGAACAGGTAAATAAATTAAAGAGTCCTATATCCCCTAAGGAAATAGAAGCCGTCATCAAAAGTTTCCCATGAAAAAACAAACAAACAAACAAACAAACAAACAAACAAACAAACAAACACCTCAGGGCCAGATAATTTCAGTGAAGAAGACTACCAGACCTTCAAAGAACTAATGCATGGGGGCCAAGATGGCGGCGCCAGGAGAACACTGCATCTGAGGAGCAGGAGAACATTTTCCATACAGCGACCAAGAGACTGAACTCTGGGCCCTAAAACAACAGCGATCATATTTCCCAGGTGAGAGGAAACCCCCACGGCATGGGAATCAAGCGGGTCCACGCACAGGCTACCCAGCCAGAACCCGGAAGAGATCCCAAGATGCGCAGGCACTAGGTTGCTGGACCAGAGCCGCATGCCAGCGTGCCCTGATCACCTTCCCAGGCTGAATGGTGGGCACAAAAACACCAGAGACTGGGAGTCCCAGTCACAAGAAATACCCACTGAGAAGGAAAGTAGTGGGACTGGCCACGGGTCAACCAGTCTTTCCCTGGAAAAAGTCTCTCAGACCAGCGGGTACGAGCCGCCATCTCCAGGCGCCAGTGCCAGCATGGAGAGTGGCTGTGTGCCCAGCTCTCTAGCACAGACAGAGCTGTGCACCCTAGTACAACAGAGACTGGGAGTTCTTGTTGGGAGAGGCCCCCACAGGGAAGGAAGGAAACAGTACTGACTTGGACCACCCAGGTTTTACCTGGTAAAAGTCTTTCACAGACCTGTGGGTACGAGCCTCCATCATTTAACTGGTCTCAAGCCACCGGCACAGAGAGGGGCTCCGCATCCAGCTCTCTGGCATAGACGGAGATGTGTGCTCCAGTGCAAAAGAATCTGGGAGGCCCTGTCTGGAGAAGGACCCACAAGGAAGGAAAGAAACAGTGCTGACTTGGGCCAACCAGGCTTTGTCTGGGGAAGGTCTTGCAAATCTGCAGGTAGGAGCTACCATCACTGATCTGGCCCTAAGCAGGAAGCACAGAGAGTAGTTGGGCACCCAGCTCCTGCAGACTAGCAGGTGGCTGCGTGTGCCCCCAACCCAGAGACCTGCTTTGTACCAACTATTCCTCACAGACATAACTGTACGCCCCAGGACACCAGAGACTTGGAGTCACTGTCAGAAGAAATCCTCACAGGGAATGAAGCAAAGGGGACAGACTTAGACCACCCAGTATATCCCCAGAAAAGGTCCCACAGACTGGCCCAAACCAGGAACCTGCTGTGTACCAGATAGCCTGCTGTTACCACCCACCACAGATTACAGCTTGGGTACTGGGGAACAAAGCCCCAACCTTAACCTGCAAAAACACAGGATCCCCAAGATCAACCCCCAGATACTGCTCCAAGGAGCAACCAGTTATCCCTAACAAAACCAACCAAACAATGGGACACACAGGTTACAGCAGCAGATCACTAAATTCACAGCAAGAAACAGGGCAGCTCTCTTCAGCTATTCTCCCGGTGAGAGGAGAGCCCTCTCAAATGACAAGGACCACAGTTACCACTCAGGTCTCTACCCCTGAGGTGAGCAGCAACAACTCCTAAAACACCAGCCATCCAGTGACTATACCCAAAAGGTTGAGAAGGCTTCCTTCAGGAAAAAAAAACATCGTCCTGCCAAAGGGATTCTCTTAACCACAGGATTCCAGGAACTACCAGAAACCAACTCCAAACACCTAAGATAACCCAATGAGTAGAGGCCATCTTTAAAGTACAATCAACAAAAGCCAGGGCAATATGACATCTCCAGAACACAGTTGTCCAGGGGCATTTAGACACCCTAGACACCCCAACATAATTGAAAATCAAGAAGGTGACCTAACATCTATGATCATGAAGAGGATAAGAGAGGAAACAAATAAAATGCATAAAGAAATAGAAGAAGATAAAAACAGATTATGGCCATCTGTAAAGAAATAGAGGAAGTTGTAGCCAAACAGTTTGTGGCCTATAGAGTGGAAATGCTTAAATCACTGAATGAAATAAAAGAAACAGAGGATTGTTCAAACAAACAGCTGAAGGAATTGAAAGAAAAACAGGAAAATACAGACAGGTGAAGGAAATCAAGAAAATGGCTCAAGACCTGAAGATAGAATTGGAAAAATTAAAGAATCACAAATGGAGGAAATTGTGGAGAGAAAGAACTTAGGGAAGAAAACAGGAACTACAGAGGTTAGCATAACCAATAGATTACAAGACATGGAAGAAAGAATCTCAGGTATGGAAGATACAATGGAAGAAATTGATGTATCTGTCAAAGAAAATGTTAAATCTAAAAAATTCCTGACACAGACCGTCCAAGAAATTCAAGACAACATAAAAAGACAAAACCTAAGAATAAAAGGAGTAGAGGAAAAAGAAGATTCCCTGATCCAAGGACCAGAAAATATTTTCAACAAAATCATTGAAGAAAATTTCCCAAACTTAAAGGAGAGGCCAATAAGAATACAAGAGACCTACAGAACACCCAATAAATTAGACCAAAAAAGAAAATTCTCCCTCCACATAATAATCAAAACAGTAAGTATACAGAACAAAGAAAAAATACTAAAAGCTGCAAGGGAAAATGGCCAAGTAACATATAATGGCAAACCCAATAGTATCACACCTGACTTTTCAACAGAAACTATGGAAGCCAGAAGGGCCTGGACAAATATCATGCAGGCCCTAAGAGAACAAAGATGTCAGCCCAGGCTACTATATCCCACAAAACTCTCAGTCCTCATAGACAGAGAAAAGAAGATATTCAATGACAAAAACAAATTTCAATAATACCTACACACAAATCTAGCATTGCAGAAGAAACTAGAAAGAAAAATACAACACAAGAAAACTAGCTACTATCAAGAAAACAGAGGAAAAAATTAACCTCACTACAGTAAAACAAAAAGCAACTAAGCACACAACATTATGACCACAGCCAACAGCAAAACCACAGGTTCTAACATCAACTGGTCATTAATCTCTCTCAACATCAGTGGACTCAATTCTCCAATAAAAAGACACAGACTAACAGAATGGATGTGTAAACAAAACCCAGCAATCTGTTGCATACAAGAAACATACCTAAAACACAAAGATAAACATTACCTGAGGATAAAGGGTTAGAAGATGGCTTTCCAAGCAAATGGACACAAGAAGCAAGCAGGAGTAGCCATTCTAATATATGATAAAATAGACCTTCAACTGAAATTAATCAAAAGAGATGGGGAAGGACACCTCATACTCAAGGGAAAATTCCAACAAAAAGACATCACAATCCTGAACATCTATGCCCCAAATATAAGGGCACCCACATTTGTAAAAGAAATATTGATAAAACTTAAACCACACATAGATCCCCACACATTAATATTTGGAGACACCCCACTCTCAACAAAGGACAAAGGTCAACAAAACAGAAATTAAACAAAGAAACAATGTCTCTAACAGAGGTCATGAATCAAATGGACCTGAGAGACATTTATAGAACTTTACACCCAAACACAAAAGAATTTACCTTCTTCTCAGCACCTACCTCATGGAACCTTCTCCAAAATAGACCTTATAGTTGGTCACAAAGCAAGCCTCAACAGATACAAGAAGATCGAAATAATCCCTTGTATTCTGTCTGATCACCATGGAATAAAGCTTGACATCAACAACAGTAATAGCAAAAAGCCTACACACACATGGAAACTGAACAACTTGTTACTCAGTGACAGCTGGGTTAGTGAAGAAATAAAGAAAGAAATTAGTCTTCCTAGAACTCAATGAAAATGAAGACACAACATACCCAAACTTGTGGGACACAATGAAAACAGTGCTAAGAGGAAAGTTCATAGCACTAAGTGCCTTCAAGAAGAAATTTAAAACAGCTCATTCAAGCAACTTAATGGCTCACTTAAAAACCCTAGAAAAAGAAGAAACAGACACTCTAAAAAGGAGTAGATGGCTGGAAATAATCAAACTCAGGGCTGAAATCAATCATTTAGAAACAAATAAAACAATTCAAAGATTCAATGAAACCAAGACCTGGTTCTTTGAGAAAATCAACAAGATATACAAACCTTTAGCCAAGCTAACTAAAAGGCAGAGAGACACCATCCAAATCAACAAAATCAGAAATGAAAAGGGGGACATAACTACACACACTGAGGAAATCCAAACAATCATTAGGACTTACTTCAAAATACTATATGCCACAAAATTTGAAAATCTAAATGAAATGGACAATTTTTTTGATTGATTTGTCTGACCAATGCTGAATCAGGACCAGGTAAATCAATTATGTTTTCCTATATCCCCCAAGGATATAGAAGCGGTCATCGAAACTCTTCCATCCAAAAAGAGCCCAGGACCAGGTGGTTTTAGTGCAGAATTCTACCAGACCTTCAAAGAAGAGCTAACTCCAATTCTCTTCAAACTATTCCACAAAATAGAAACGGAAGGAACATTGCCAAACTCATTATATGAAACCACAGTCACCTTGGCAGCTAAACCTCACAAAGGCTCAACAAAGAAAGAGAATTTCAGGCCAATCTCCCTTAGGAACATTGATGCAGAAATATTCAACAGAATACTTGCAAACCGAATACAACAACACATCAAAGACATCATCCATTACGACCAAGTAGGTTTCATCCCAGGGATGCAGGTGTGGTTCAATATATGGAAATCCATCACTTATAGACAACTGATCTTTGACAAAGATGCCAAAACCATACAATGGAAAAAAAGTTAGCATCTTCAACAAATGGTGCTGGTCTAACTAGACATCTACACGTAGAAAAATGCAAATAGATTCATACTTATCAAAGACTTCAACATAAAACCAGACACATTAAATCGGTTAGAAAAAAAAGGGAATTCCCTTGAACTCATTGAAACAGGAGACAACTTCCTGAACAGAACACCAACACCGTATGCTCTAAGAACAACAATCAATAGATGGGACCTCATGAAACTGAAAAGCTTCTGTAAAGCAAAGAACACCATCATCAAATAAAACAACTGAAAATTGGGAAAGAATCTTCACCAACTCCTTATCTGACAGAGGACTAATATCCAGTATATATAAAGAACTAAAGAAGCTGAAAAACAGCAAACCAAGTAATCCAATAAAAAAATTGGGGAACAGCGTTAAAAAGAGAAACCTCTGTAGAGGAATATCGAATGGCAGAGAAACACTTAAAGAAATGCTCAACCTCATTAGCCATTAGGGAAATGCAAATCAAAACGACCCTGAGTTTTCACCTTACATCCAGTAGAATGGCCAAGATGAAAAACTTAAGTGACAACACATGCTGGAGAGATTGTGGAGAAAGGGGAACCCTCCTCCACTGCTGGTGGGAATGTAAACTTGTACAACCACCCTGGAAATCAATGTAGTGCTTTCTCAGACAACTAGGAATGGCGCTTCCCAGAGACTCATACTCCAACCAAGTACTATTCATGGAGATAACCTAGAACCCCTGCACAGATCCAGCACATGACAGTTCAGTGTCCAAGAGGGTTATATAGTAATGGGAAGAGGGACTGCCTCTGACATAATCTGATTGGCCTGTTCTTTGATCGCTCCTCCTGATGGGGGAGTAGCCTTACCAGGCCACCCTGACTAAAATGCACAACCCCCATTTTGAATGGCAAAGAGGATGGACATCAGAAAAAAAGAAAACAGGAAACAACCTAGAAACCTGCCACAGAGGGCCTCTGAAAGGCTCTGCCCTGCAGACTATCAAAGCAGATGTGGAGACTTAGGGCGAACTGTTGGGCAGGGTTCATGGAATCTTATGTGAGAAGTGAGAAATAGTAAGATCTGGAGAGGACAGGGACCACACAAAGAGAGCAACAGAATCAGAAATTTTGATCATAGGGTTCTTCCCAGAGACTCATACTCCCACCAAGTACCAGGCATGGAGATAACCTAGAACCCCTGCACAGATGTAGCCCATGGCAGTTTAATGTCCAAGTGGGTTACATAGTAATGGGAAGAGGGACTGCCTCTGACATAATCTGATTGGCCTGCTCTTTGATCACCTCCCCCATGATGGGGGAGCAGCCTTACCAGGCCACAGAAGATGACAATGCAGCCACTCCTGATGTGATCTGATAGACTAAGATAAGAAGGAAAGAGAGGAGGACCTCCCTTATCAGTGGATTCGGGGAGGGGCATTCGTGAAGAAGGGGAAGGGAGGGTGGGACTGAGAGGGGAGGAGGGAGGGGCTTATGGGGTGATACAAAGTGAATAAAGCGTAATTAATTAAATAAAATAAAAGATTTGGGGATGACAGGGAGAGGAACAGAGCCAAAAAAACACTTTGACACAGGGTTCTTTTCTGAAGCTGATACTCTAAACAAGGACCATGCATGGAGGTAATCTAGAACACATGCACAGATATAGCTCATGGCAGCTCAGTCTCTAAGTTGGTTCCCTAATATTGGGAACAGGGACTGTCTTTGACATGAACTCAGTGGCTGGCTCTTTTATGAACTCTTCCTGATGGGGGAGCAGCCTTATCAGGGCACAGAGGAAGGCAATGCAGCCAGTCCTGCTAAGACCTGATATGTTAGGGTCAGAGGTAAGTGGAGGAGGACCTTCCTATTAGTGGACAGTGGGAAGGTCATGGGAGGATGTCACGAAGGTAGAGTGTGATTTTGAGGGGATGAGGGTGGGGACTACATGTGGTATACAAAGTGTATATACCATAATTTATTAAAAAAATAAATTAAAACTTTTTAAAAAGATAAAATAAGATTTAAGGTAAAAGCACTATATCATGGTGTATTAAATTTGCTTGTTTATACAGCAAGCATATAACCAACATCAAACTAAACAGAGAGAAACTTAAATCAATGCCCCTGAAATCAGGGACAAGGCAAGGCTGTCCACTCTCTCCATACCTCTTTAACATAATACCTGAAATCCTTGCTAGAGTGATAAGACAACTAAGGGAGATCAAGGGAATTCAGTTGGGAAAGGAAGAAGTCAAAGTATCTCTATTTTCAGATGATATGATAGTAGACATGAATGACCCCAAAAATTCCACCAGGGAATTCCTACTGCTGATAAACACATTCAGCCATGTGGCTGGATACAAAATCAACTCAAAAATCAGTAGCCCTCCTGTATACAAAAGACAAAAGGACTGAGAAAGAAATTAGATAAACAACACCCTTCACAAAAGCCACAAAGTACATAAAGTACCTTGGTGTAACTCTAACCAAGGAAGTGAAAGAATTGTACAAAAAACAATAACAACAACAACAACAACAACAAAAACCTTACAGTCTCTGAATAAAGAAATTGTGGAAGATATCAGAAGATAGAAAGATCTCTCATGCTCATGGCTTGGCAGGATTAACATAGTAAAAATGGCCATCTTACCAAAAGCAATATACAGATTCAATGCAATTCTCATTACAATACCAACACAATTATTTATAGACCTTGAAAAAAATTGTCAACTTCATATGGAATAACAAGAAACCCAGACTCACAAAACAATCTTCTACAATAAATTATCTTCTGGAGGTATGTCGATCCTTGATCTCAACCTGTACTATAGAGCAACAGTAATAAAAACTGCATGGTACTGGCATGGAAACAGAATTGTGGATCAATGGAATCGATTAGAAGACCCTGGAATAAACCTACATACTTATAGACACCTGATTTTTGACAAAATATGCCAAAACCATACAATGGAAAAGAGACAACATCTTCAACAAATGGTTCTCGTCTAACTGGATGTCCACATGTAGAAAAATGAAAATAGACCCATACTTATCACCCTGCCCAAAGCTAAAATCCAAGTGGATCAAAGACCTCAATATAAAAAAGGCACAATAAACCTCAAACCTCTTAGAATAAAAAGTAAGAAAGAGCCTTGAATGCATTAGAGTAGGAGACAACTTCCTGAACAGAATACCAGCATTACAGGCTCTAAGGTCAACAATTAATAAATGGGACCTCATGAAACTGAAAATCTTCTGTAAAGCAAAGGACACTGTTGTCAGAACAAAACGAAAGCCTACAGATTGGGAAAAGATCTTCACCAACCCTGTATCTGACAGAGGGCTAATATCCAGTATATATAAAGAACTCCAGAAGTTAAACAAACAAATCAAGTAACCCAATTAAAAAATGGGGAACAGAGCTAAACAGAGAATTCTCAATACAGGAATATCGAATGGCAGAGGAACACTTAAAAAAATGCTCAACATCCTTAGCCATCAGGGAAATGCAAATCAAAACGACCCTGAGATTTCACCTTACACACACCAGAATGGCTAAGGTAAAAAAAAAAACCTCAAGTGACAACACATGCTAGAGAGGATGTAGAGAAAGAGGAACCCTACTCCTTTGCTGGTGGGAATGTAAACTTTAACAACCACTTTGGAAATCAATCTCGTGCTTTCTCAGACAGTTAAGAATGGTGCTACTTCAAGATCCAGCTATACCAATCCTAGGCATATATCCAAAGATGCTCAAGTATACAGCAAGGATATTTGCTCAACCATATTAGTAACACAAAATTTGTAATAGCCAGAATCTGGAAACAACCCAGATGTCCCTCAAATGAGGAATGGATACAGAAATTGTGGTATATTTACACAATGCAATACTACTCAGCAATTAAAAACAAAGAAATCATGTAGTTTACAGGCTAATGGTGGGAACAAGAAAAGAGCATTCTGAATGAGGTATCCCAGAAGCAGAAAGATACATATGGTATATACTCACTTATAAGTGGATATTAGACATCTAATATAGAATAATTATACTAAAATCTGGACACCTAAGGAAGCTAATCAAGAAGGAGGACCCTGGTAAGATGCTCAGTCTTCTTTCAGAAAGGCAAACAAGGTGGACATCAGAACAGGGAACAGGACAGGAGCCTATCACAGAAGGTCTGTGAAAGACTCTACCTCACAGGATATCATAACATATGCTGAGATTCATAACCAAATATTTTGCAGAGTGCAGAAAATCTTATGAAAGAAGGGGGATACTGAAAGACCTGGAGGGAACAGGAACTCCAGATGGAGAACAACAGAAGCAAAATCTCTGGGCACCAGTGTCTTTTGTGAGACTGATACTCCAAACAAGGACCATGCATGAAGATAACTTAGAACCCCTTTTCAGATGTAGCCCATGGCAGCTCAGTGTTCCAAGAGTATTCTCCAATAATAGGAACAGGGACTGTCTCTGACATGAACTCATGGGCTGGCACCCACCTGATGGGGCAGCAGCCTTACCAGTCCACACAGGAAGACAAAGAAGCCAGGTCTGATGAGACCTGATAGACTAAGGTCAGATAAAACAGGAGGAGGACCTCCCCTATCATTGGACTGCAAGAGGAGCATAGGAAAAGAAGAAGGAGGGAATGTGAGACTGGGAGGGGATTTAGGAGGGAGCTACACCTGGGATACAAAATGAATAAACTGTAATTAATAAAAAAAATTTAAAAAAACTACTTGTTTATTTATTCCTATCTTATAATAAAATGAGAACAATTGGTAATGGGGGCTAATCATCACAGAATTTCTCACATTGTATAACTTGTCAGAGTGACATTTGTTTTGCTTTTCCCAAACATTACTGTGTTCCAATATATTAAATAAAAATAGTTCATGAAGGATTGAGGTGCCGCCATTTTTACTGCTCGGACGTGGAGCAGGAAGCTGAGATAGTCGGAGATCCTATCTGCTTCCATCCATCACGCAGACCCTGCCGGAGCCACTGCCACTATGGAGAGACATGCACAGCCTCTGGACCAAAGCGACGCCTGCAGCAACCATCCCAGACAGGGACACACAGCTTCTGACCCAGAGTGAGGCACCCAGCCTCCAGACCAGTTAAAGAAGAGGCCAATAAGAATACAAGAGACCTACAGAACACCCAACAAATTTGACCAAAAAAGAAAATCCTCCCGCCACATAATAATCAAAACAGTAAGTATACAGAACAAAGAAAAATACTAAAAGCTTCCAGCCATACCACTCTTAGGCATATATCCAAAAGAGGCTCAAGTACACAATAAGGACATTTGCTCAACCTTGTTTATATTAGCCTTATTTGTAATAGACAGAAGCTGGAAACAGCCCAGATGCCCCTCAACTGAAGAATGGATGCAGAAATTATGGTACATCTACACAATGGAATATTAGTCTGCAATGAAAAATAAGAAAATCATGAAATTTGCAGGTAAATGGTGGGACCTGGAAAGGATCATCCTGAGTGAGCTGTCTCAGAAGCATAAAGACACACACCGTATATACTCACTCCTATAGACTTATAGAATAAACCTAAAATCTGTACATCTAAAGAAACTAATCAAGAGAGAGGACTCTGAGTAAAACACTCAATCCCCATCCCTAAAGGCAAAGAGGATGGACATCAGAAGAAGGAGAAAGCAGGTCCAACCTAGGAATCTGCCACAAAGGGCCTCTGAAATGCTCTGCCTTGCAGACTATCAAACCAGACTTTATGGCCAACTGTTGGGCAAAATGTAGGGAATCTTATGTAAGTAGTGGGAAATAGTAAGATCTGGAGAGGAAGAAACCCCACAAGGAGAGCAACAGAACCAGAAAATTTGAACACAGAGGTCTTCCCAAAGACTCATACTCCAACCAAGTACCAGGCATGGAGATAACCTAGAACCCCTGCGCAGATGTAATCCATGGCAGTTTAGTGTCTAAGTGGGCTACGTAGTAATGGGAAGAGGGACTGCCTCTGACACAATATGATAGGCCTGCTCTTTGATCACCTCCCGCTGAGGGGAGAGCAGTCTTACCAGGCCACAGAAGATGACAATGCAGCCACTCCGGATGTGATCTGATAGACTAAGATCAGAAGGAAGGAGAGGAGGACCTCCCTTATCAGTGGACTTGGGGAGTGGCATGAATGAAGAAGGGGGAGGAAGGGTGGGATCGGGAGAGGAGGAGGGAGGGGCTTATGGGGAATACAAAGTGAATAAAGTGTAAATAAATAAATACATAAATAAATAAATTTAGAAAATTGAAAAAATAGTTCATGACAAAACAACAACAACAAACTTACCAGTATGGCAATACATATCCAATTGTTCAATAGAGACAGTTTTATCTGGGATGTAATAACAACTATCTAATTGAAATCAATCCTCGTTTTGAAAGACAGATGGGATGCTCATTAAACATTGACAGGAGTCTACTGAGCGCATTTGAAAAACTCTAACTAGCAGTGTTTTCAAAACAAAGACTCATGACCAAACCTTTGGCAGAGTACAGGGAATCATAAGAAAGAAGGGGAGTTAGTCTGATGAGGAAAGGATAGGAGCTCCACAAGGACCAAACATATCTGGGCACAGGGTCTTTTCTGAGACTGACATGCAACCAAGGACCATGTATGAATGTAACCTAGATCCTCTGCTCAGACGTAGCCTGTGGTAGCTCAGTAACCAATTGGTTTCCCATAGTGAGGGGAACAAGGACTATTTCTAACAGGAACTCAATGACTGGCTCTTTGGCCTCCCCACCTCCAAGGGAGGAGCAGTCCTGTTAGGCCACAGAGGAGAGCTTTGCAGCCAGTCCTGAAGATACCTGATAAAATAGGATCGGATGAAAGGGGAGGAGGTCCCCCCATCAGTGGACTTGGCAAGGGGCATGGTGGAGATGAGGGAGGGTGGGAGGGACTGGGAGGGAATGAGGAATCGGGACATGGCTGGGATGCAGAGTTAATAAAATGTAACTGATAAGAAAAAATAAAATTAAAAAAAAAAGACCTGAAAAAAAATAAAATATAAGAAAACTAAAAAAAAAAAAAAAAAAAAAAAGAAATTAATACCCACTTAACAAGAGTGAACTCATTTCCTAGCATGATAAAGCTAGCTACAAACCGATGGCTGAAGTGATCAAAAACCCTAAAGGCGAACCTACAACTACATTTTCCAATATCAGTATAACTTTTAACTACATGTCGTAGTTTGAATGAGAAAAGTTCACTATAACCTCGGGTATTTAAACACTTGGACCCCAGTTGTTGACTCTGTAAGGGAGGTCTGGAAGGCACAGCATTATTGGAGAATGTAGGTCACTGGGAGTGGGCCTCAAGAATTTATAACTTTTCTCCACTTTGTTTACTTTCTCTGCTTTGTGCTTACATTTGAAGACATGAGTTCTCAATCTCAATGTCCTGTTCCTGTCATGATGCCTGTCTTTTTTTGCTATGCCTCACTACAATGGACACTTATTCCTACGGGGACTGAAAGCCAAAATAAACTCTCTCTTCTATAATTTGCCTCTGTCATATTATCACAGCAATAGAAGATTAATTAATATAGTATATTCTAAATATTTACCCATATACTTATAAATAAGTATACCTTTTACCTATCATCAAAGAAGCCTCTTATTATAGAAGATGGAGGTTGCCATTCACCATATCACAGAGAATAAGTGACCATGGATTGTCCAGCCCCCACTGTGGTGAATCTGCAGCACAACCCCTATATCTAAGGCCTATGAACCATTTCCTCAATCTATGTTGGCAGGTTGATTGATGAGGCCATTATGCAAGTCTTGTGTATTCAACCATGGTATTGAGACTTCATGGGTTAGAGAAGTAGCCTATAATGTCTAGAAGACACTATCTTGTAGCAAAGGACAGGCTCTACTGGTCCTCTAGCTAAATCAATCTTTCTATCCTTTCTTGAACAGTGATTTTTTTTTTTTTTTGCGAAGCAAACACAAAATTTAGAACTTGAATCTACTTCTGTTTGAAATAAGATTTAATAACTTCTCTAATCAGACATGAGGAAAAACTGAGGGAAATGTTGAATAATTATAGGGGATTTCTTTTCCTGACTGAGAGTTTGAATAAAGGAGAAGTCAGCAAGCTGATTAAGTAAATATAGCAAGAAAAAGAGGCTGATGAGCCCAAAATTATATGCCATCAAAGCCTCAGTATTTTTAAAAATGTGTATTCTTAAACTTCTGGCAATATTATAAGGAATTCTCCTCAACATGTGTCTTTTTGGTTCCCATTAATAGCACCTAGGATTGATTGCCTGGTAGTAAGGCTACCTATATTGAGTCAGGGATACCCATTTTAATTGAGAATGAACATTTGAGTGACAGTTTAAGGGAAAAGGTATGATCTTCAGGCTTTGGAAAATATCTACCTTAACAGCAGCAAATATAATTGTTACCAGAATACTGTAAATTGAACCTGAATGTTTATGTTACCCAAAAGTCTATGCATTGAAACCTCAGTCCCCAGGTTGACAGTGCTCTCAGAGTATGGCCTTTGAGAAGTAATTATGATAGAGAGGTCCCTCATGAATGAGATGAATGAAATGAATGAGGCCTTTAGAAGAGACCCCAGAGACCTCCTTAACCTAAAATATAGAGGTCAAAGTAAAGGCTGCAGTGTGTGAAGTAGACCCTTGCTAGTTACCAAATCTTCCACTGCTTTAATAATGCACTTCCTAGCTTTTAGAGGAAAAAATGAAATTATATATATAATTTAATATAATATTAATTTAATATTATTATATAAAATTAATATTATATTAATATAATATAATTTTAATAAATTAATATTAATTTAATATTATATATATATACACATATGTTGATTTTAAGCTACTTGGTTTGTGGAAATGTTACAGAATCCTGAGTACACTGGTACTGATCATGTTATTAATAATTCATGTAATTTTTGCAGTTCATCCTCTTGATTTTGTTTGGATTTAAAATAGTTCTGTATCAATTTGGAATAATAATATATAGAACATTTCATTAGATTTTGTTTAATTCAGATATTTTTACTCAATGATTATTTTTGTTTTGATGGTAGAAGTGTTTCACTTTCTTTTCCAGAGTCTTTAATGATAGGAATTAAAAGTAAGGAAGAATTAAGATTCATATTGTTCCTTAATACACAAATAAGCAAAACTAACTGAGTCACATTTAAGAATTTATTGCCTGGATTCAAAACCAAATGAATAAAGGCAAAGTGAAAGACAACACTCTAGAGATTCATATACAAATGCTGGAAGTCTGTGCTCACCACAATATCAATACAAACTCAAATTATATATCTGGTAAAAATGGAAAGAAAGCCTAGGTACATCTTGTCCAAAATAATTTTTGAGTACCCACCAAGCATCAGCAAGTACTATGGCCTATGTGTAAGCAATAAGGAAGTAATTATAAGTAAATAATTTTAAAATGACAATGACATTGACGTTACCCATTTTCCTTTTGATTATGAACATGAGCTGCTGGTTGTAGAGCTTCCTGTGATAGTTTATATTGTTGTCAACTTGAAAAAAACTTTTTTTAAGTTTTTAATACAATTTTTATTTATTACAAATTATTCATGTTGTATCCCAACTGTAGCACCATCCTCATCCCCTCCCAATCCCTCACTCCAACTCTCCCTCCCTCCCATGCTACTTCCTCAGTCCACTGATAGTGAAGAACTTATTCCCATTCCGTCTGACTAAACCTACCAGGTCTCATCAGGACTGTCTATCATAGCCTTGCTCTGTGGCCTGATAAAGCTGCTCCCCACAATAGAGGAGGGCATCAAAGAGCCAGCCACTGAGTTCATATCAGAGACAGCCTTTATTCCCATTAAAGGGAGACAATTTGGAGACTAACCTTCCATGAGATACCACTGTGTCTGGATAATAGGGTATCTCCATGAATGGTCCTTGGAGGGAGTATCAGTCTCAGAAAAGACACCTAGGACCAGATGTTTTGGTTCTATTGCTCTCCTTGTGGAGCTCCAGATCCTTCTAGGTCTTTCTACTTCCCCCTTCTTTCCTAAGATTCCCTGCACTCTGCCCAAGTTTGGCTATGTGTCTCAGCATCTACTTTGATACCTTGCTGGGTAGAGTCTTTCAAAGGCCCTCTGTGGTAGGCTCCTGTCTTGTTCCTTGTTTTCACCTTCTTCCAATGTTTATCCCATTTGCCTTTTTGAATGAAGCTTGAACTTCTTATCCAGGATAATACTTCTTACATGGCTTCTTTGGGTGTATAGATTTTAGTATGATTATCCTATATTATTTGTCTAATATCCACTTATAAGTGAGTATATACCATGTGTGTCTTTCTGCTTCTGGGATACCTCACTCAGGATGATCTTTTCTAGTTCCCACCATTTTCCTTCAAATTTCATGATTTCCTTGTTTTTAATTGCTGAGTAGTATTCCATTGTGTAAATGTACCACAATTTCTGTATCCATTCCTCACATGAGGGACAACTGTTTTGTTTCCAAATTCTGGTTATTACAAATACAGCTGTTATGAACATGGTTGAGCAAATGTCCTTGTTGTGTACTTGAACATATTTTGGATATATGATTAGAAGTGCTATAGCTGGATCTTGAGGTTGCACTATTCCACAATGTCTGAGAAAGCTCCATATTGATTTCCAATATGGTTGGACAAGTTTACATTCTCACTAGCAATGGAGGGAGATCCCCCTTTTCCACATCCTCTCCAGCATGTATTGTCACTTGAGTTCTTCATCTTATCCATACTGATCGATGTAAGGTGAAATCTCAGGGTTGTTTTGATTTGTATTTCCCTGATGACTAAGGACGTTGAGCATTTCTTTGTTTCTCCGCCATTCAATATTCCAAAGTTGAGAATTCTCTGTTTAGCCTTACACCCCATTTTTTGATTGGACTACTTGATTTGCTGCTATTTCACTTCTTGAGTCCTTTATGTATTCTGGATATAAGCCCTCTGTCAGATACAGGGTTGGTAAAGATTTTTTTCCCAGTCTGTAGTCTGTCGTTTTGTTCTGATGACAGTGTCCTTTGCTTTACAGAAGCTTTTCATTTTCATGAGGTTCCACTTATTAATTGTTGATCTTGGAGCCTGTGCTGTTTGTGTTCTGTTCAGGAATTTGTCTCAGTGTGCCAATGAGCTCAAGGACCTTCCGCAATTTTTCTTCTAACAGGCTTAGTGTGTTAGGTTTTAAGTTGAGGTCTTTGACCTACTTGGACTTGAGTTTTGTGAAGGGTGATAAGTATGCATCTATTAGCATTGATGGGAATTACATTGAAACTGTAGATTGCTTTTGGTAAGATGGTAATTTTTACTATGTTAATCATACCAAGCAATGAGCATGAGAAATATTTCCAGCTTCTGATATTTTCTTTTATTTCTTTCTTCAGAGATTGGATTTACTTTCATAAAAGTCTTTGACTTGCTTGAGTAGAATTACACCAAGGTACTTGAAGGCCTTTGTGGCTATTGTGAAGGGTGTTGTCCTAATTTCTTTCTCAGACATTTGTCTGCTGTATTCAGAAGGGTTTCTGTTTGTTTTTTTTTTTTTTAAGTTAATTTTGTATCTAGCCACTTTGCTGAAGGTATTTATCAGCTGTAGAGTTCCCTGGTAGAATTTTTGAGGTCACTCATGTCTACTATCAGATCACCTACAAATAGTGATAATTTGACTTCCTCCTTTCCAATTTGTATCCCCTTGATCTGCTTCATCTGTCTTATTGTTCTAACTAGAATTTCAAGAACTATGTTGAAGAGATATGGAGAGAGTGGGTAGCCTTTTCTTGTCCCTGCTTTCAGAGGGATTGAATAAGTTTCTCTCTGTTTAGTTTGATGATGGCTATAGGCTTGCTGTACATCACCTTTACTATGTTTAGATACGTGCCTTGTATCCCTGATCTCTCCAATACTTTAAACATGAATCGATGTTGGATTTTGTCAAATGCTTTTTCAGCATCTAGAGAGATTATCATGTGGTTTTTTTCTTTTAGTTTGTTAATGTGGTGGATCACATTGATGGATTTCCCTATATTGAACCACCACTGCATACCTGGAATGAAGCCTACTTCGTCATAGTGGATGATATCTTTGATGCGTTCTTGTATTCGGTTTGCAAGTATTTTGTTGAGTATTTCTGCATCAATGTTCATAAGGGAGATTGGCCTGAAATTCTCTTTCTTTGTTGAGTCTTTGTGAGGTTTAGGTACCAAGGTGACTGTGGCTTCATAGAATGATTTTGGTAATGTTCCTTCTGTTTCTATTTTGTGGAATAGTTTGAAGAGAATTGCAGTTAGCTCTTCTTTGAAGGTCTAGTAGAATTCTGCAGTGAAACCATCTGGTCCTGGGCTGCTTTTTTTTTTTTTTTGTATGGGAGACTTTCAATGACTGCTCTCTAATTCCTTGGGGGATATAGGATTATTTCATTGATTTATCTGGTCCTGATTCAGCTTTGGTAAGTCGAATCGATCAAGAAAATTATCCATTTCATTTAGATTTTCAAATTTTGTGGCATATAGTATTTTGAAGTAACTCCTAGTGACTGTTTGGATTTCCTCAGTGTCTGTAGTTATATCCCCCTTTTCATTTCTGATTTTGTTGATTTGGATGGTGTCTCTCTGCCTTTTCATTAGCTTGGCTAAGGTTTTGTTGATCTTGTAGATTTTCTCAAAGAACCAGGTCTTGGTTTCATTGATTCTTTGAATTGTTTTACTTGTTTCTAATTGATTGATTTCAGCACCGAGTTTGATTATTTCCAGCCATCTACTCCTTTTTAGAGTGTCTGCTTCTTCTTTTTCTAGGGTTTTTAAGTGAGCCATTGAGTTGCTTGAATGAGCTGTCTCGAATTTCTTCTTGAAGGCATTTAGTGCTATGAACATTCCTCTTAGCACTGTTTTCATTGTGTCCCACAAGTTTGGGTATGTTGTGTCTTCATTTTCATTGAGTTCTAGGAAGACTTTAATTTCTTTATTTCTTCCCTAACTTAGCTGTCATTTAGTAGCAAGTTGTTCAGTTTCCATGTGTGTGTAGGCTTTTTGCTATTACTGTTGTTGATGTCAAGCTTTATTCCATGGTGATCAGACAGAATACAAGGGATTATTTCGATCTTCTTGTATCTGTTGAGGCTTGCTTTGTGACCAACTATAAGGTCTATTTTGGAGAAGGTTCCATGAGGTAGGTGCTGAGAAGAAGGTAAATTCTTTTGTGTTTGGGTGTAAAGTTCTGTAAATGTCTATCAGGTCCATTTGATTCATGACCTCTGTTAGAGACATTGTTTCTTTGTTTAATTTTTGTTTTGTTGACCTGTCTTTTGTTGAGAGGGGGGTGTCTCCAAATATTAATGTGTGTAGATCTATATGTGGTTAAAGTTTCATTAATTTTTTTTTTTTTTACAAATGTGGGTGCCCTTGTTATTTGGGGCATAGATGTTCAGGATTGTGATGTCTTCCTGGTGGAATTTTCCCTTGATAAGTATGAAGTGTCCTTCCCCATTTATTTTTATTAATTTTCATTGAAAGTCTCTTTTATTAGATATTAGAATGGCTACTCCTGCTTGCTTCTTGTGTCCATTTGCTTGGAAAGCAGTCTTCCAACACTCTACCCTCAGGTAATGTCTATGTTTGTGACTTCTTGTATGCAATAGATTGCTGGGTTTTGTTTACATATCCATTTTGTTAGTCTGTGTCTTTTTATTGGAGAACTGAGTCCACTGATGTTGAGAGAGATTAATGACCATTGACTGTTGAATCCTTTCATTTTGATGTTGGCTGTGGTCATAACGTTGTGTGCTTGGTTGCTTTTTGTTTTGCTGTAGTGAGGTTAATTATTTCCTGTGTTTTCTTGAAAGTAGCTAGTTTTCTTGGGTTGTATTTTCCTTTCTAGTGTCTTCTGTAATGCTGGATTTGTGCGTAGGTATTGTTGAAATTTGTTTTTGTCATTGAATATCTTCTTTTCTCTGTCTATGAGAACCGAGAGTTTTGCTGGGTATAGTTGCCTGGGCTGTCATCTGTGTTCTCTTAGGGTCTGCATGATATCTGTCCAGGCCCTTCTGGCTTTCATAGTTTCTGTTGAAAAGTCAGGTGTGATTCTAATGGGTTTGCCATTATATGTTACTTGGCCTTTTTCCCTTGCAGCTTTTAGTATTTTTTCTTTGTTCTGTATACTTACTGTTTTGATTATTATGTGGCAGGAGGATTTTCTTTTCTGGTCTAATTAATTAATTGGGTGTTATGTAGACCTCTTGTATTCTTATTGGTTTCTCATTTAAGTTGGGGAAATTTTCTTCAATGATTTTGTTGAAAATATTTTCTGGGCCATGGAGCAGGGAATCTTCTTTTTCCTCTACTCCTATTATTCTTAGGTTTTCTCTTTTTATGTTGTCTTGAATTTCTTGGATGGTCTGTGTCAGGAATTTTTAGATTTAACATTTTTTTTTTTTGGCAAGTACATCTATTTCTTCCATTGTATCTTCCATACCTGAGATTTTTTCTTCCATTTCTTGTAGTCTATTGGTTATGCTAACCTCTGAAGTTGCTGTTTTCTTCCATAAGTTCTTTCTCTCCACAATTTCCTCCATTTGTGTTTTCTTTAATTTTTCCAATTCTATCTTCTGATCTTGAATCATTTTGTTGATTTCTTTCACCTGTCTGACTGTATTTTCCTGTTTTTCTTTCAATTCCTTCAGCTGTTTATTTTTTTTTTTTGACAATTCTCTGTTTCTTTTATTTCTTTCAGTAATTTAAGCATTTCCTCTCTAAAGGCCACAAACTATTTGGCTGCAACTTCCTGTATTTCATTACAGATGGCCATAATCTGTTTGAGTTTATCTTCCTCTATGTCTTTACGCATTTTATTTGTTTCCTCTGTTATCTTCTTCAAGAGCATTAATGTTAGGTCATCTTCTTGAATTTCAATTATGCTGAGTTGTCCCTGGCTACTTGCCCCTGGATAACTGTGTTCTGGAGATGCCATATTGCTCTGTCTTTTGTTGGTTGACCTTTTACCCTGGCCTCTACCCATTGGGCTGTCTTAGGTGTTTGGAGGTAGTTTCTGGTGGTTCCCGGAATCCTGTAATGGAGAGGATCCCCTTGGCAGGAAGATGGTTTTTCCTGAAGAAAGCCTCTCAGCTTTTTCGGTATAGTCACTGCATGGCTGGTGTTTTCAGGAGTTGCTGCTGCTCACCTCAGGAATAGAGACCTGAGTGGTAACTGTGGTTCTTGTTAGTCGAGAGGGCTCTCCTCTCACTGTGAGAAGTCCTGAAGACAGCTGCCCTGCTTTTGGGTTTCTTGCTGTAAATTTAGTGATCTGCTGCTGTAACTTGTGTGTGTCCTGTGGTTTGGTCAGTTTTGTTAGGGATACCTGGTTGCCCCTTGAAGCAGTATCTGGGTGTTGATCTTGGGGATTCCGGCCTTCTGTAGGTATGAGGTTGGGTTTCTGTGCCCCAGTTCCCAAGCGGTAATCTGTGGTGGGTGGATACTGCTCTCCTGGTAACAGCAGGCTATCTGGTGCACAGCAGGTTCCTGGGTTGGGCAGGTCTACAGGCACTTTTCCAGGGATATACTGGGTGGCCTAAGTCCATCCCCTTTGCTTTGTTCCATGTGAGGATTACTCCCGACAGTGACTCCCAGTCTCTGGTGTCCTGACATGCACAGCTCTGTCTGTGCCTGAGAGCTGGGTGCACAGCAACTGTCTGTGCTCTCAGGCGGAGCCCAGTTCAGTGATGGCAGCTCCTACCCACTGGTCTGCGAGACTTTTTCCAGGGAAAGACTAGGTGACACAAGTCAATACGGTTTCCTTCCTTCCCTGTGGGGTTTTCTCCCGACAGGGAATCCAAGTCTCTGTTGCCCTGGAGTGCACAGCTCTGTCTGTGCTGGAAAGCTGGTGCACAGCAACTGTCTGTGCCTGCATCTGGAGCCCAGTTCAGTGATGGCCGCTTGTACCCACCGGTCAGCGAGAATTTTTCCAGAGAAAGACTGGGTGACCCAAGTCAGTACTGTTTCCTTCCTTCCCCATGGGGTTTTCTCTGGATTGGGACTCCCAGTCTATGGTGTTTTTAGTGCCCACCCATCAGCCTGGGAAGGTGATCAGGACATGCAGGTGTTTGGCTCTGGTCTGGCGACCTAGTACCTGCGTGACCCCGTATCTCTTCCGGGTTCTGGCTGGGTGACCTGAGAGTGGACCTGACTGATTCCCATGCCGTGGGGGTTTCCTCTCACCTGGGAAACACGATTGCTGTTGTTTTAGGGCCCAGATCTCAGGCTCTTGGTCTCTGTACGCAAAATGTTGTCCTGCTCCTCAGAGGCAGTGTTCTCCTGGTGCCACCATCTTGTCCCTTCCCCCAAGTCTTCTTATTCCCCCTTCTTTCATAAGAATCCCTGCACTCTGCCCAATGTTTGGCTTTGTATCTAAGCATCTGCTTTGATACCTTGCTCAGTAGAGTCTTTGAAAGCCTTCTGTGGTAGGCTCCTATCCTGTTCCCTGTTTTGTCCCTCTTGCAATGTCCATCTAATTTACATTTCTGAGTGAGGATTTATCATCTTACCCAGGGTCTTCCTTCTTACTTAGCTTATTTAGGTGTAGGGATTTTAGTATGTCTATCTTATGTTTAATTTCCACTTATAAGTGAGTATATACCATATATTTCTTTCTGCTTCTGGGATACCTCACTCAGGATGATCTTTTCTAGTTCCCACCATTTTCCTGCAAACTTCATGGTTTCCTTGTTTTTAATTGCTAAGTAGTATTGCATTGTGTAAATGTAACACAATTTCTGTATCCATTCCTCATTGGAGGGACATCTGTGTTGTTTCCAGATTCTGGCTAATAGCCAGATGCTACTAATATGGTTGAGCGAATGTCCTTGTGTACTTGAGCATCTTTTGGATATATGCCTAGGTATGTTATAGGTGGATCTTGAATTAGCACTATTAAAAAATATCGGAGAATGCACCAGATTGATTTCCATAGTGGTTATACAAGTTTACATTCCCACCAACAATGGAGGGAATGTACATTCTCTCCAGCATGTACTGTCACTTGATTTTTTGATCTAGGCCATTCTAATATGTGTAATGTGAAATCTCAGGGTTGTTTATATTTGCATTTCCCTGATAGCTAAGGATGCTGAGCATTTCTTTAAGTGTTTTTCTGCTATTTGAAATTCCTCTATCTGTGTTCAGATCTGTACCTCAATTTTAATTGGATTACTTGATTAATTGTTCTTCAACTTCTTGAGTTCTTTATATATTCTGGATATCAGCCCTCTGTCAGATACAGGGTTGGTGAAGATCCTTTCTCAGGGATCTCCTTTAGTTGTCTTATTTCTTTAGCTAGATCCTTTCCCAGGGTGTAGGCTGTTTTTTCATTCTGTTGACAGTGTCCTTTGCTTTACAGAAGGTTTTTCAGTTTCATGAGGTCTCATTTATTGATTATTGATCTTACAGCCTGTGTTATTGGTGTTTTGTACAGGAAGTTGTCTCCTGTGTCGATGAGTTCGAGGCTCTTTCCCAAATTTTCTTCTAAGAGTTTTAGTTTATCTGTTTATATGTTGAGGTCCTTATTCCACTTGGACTTCAGTTTTTTGCCTGGTGACACATATTGATCTATTTGCATTTTACTTTATGTAGACATCCAATTAGACTAGCATCATTCATTGAAAATGCTCTCTGTTTTCCTTTGTATTCTTTTTGCTTATTTGTCAAAAATTAAGTATCTGTAGGTGTGTGGGTTTATTTCTGGGTGTTCTATTTGATTTCATTGGTCTACCATTCTCTTTCTAATCCAGTACCATGCAGTTTTTATTACTATTGCTCTGTAGTATAGGTTGAGATCAAGGATGGAGTTAATCTTGATGATCTGTTGTTGTACAAGATTGTTTTAGTAATTCTGGTTTTACTGTTTTTCCATAAGAAATTAAAAATTGTTCTTTCAACGTTTGCAAAGTATTGTGTTGGTGTTTTGATGGGAATTACATTGAATCTGTAGATTGCTTTTGGCAGGATGGCCATTTTCACTGTGTTAATCCTACAAATCCATGAACATGGGAGATCTTTTCATCTTCTGATATCTTCTTCAATTTCTCTCTTCAGACACTTGGAGTTTTTTTTTTTTTTTCAAACAGGTCTTTCACTTGCTTGGTTAGAGTCACACCAAGCTACTTTATATTATTAGTGGCTGTTGTGAAGGTTGTTGTTTTTCTAATTTCTTTCTCAGTCCATTTGTCTTTTGTATATAGGAAGGCTAATGAATTTTCGGAATTAATTATGTTTCCAGACACTTTGAGGAAGGTGTTTATCAGCTGGAGGAATTTTCTGGTTGAATTTTGGGGTCACTCATGTCTACTATCATATCATCTGCAAATAGTGATAATTTGACTTTTTCCTTTCTGATTTTTATCTCCTTGATCTCCTTTTGTTGTCTTATTTCTCTAGCTAGGACTTCAAGTACTATGTTGAAGATATATGGAGAGAGTGGGCAGCCTTCCTCTGTCTCTGATTTCAATGGGATTGATTTAAGTTTGTCTCCAATTAGTTTGATGTTGGCTATAGGCTTGCTGTATATTGTTTTTACTATTTTTAGGTATGTGCCTTTTATCCCTGATCTCTCCAATACTTTAAACATGAGTGGGTGTTTGATTTTATCAAATGCTTTTTCAGCATCTAAGGAGATGATCATATTGTTTTCTCTTCAATGTGTTTATATGGTGAATTACATTGATGGATTTCCTCATATTTAACAATTCCTTTTTGCCTGGGATGAAGTCTAGTCAGTAATGTTGGATGATATCTTTTATATGCTCTTGGATTCGGTTTGCAAGTATTTTATTGAGCATTTTTCCATCCATGTCCGTAAGAGAGATAGGTCTGACGTTCTGCTTTTTTTTTTTTTTTTGGGAGGGGGGTGTCTTTGTGTGGTTTATGTATCAAGATGGCCGTGGCTTCATAGAATGGAGTTTGGTAGTGTTCCTTTTGTTTGTATTTTGTGGGATAGTTTGAAGAGAACTGGAGTTATCTCTTTTTTAAATGTCTGATAGAATTCTGCACTGAAACCATCTGGCCCTGGGCAATTATTATTATTTTCTTTTTTGAAAGGAGACTTTTGATGACTGCCTCTATTTCCATGGGGGATATAGGACAATTTAATCTATTTATGTTATCTTGATTTAATTTTAGTAAATGGAATCTATCAAAATATTGTACATTCCATTTAGATTTTCAAATTTTGTATCATATCGATTTTTGTTGTAAGATCTAATGATTTCCTCAGTGTGTATTGTTATGTTCACCCTCATTTTTTTGGGGGGGTGGTTGCTGATTTTGGATAGTTTATCTCTGCATTTAATTTGGCTAAAGGTTTGTCTATCTTGATATTTTCACAAAGAACCAGCTTTTCTTCTCATTTATTCCTTGAATTGTTTTTGTTGTTTCTAATTCATGGATTTCAGCTCTGAATTTGATTATTTCCAATTGTCTTCTTCTCTTGGGTGTGTCTGTTTCTTCTTTTTTTTTCCCCTAGGGGTTTTAGGTGTGCTATTAAGTTGCTTGTATGTGATGTCTCAAATTTCTTTCTGGAGGCACTTAGTGCTATGAACTTTTCTCTTAGCACTGCTTTCATTGTGTCATATAAGTTTGGATAAGTTGTGCCTTCATTTTCATTCAACTTTATGAAGTCTCTAATTTTGTTTCTCATTTCTTCCCTGACCAAGATGTCATTGAATAGAGCCTTGTTCAGTTTCTGTGTGTATGTAGACTTTTTGTTATTTCTGTTGTTGTTGAGGTCTAGTTTTAGGGCATGGTGGTCTGAAAAGATACAAAAGATTTTTCAATTGTCTTGTATCTGTTGAAGCTTGCTTTGTTCCTTGTTATGTAGTGAATTTTTGAGAGGTTTCCATGAGGTACTGAAAAGAAGTTATACTCCTTTGAATTTTGGTGAAAAATTCTGTAAATATCTATTAGGTCCATTTGATTTAGCAACTCTGTGTCATTATTTCCCTATTTAGCTTCTGTCTAGATGATCTATCCCTTGGTGAGAATAGAGTATTTAAGTCTCCCACTATTAAGATGCTGGGATAGATGTGTTATTTAAGCTTTAATAATGTTTTATTTACAAATGCAGGTCCTCTTTTATGTGAGGCACAGATGTTCAGGATTGTGATGTCCTCCTAATGGATTTTTCATTCGATGAGAATAAGTGCCCTGCCTCATCTTTTTTGATTAAATTCGGTTGAAAATTTATTTTTATATATATTAGGATAGCTACCACAGCTTGTTTTCTGGGTCCATTTGCTTGAAAAACATTTTCCAGCCCTTTACTCTGAGGTAATCTTTATTTTTGTTGCTGAGGTGTGTTTCTTGGATGCAGAAGAATGTTGGATCCAGTTTCCACACCCATTCTGTTTGTCTTTCTCTTTTTGTTGGTGAGTTGAGTCCATTGATGCTGATAGATAATAGTTACCAATGAGTATTAGTTATGTTTATTGTGGTGTTACTTTGTTTCAATGCTTGTTTTCTTTTAATTCTTTGTGAAGTTATCTATATCCTGTGTTTTCTTAGTCAGAGTTGATTTTGTTGGATTGGTGTTTTCCTTTTAGTATCTTCTGTAGAGCTGGTTTGCTGTGTAGATATTGTTTAAATTTAGTTCTGTCATGGAATTTAGTTTAGATATTGTTTAAATTTAGTTTTGTCATGAAATTTAGTTTTGTCCAATTATGTTGATTGAAAGCTTCGTTGGGTATAGTAGTCTGGGTTTGCATCTGTGGAGTCTGTACGACATTTTCCAGGCCTTTCTGGATTTCATAGTTTACGTTGAGAAGTCTGGTGTGATTCTGAGTGTTCTATCCTTATATATTACTTGGCATTTTTCCCTTGATGCTTTTAATATTTTTTTTCTTTGTTCTGCAGATTTAGTATTTTGACTATTATGTGATGTGAGGAGAGATTGTGGAGAAAGAGGAGTTTCTTTTATGGTCTAATCTAGTTGGTGTTCTGTAGGCCTCTTGTATATTTACGGACATCTCTTTCTTTAAGTTGGGAAAATTTTCTTCTATGATTTTTCAAAAATATTTTCTGGACCTTGGAGCTTTTAATCGTCTTTTTCCTGTATTTTTGTTATTTTAGATTTCATCTTTTCATGGCATCCTGGAATTTTGATGTTTTGCATTTGGAACTTTTTGTATTTTACATTTTTTTTGACTTATGTATCAATTTCTGCAGTTTAGTCTTCAGCGCCTGAGATTCTCTCTTCCATCACTTGTATTCTGTTGGTGATGATTACCTTGGGGTTCCTTATCTTTTCTCTAAATTCTCCAGCTCCAGAGTTTTTTCTGTTTGTGTTTTCTTTATTGATTCTAATTCTGTTTTCATATATTGTACTATTCCCTTCATCTTTTTTGGATATGGATTCCTATCTTTCCATGATTGCCTCCATTTTTTGTTCATTTCCTCGCAATATGCCATTATTTGTGTCTGTATTTGTACCTGTACATGTGCTTCTATTTGTTTGGCTGCATTTGCCTGTATTTCTCTGATAGCTTTGTTTATTCCCTCTTTGTGTGCCTCTAATAACTGGATAAGCATAGATTAAATAATTTTCCGGAGAAGATTCATGTGGGCATCTCCAGGAGAACACTGTGTCTGATGAACAGGTTAGCAGTGACTGCACAGTGACCAACCCACTCAACTCTGGGCCCTAAATCACCAGCTATTTTGTTTCCCAGGTGAAAGGAAAGCCCACTCTGTGGGAAACAATCAGGTTTAGGTCACCTAGCTAGACCCCAGAAGATTTCCTGGTTCTCAGCAGGTGCATGGTTGCCATCCCAGAGCGATATGCCCGCATGCTCTGATCACCATCCAAGACTGAAATGTGGGTACAACACCAGAGACTGGGATTTCCAGTTGAGAGAAATCTCCACGGTGAAAGATCCAATTGGGATGGATCTCAGGTCACCCACATAATCCCTGGAAAAAGTCCCCCTTTCTGGCGGGTGCCCAGCTGCCAGCCCATAGACCTGAAAAAGAGAGCTACTCACCATCACAGATAGAACTGTTGCCCCCAGGACACCAGAGACTGGGTTTTCTTGTTAGGAGGAATCCCCAAGGTGAGTAAATCATTAGGTCTTACCTCAGAGCACTCAGCCAATCCCCCCACCCAAAGTCCAGAAAAATTTCCCAGGTGCCCAGTTGCCTGCTGTGAACCACTTGCCTGTGCCTGCTTGCTCTACTCATCATCCTAGATGGAACTGTGGACCCCAAAACACCAGAGAATGGGTCTCCCCATTAGGAAGAAACCCCACGGGGGGGGGGCAAAGATCAGGACTGAACTCAGGACACCTAACTCCAGAAATGTTTCTTGGTTCCAGCATGGTCCAGGCTATAGCTTCCTGCTGCACGCTTGACTGCTGTGCTTACAGGCCACTGATTACTGCTTGTGTATTGTGGCATGGAGCTCCAACCTCAAACCTACAGAAGCCTGATTTCCACTGGATCAGTCCGCATATACTGCTCTAAGGTGCAAGAAATTATTCCTAGCTAAACTTCTTCAAGAGGGCTGCACCCAGCAAACACAGTATAAGAGCAGCAGTAGCAGGTCACTAAATTTAAAACAAGAAACCCAGTGGCAGGGCAGCTGTCTCCAGGACTTCTCCTGGTGAGAAGACAGATCCCCTGATTACCAACAACCACAGTTACCACACAGGTCCATATGCCTGAGGTGAGCTGTAGCAATTCCTGAGAAGCACCGCTGTTTAGTTGACCATACCCAAAAGCTGATGAGGCCTACTTCAGGAAAAACTATCTTCCTGCCAGGGAGATTCATTCCACCCTAGGAATCCAGCAAGCACCAGAAATTAACAGCCAACACCTGAGACAGCCAGATGGGTAGAGGCCAGCATAGAAGCACAACAAACAAAAGCCAAAGTTATCCAGGGGCAAGTAGCCCTGGATACCCTAACATAAGTAAAATTCAAGAAGATGACCTTACATCTATGCTTATGAATAGGATAATGGAGGAAACAAATAAAATGAGTAAAGAAATAGAGGGAGATAAAATCAAACAGATTAGGGCCATCCATAAAGCAATAGAGGAAGATAAATTCAAATAGAGTGTGGCCATCCATAAAAAAATACAGGAAGATGCAAACAAACAGTTTGTGACCCTCAGAGAGGGAATAATTAAATCACTGAAAAAAATAAAAGAAATACAGGGTTGTTCAAAGAAACAGGTGAAAGTTTTGAAGGAAAAACAAGAAAATACAGTCAGACAGGTGAAGGAAATCAACAAAATGGTTCAAGATCTGAAGATAGAATTGGAAAAATTAAAGAAAACATAAATGGAGGAAATTATGGAGAGAAAGAACTTAGGGAAGAAAACAGAAACTACAGAGGTAAGCATTATCAGCAAACTACAAGAGATGGAAGAAAGAATCTCAGGTATGGAAGTTACAATAGAAGAAATCAAAGTGTCTGTCAAAGAAAATTATAAATCTAAAAATTTCCTGACACAAGTCATTCAAGAAATCTAAGGCAACATGAAAAGACAAAACCTAAGAATAATAGTGATAGAGGAAAAAGATTCCCATCTCCAAGGCCCAGAAAATATTTGCAACAAAATCATTGAAGAAAATTTCCCAATTTAAAGAAGAGGCCTATAAGGATACAAGAGGCCTACAGAACACCTAATAAATTAGACCAGAAAAGGAAATCCTCCCACCACATAATAATCAAAACAGTAACTATACAGAACAAGAAAAAATACTAAAAGCTGCAAGGGAAAAAGGCCAAGTAACATACAATGACAAACCCATCAGAACCACACCTGACTTCTCAACAGAGACTATGAAAGCCAGAAGAGCCTGGACAGATATCATGCAGAGCCTAGGAGAACACAGATGTCAGCTTAGGCCACTATACCCAGTAAAACTCACTCTCACAGTTATTTTGACTTAAAGTTCTAGGGATATAGTCTATCACAGTGGGGCAGGCATGGCCAGCCATAGATACTGTAGTGGGCACAGCTGCTATCCAAGACCTGTACTTGGTCTCTGCTGCATGAAGATGTCTTTCCTAGATAGAAGCTTTGGGCTCCAAGGACAGATGTCCCAATGATCAAGGCTGAAACTGTAAGTTCATTATACACCTTCCCAGAAGTCACCATACAGCTTCACTTCCATCATGTGCTCAGTCAGAGAGGTCATGTGTAGATACAGGATTGAAACCCCTTGGAAATAGGAATACTATAGTAAGAGAAATTATATAGTCCTCTTTTAAAAACCTCTGGGAGATAACAGTTTGTAATAGGTGATCTTGAATTTCAACTTGTTCTGATTTAGAATCACCATGGAAACAATCCTCCCGGCACATCTGTGAAGGATTGTATAGATTTGGTTACTTGGTGTCAGGAGACCCACCTTGGTTGTGTGTGGTGCCATGCCACATGCTGAGATCCTCGACTACATGAAAAACACAAAGGGAGCTGAGTAGCACCATCCTTTGTTTTCTATTTTCTGATGACAGAAGTGATGCAACTAGTCACTTCTTGAGCCTGCCACTTCAACTTCCTCATTATTATGAATTTTACCCCGGAACTGTGAGTCAAAATAAACCATTCTTTCCTAAGGAAAAAAAAATTCCTGTGTTTCCGATGAATTAAAATATCTATTGATTTTGGGGTTTGCTGGTGAAGCCATGATGTCCTGATTTTTGTTTGATGTGTTCTTATGCCAACCTCTAGCCATCTGCTTGTCTGTAACCTTAGCTGTTTGTTACTGGAGTCTGTATTTCTGACTGAGTCCATCTGTCTGGAGTAATTTTTAGGAAAATGAGAGAGGTCCACACGTTTGAGAGTGGATATTGGTGTTTCAGCTATAGCTAAGGGAGGAAGGTCGCTGGCATATATGTGTAAGAGCAGGCATGTGTGTGGGAGTGTGCCTTGAGAGAGAGGGTGCTAGAGCTTGTAGATGCCTGGAAGGTGGAGCTTATGTGCAGGAGGGGTGCAGTTGCTGGTGCTCTTCACAGGCACAATGTGCATGCACAGATATCCTGAATACCTCAGTGGCCCACAGGCTTGTTGTATAGTCCTCCTCATATTCAGATCTTTTGGGCTCCAGGAATTGTTTGCTTGCATTTCACTGGTAGTCCCACAGAACAGGGGATTCAATGTTGAGAATGCTCTCCCAAAGATCCCTATGTTGCCCACAGTAGGGATCTGGGTGGGAGGGATCTGATGTCTGCTGCTAGCTTAGAGGGACTCTGGTTCTGGGACTCTGCAAGCACACATTTAAGTACTCACTCACTTACTTACAGGCCTAATTGGATAGCACAGGGTTTTCCCTTGTTCTCTACTCTCATATTTGGGCCTGCACAGTCAGGCAGGGTGACCTCTACTTGGAGTAGCTGCCTCTGCAGTGTCAGTCACAGAGCTTGGAAATTAGTGCTTGGTTTTTACTTGATGATCTTATAAGATTTTGTACCAAGTCCATAGACCTAAACTTATTTTAGTTGGAAAATTTTAAATTATTGCTACAATCTTGTTGTTTGTTACTGGCCTGTTTAAATTGTGAGTTAAATTTTGAAGGTCCTGCAACCAAAACACCTGGGCACAGGGATCTTTTTTGAGACTGATACTCTAACCAAGGACAATTCAAGGTTATAACCTAGAACCCCTGCTCACATGTAACCCATGGAAGCTCAGTAACCAAGTGGCTCCCTAGTAAGGGGAACAGGGACTGTATCTGACATGAACTCAGTGGCTGGCTCTTTGATCACTTCCCCCTGAGGGGAAGGCAGACTTAACAGGCCACAGAGAAGGACATTGCAGCTAGTCCTGATGAGACCTGATAAGCTAGGGTAAGATGAAAGGGGAGGAGGACCTCCCCTATCAGTGGACTTGGAGAGGGAAATGGGAGGAGATGAGGGAGGGAGGGAGGGAGGGGGGAACTGGGAGAGGAGGAAGAGGGGGACTACAGCCAGGATACAATAAACTGTAATTAATATAAAAAAATAAAAATTTAATTAAGGCGGATCCAAGATGGTGGTGCCAAGATGACATTCTTTCTGACCAGCAGCACAGCAGGATCTGCACTGTGACCAGCAGACAGAACTCTGGGTCCTAAAACATGAGCAATTGGGTTTTCCAAGTGAGAGGAAACCCCACGGTGTGGGATTCAATCAGCTTCAGGTTACCCAGCTAAACCGCAGAAGAGTTCTTGGTTCCACCAGGTGCTTGGTCTCCAGCCCAGAATCACACGCCAGCGCGCTCAGATCGCTGTCCCAGTCTGAACTGTGGACCCTACAACACAAAAGACTGCAATTTCCAGTCCAGAGAAAACCCCATGTTGCAGGAAACTATTTGGACCTACCTTAGGTCACCCAGACAATTCCTGCAAAAGAACCAGGGTCCAGCGGGTGACCAGCAGCCAGCCCAGAACGGGGTGCACTGGCACCACCACAGGGTCCTGCCTGTCTGCCTGAATCACTGCCCCAGATATAACTGTGGGACCCAGGGGACCAGAGACTGAGTTCCTCTGTCTGGTGGAAACCCACAATGAGGGGAACAGTAGGTCCGACCTCAGAGCACTCAGCCAACACTCTCCTCTCCCCCCCCCCCCGCCGCAGTTCTTACAGAAGCCTAGGCACCCAATTGCCAGCAAGGTGGAGCCACTCACCTGTGCCTGCGTGTTCTACTTGCCATCCCAGACAGTACTGCAGTCTCCAAAACAACACATTCTGGGTGTCCATGTCAGAAGGAAACCCCAAAGTGGGGGAAACATCAGGTCCAAGGTTCACGACCCCACCTCCAGAAGACTTTCTGGCTTCATGCAGGATCTAAGCTCTGGCGTTCTACTGCAGGCATGAGTGCTGTGCTCACCTTCCATTGATTACAGCTAGGGCACTGGAGCACACAGCTGAAACCTCAGACTTACAAAAGCATGAGAGCCATTGGAGCAGCCCTCAGATACTGCTCCAAGGTGCGACCAGTTATCCCTAGCTAAACTGACGAAACCGCTGGATTCCCTGGTTCTTAAAGAGGGCTGAGCCCAACAAATACAGCTTATGAGCAGCAGCAGCAGCTCACTAAATTCAGAGCAAGAAACCCAGCAACAGGGCAACTGTCTCCAGGACTTCTCCTGATGAGAGGAGAGCCTTCCTGAACAGCACAGTAACCACACAGTTCAAGTTCTAAAGATAGAATTGGAAAAATTAAAAAAAAAACACAAATGGAGGAAATCATGGATTGGGAAAAATTAGGAAAGGAAACAAGAACTATAGAGGTAAGCATAACCAACAGACTACAAGAGATGGGAGAAAGAATCTCAGATGTGGAACATACAATGGAAGAAATAGATGTATCTGTCAAAAAAAAAAAATCTAAAAAACTTCTGACACAAACCGTCCAAGAAATCCAAGACAACATAAAAAGACAAAACATAAGAATAATAGGAATAGAGGAGAAAGAAGATTCCGATCTCCAAGGCCCAGAAAATATTATCAACAAAATCATAGAAGAAAATATCTCCAACTTAAAGGAGAGGCTAGTAAGAATACAAGAGGCCTACAGAACACCTAAAATATTAGACCAGAAAAGAAAATCCTCCCACCACATAATAATCAAAAGAGTAACTATACAGAACAAAGAAAAAAAAATACTAAAACCTGCAAGGGAAAAAGGCCAAGTAACATATAATGGCAAACTCATCAGAACAACACCTGACTTCTCAACAGAGACTATGAAAGCCAGAAGGGCCTGGACGGATATCATGCAGACTCTAAGAGAACAAAGATGTCAGCCTAGGCTACTATACCCAGCAAAATTCTCAGTCTTCATAGAAGGAGAAAACAAGATGCTCAACCATAAACACAAATTTAAACAATACCTACACAAAAATCCAGCATTACAGAAGATACTAAATTATATATATATATATATATATATATATATATATATATATACAACCCTAGAAAACTAACTACTTTCAAGAAAACACAGAAAAAAAAATAACCTCACTACAGCAAAACAAAAAGTAGCCAAGCACACAAACACACTACCATAGCCA
The DNA here is from genome assembly GCF_907164565.1 of Psammomys obesus. Lineage (NCBI taxonomy): Eukaryota > Metazoa > Chordata > Mammalia > Rodentia > Muridae > Psammomys > Psammomys obesus. The sequence continues at coordinate 3,474,076 of NW_026591872.1, read as the reverse complement.
ACATCAAAATCAAAGGATCTAACAGCCACTGGTCATTAATCTCTCTCTACATCAACAGACTCAACTCTCCAATAATAACACACAGAATAAAATTCCATTCACTCTGCCTGTCAGTTGGCCATCAGGCTCAGCATCTGCTTTGACAGTCTACACGGCAGAGGCTTTCAGAGGCCCTCTGTGGCAGGTTCCGAGGTTGTTTCCTATTTTCTTCTTCTGGCTTTCAGAGGCCCTCTGTAGCAGGTTCCTAGGTTGTTTCCTGTTTTCTTTATCTTCTGATGTCCATCCTCTTTGCCTTTCAGGATGGGGATTGAACATTTTAGTTAGGGTCCTCTCTTTTTGCTTAGTTTGTTTAGATGTGCAGACTTTAGTGGGTTTATTCTATGTTGTATGTTTATATGAGTGAGTATAAACCATGTGTATCTTTTTGCTTCTGGGACAGAGTGAATGGAATTTTATGTAAGAAGTGGGAAATAGTAAGAGCTGGAGAGGACAGGAACTCCACAAGGAGAGCAACAGAAGAAGAAAATTTGAACAAATGGAACTTCCCAGAAACTCATACTCCAACCAAGGACTATCCATGGAGATAACCTAGAACCCTGACAATGCAACCACTTCTGATGAGAAGTGATAGACTAAGATCAGAAAGAAGGAGAGGAGGACCTCCCCTATCAGTGGACTTGGGGAGGGGCATGCATTCAGAAAGGGGGGGAGGGTGATACAGGGAGGGGAAGAGGGAGGAGCTTATGGGGGGATACAAAATGAATAAAGTATAATTAATAAAAGTTAAATAAAAAATTTAAAAAAGACACAGAATAACGAAATGGATGCCTAAACCAGACCCAACAATCTGTTGCATACAAGAAACATACCTAAGCCACAAAGATAGACACTACCTGATAGTAAAGGGCTGGAAGATGGTTTTCCAAGAAAACGGACCCAAGAAGCAAGCAAGAGTAGCCATTCTAATATCTAATAAAATAGACTTTCAACCAAAATTAATAAAAAGAGATAGGGACGGACATTCATACTCATCAAGGGAAAATTCCACAAGATAGACATCACAATCCTGAACATCTATGCCCCAAATACAAGGGCAAACGCATTTGTAAAACAAACATTATTAAATTTAAACCACACATAGATCCCCACACATTAATATTTGAAGGCTTCAACACGCCACTCTCTATAAAAGACTGGTCAACAAAACAGAAATTAAACTAAGAAACAATAACTCTAACAGAGGTCATAAATCAAATGGACCTACCAGACATCTACAGAACCTTTCACCCAAACACAATTTACCTTCTTCTCAGCACCTCATGGAACCTTCTCCAAAACAGACCATATAGTTGGTCATAAAGCAAGCCTCAACAGATACAAGAAGATTGAATTAATCCTGTGTATCTTATCTGATCACCATGAACTAGAGCTGGACCTCAATAACAATAGAAATAGCAAAAAGCTATTCAACCAGAAAATTCCTTCAACTGATAAACACTTTCAGCAAAGTGGATGGATACACAATTAACTTTAAATAAGTCAGTAGCCTTCTGTATACAAAAGACAAAAGGGCTGAGAAACAAATTAGGGAAACAACACCCTTCACAATAGCCACAAAAGACATAAAGTACTTTGGTGTGATTCTAACCAAGCAAGTGAAAGAATTGTATGAAAGAAATTTCCAGTCTCTGAAGAAAGAATTAGAAGTTATCAGAAAATAGAAATATTTCACATGCTCATGGCTTAGCAAGATTAACATAGTAAAAATGGCCATCTCACCAAAAGCAATCTACAGATTCAATGCAATTCCCATCAAATTACCAACACAATTCTTTAAAGACCTTGTAAAAAATTTCTAAACTTCATATGGAATAACAAGTAACTCAGAATTGCTAAAACAATACTCTATAATTAAATATCTTCTGAAGGTATCACCATCCCTGATCTCAAGCTGTACTACAGAGCAACAATACTAAAAACTGCGTGATACTAGCACAAAAACTGACAGATGGATCAATGGAATCGATTAGAAGACCCTGAAAGGAATCCACATACTTATGGACACCTGATTTTTTGAAAAGAAGCCAAAAGCATTCAATGGAAAAAAGACAGCATCTTCAACAAATGGTGCTGGTCTAACTGGATTTCTACATGTAGAAAAATGTAAATAGATCCATACTTATCACCCTGCTCAAAACTAAAGTCTAAATGGATCATAGATATCAACATATAACCAGAAACACTAAACCTGTTAGAAGAAAAAGTGGGGAATACCCTTGAACTCATTGGCATAGGAGCCAACTTTCTGAACAGAATACCAACAGCACAGGCCCTAAGATGAACATTCAACAAATTGGACCTCATGAAACTGAGAAGCTTCTGTAAAGCAAAGGACACTGTTGTCAGAATAAAATGACTGCCTAAAGTTTGAGAAAGGATCTTCACCAACCCTATATCTGACAGAGGGCTAATATTAAGAATATAGAAACAGCAACAAATCAATTAATCCAACTAAAAATGGGGTACAGAGCTAAACAAAGAATCCTCAATAGAGGGACATTGAAGGGCAGAGAAACACTTTAAGAAACAGTCAATGTCCTTAGTCATCTTGGAAATGCAAATGAAACAACCCTGAGATTTCACCTTACACACATCAGATCATAAACTCAAGTGACAACACATGCTGGAGAGGATGTGGGGAAAGGAGAAGTGTCCTCCACTGCTGTTGGGAATATAAGCTTATACAACTAATTTGCAAATCAATTTGGTGCTTTCTCAGACAATTAGGAATAACACTTCAACAAGATCCAGCTATACCACTCCTAGGCATATATCCAAAAGATGCTCAAGTATACAACAAGCACATTTGCTCAACCATGTTCATACTAGCTTTATTTGTAATAGCCAGAAGGTGGAGCAACCCAGATGCTCCTCAGTTGAAGAATGGATAAAGAAATTGTGGTACATCTATACAATGGAATATTACTCAGCAATAAAATAACAAGGAAATCATTAAATTAGCAGGCAATTGGTGGGAACTGGAAAAGATTATCTTGAGTTAGGTATCCCAGAAGTAGAAAGACACATAGGGTATATATTCACTCATAAGTGGATATTAGATATTTAATATAGGATAAACATACTAAAATCTGTACACCTAAAGAAACTAACCAAGAAGGAGTACCCTGGCTAAGATGCTCAATCCCTATTCAGAAAGGCAAAGAGGATGGACATCAGAAGAGGGAGAAAACATGGAGCAGGAACGGAGCCTTCCACAGAGGGCCTCTGAAAGGCTCTACCCTGCAGGGTATCAAGGCACATGCTGAGACTTACAGCCAAATTTTGGGCAAAGTGCAGGGAATCTTATGAAAGAAGGGGGAGATAGTAAGACCTGGAGAGGACAGGAGCTCCACAAGGAGAGCAACAGAACCAAAAAATCTGGGCCCAAGGGTCTTTTCTGAGACTGATACTCCAACCAAGGTACATTCATGGAGATAACCTAGAACCTGTGCACAGATGTAGTCCATGACATTTTAGTGTTCAAGTGGGTTCCATAGTAATGGGAACAGGGACTGTAGCTGACATAAACTGATTGGCCTGCTCTTTGATCACCTCCCCCTGAGGGGGAAGCAACCTTACCAGGCCACAGAGGAAGACAATACAGCCACTCCTGATGAGATCTGATAGACTAGGATCAGAAGGAAGGAGAGAAAGTCCTTCCCTATCAGTGGACTTGGGGAGGGGCATGGATAGAGAAGGAGTAGGGAGAGTAGGGTTGGGAGGGGAAGAGGGAGGGAGCTTCAGAGGGGATACAAAGTGAATAAACTGTGATTAATAAAAATAAAAAGTAATTAAAATTTAAAAAATTAATTAAAAATTTTGAAAGTCACAAGCACCTTGAAATTAATTTATTTCATTTAGATGTTTTAGTCTCGTGGAATAATACACATGTTAAAGTGTGTCCTCATGCTATTCTGGATTTTATAGGTCTGTTGTACTGGCTTTCTTTTCATGTCTAATTTTATATATTTTAATCTTTTCTTTCATTTGATTAATTTATATAAGAATTTGCATATGTTGTTACTTTTCAAAGAACAAATTCTTTATTTCATTGATTCATTTTTCATTAGTTTTTTTTTCTTCATTTCTACTGATTTGAGTTTGGTTTGTTATTAAATTTCCAGTGTCTCATGGTACATCATTAGATTTTTTATTTGAGATTGATATAAACTTTGCTCTTATAGGTCCTGGTATCCCATGTCTTCATTTTATTCAGTTCAAGGATGAAAAACTTATCTTTCTTTTGTTTCCTTCATCAGAGACACATATAGAAGGAGGGATGGTTGAATCACAGAAAAAAAGGGAAAAGATGTGTGTGGGATGAGATATGGGAGTTTTCTTTAAAGCATGACTGAAAAGAGAAAAGTAAAGTTATGTACCCAAATAATATAAAAACTCATCAGCTCTCAGGACATTGAACCACAGACTTTGTAAATTAGGGCAGCATGTTTCCTTTGTTGGAGGCATAAATGAAAGAGGATAAGATATAGAGACAAAAGAAAAAGGACACAGTAAGTGACAAAAGTGGTCTGTTTTGTACTGTATATACAGAGAAAAAAATGTGTGGATTTCGTACCTGATTCTAGGCTGATTCCCAGACCATGTAGGAGGATCTAAAATGGAGACTGAAGTCTCAAAGTACTCCCAAATCTCAAATTATAACCAAAAACTGAGACAAAAGTTTGCATAGGGTCCCTGTCTCAAATAGAGAACTGGGACCCACAGACTAATTTTTGATATAAAGTGTATCATCTATTACTGAACTTCTTAAAATATGATACCATGCTAGATGCTCTTGAATACGTTGAAATTGAGAGGTTTTATGTAGTAAAACATTAATGAAACCAAACCCTTATTAAATATAGTTACTTCAAGGGTTCTTCCAAAATCAGAATTTCCATTGAGAAATGAAAGATTCTAGAACACAGAGATTCTTATTTATTGTATAGCATCTTGACAGAAGTCAGGAAGAAATCTTGTTGGTGTAACAGAAGAAAGATATATTTTTACAACAAAATGGCTGTCATTTTCCCATGATCTAAATATTGAAATTTTTGTGTCAATGAGAATGACAGTGAATATCCAAATATCTGGAAAATACCATCAATTTTCCTCTTCAATTGTGTGTTGCTCCTCATGCTTTCTTCATAGAGACAAACATATAGAAGGAACTCAGCAAACGTTTGTTGAGTGACATTTTAATATTTTCAATTTTATATGAGAGACATAATAAGAGCATGGCTAAGAGAATATTCTAGATGTACCCAAATTGCCTGAGTTCAGTTAGAGCCCTAGACGTTATTTGTCGTACAACCACAAGAAAATTCATTTAATATTTTATATCTTAGTTTCATTTTCTTCAGAATGGAAATAACAATGAAAACTGTAGTAAACTTTTGTTTATTAATTTGGTATAATAAATTCATGTTATAATTAATAAAGTAAATTCAGCGGTTGGAATATAGCACATATTTCTTATTAGTGTTTTTTTTCCTTTTTGCAGACATCTCTGTCTTTTCATATTTGTCTACTTGTTTCATGTTTATATGATTTGTAAAAAATCTTACCAGTTTTTATACATAGTATCTTCTCATTGCATTTCACATCTGGCCACTCATTGTGATATTTCCTTAGTGTGCTGAATCTTTACTATCTGAATTACTACAGAATCAATTGCTTAAATTTGCTTTCATTCAGCATTGTGAATATGAAGCTGAAAGTTGGGTCATTAAGAAAAGAGGGAGGGACTGGGAGGAGATGATGGAGGGGGCTATAGCTGGGATACACAGTGAATAAATTGTAATAAATTAATAGATAGATAGATAAAATCCGATAAAAGAAAAACAATTCAGATAAATTAATGAAATTGCATACATTTGCAGCTTTCAGACATTGTCCTTAATATCTTTAAAGAGATCTATTTATTTGGATTAGTAAACTCAGAGCAAGGTGGAGGTACTGCCTGTGCACGTATCTGACTTTATACTAACTGTTCTCTACATCCTTCTTCACAGCTACCACTTGAAGCAAGTGTAATACATTCATTGATGGGTATCCAACAAAGTCATTTTCTTGATTGGAGAACTCCCAAAGAGCCCTGTATTAAAAACAGATTGTCTCTCTTTTTGAGTGAAATATTTAGGTGACAGATACTATATATGTGCTCACTGTATCATCCATCTCAATTTAGATGATTTAATGTACTTTCCGCTTTACTTCTTGTGATGTAATAGAAATTTTAGTGGTCTAATGAACTAAAAATGTTTTGAAAAATGTGTTTTAACCACTATTCACAGTTATTCAATTGTTCTGACAGATTCTATCATGTAATAATTGTACAGACTAACTTTGCTTCTTAACAAAAGAATAAAGCTCTTTAAATTTATAATTATGTATTTTTTTTCTTTTGAGCAATACAATTCTTCGTAGAACAGATTGTGACTTAGGTAGAGAAATTTAATATGGGTACCATAGCATAGTTATTAAACCTATGTAACTGGATATCAGTCTTTCTGGAGAAACCCCAGGTGCGTTTTATCTATATGGCCTTTGGTAAACTAGTTAACCTCTCAGTTTCTACATGAATAAATAATTTTTTAAATGCAAAACATTTACAAGTGTATATGACACATAGAAGGTGTGTAGGAAATGGCACTGCTATTACTTATAAGTCATATATGGACTACTGATAATAAGAGAAAATTATCTAAGGAAACTTTCAAAGGAAGCTATTGACAAACTCTTACATTTTTGCTTGACTGGGTCAGAATTAACTTGTATAGTCATAATCTGGTTGCACTGTACTTATATAATTGGAAAATATAATTTCTCAACAGAGTGGTGTGGCTAACATTAGACTACAGAGGATTTTTCTTTGTGGATATTTTCTCTGCTTGCCTTTGCTTAGCTCAAAGTGCTGTTTATGAGGACCATCAGATCCTGGTGACTCTACAGAACTTTTCATCAACCAGTTGATGATACTGTATCTATTAACAGAGTTACAAACTGCAGGCTCTCATGTGTCCTTTGGCCAACTGGCCCAATCTGTCTTCCTCATGACTGACAACCAGTAGGCACAAGAACCATTTAGAAAAGCCTATTTTAGGACCAAATGTTGCAACATGGGAGTGAGTGTAGTTAACAGGAGATAGGCTTCCTAGATTAGCCCTCAAAGAGTATCAAGCTGACTTCTTAGGTAACCAAAAGAGAGATACGTTTTTCAGCTTGTCCCCAGCTTGTTATTTGAGAAATCACAGCACAATAAATTCTACCAGTACAGAATTTGCATTATTGCAAGATTGACCATAAACAACAAGCAGGGATCAATCATAAACCTCATATTTTACCAATTATACTTTTTTTCTGAGTCATTAACAGGTGTGCTTCTCTTTTCAGAACAGCATTAGGGTGAGTAGGGGAATTGAGAGTTTACCAAGGCTTGCTTTGCTTACAATGTAGCTTATGACTGGAATAAGATCTCTTGAAACAAAAGCTTGTTGCTTCACAAACATCATGGTTATATATTTCCTTGACTTTGAATATAATTTCTTCAATATATGTTTCAGATATTCAAAGCACAAAAGATGACATTGTAATTGTTTGGCTTCTGACCAACAGAGGAACTGTTTGATGACTGTTTTCTGTTCAAGGCACCATTGTACAGGATAAATGTTTAATAGGTGTCCATCAAAAGATCAAATCATAGTGATTCCCAAAAGCCCAGCTTATTTAGAAGAAAACATTGAGTGCTTTCAATGAAAACTGATTCTTATTAATATTCTCAATATTATATTGATATATTGTCTAACTGCAGACAAACACACCTAGGAAGAATTTGATTCCTCTGACTCACTTTAGATTTAACCCTAATTTCATTTTTGTTGTTGTTTCTCTCTAAAATTGAAAATTATTTTTCCCAAAGAATATATTTTGATTATGGTCTCATTTTCCTCATCTATCCATACATCATCCCAACCTCCCCACTCACCCAAATCCATATTCTTTCTTGATCTGTCTCATTAGAAAATAAACAGATATCTAAGACAGAAAAAAGTAATAATAAAACAAAACAAAACAAAAACCTGAATAGGACAAAACAAATGAATGGAAAAAGAAAGAGCCAAAGGAAAAGAAGTGATGCTGAGCCATTGGTAAATACAGAAATCCCATAAAGGCATAAAATTTGAAACCATGATATAAGAAGAAAAAAACAAAACAAAACAAAACAAAAAAACAAAAACAAAACAAAAAAACTGTAGGGTAAGAAAAAACACCTAAGATAAAGCATTATGAGAGAAAACCAAAACCAAAACAAGAAACAAACAAACAAAAATCACCAACCAACCAAATAATAGCAAGAACTAAAACTCAAGAAAACAACAACAACAAAAAACTGTTTTTCTGTTTACCATCTACTGCTGGGCATGAGGGCTATCTTTAAGACTGATTTATAGATCCGTGGTGAGTTCAGTTGGAGAAAACTAATTTTACATTTACAAGTAATTATGAATTGGGGATAGCGTTTGAAAAAGGGATGAGTACTTCTCTTTACTTCTCTCAGTTCTAGGACCTCATTTGTCTTAAAACTGTGCAGGCTCTGTGTATGCTGCCACAGCCTGCCTCCTTTTCTGAAGATTTCCCTGAGTTGTGAGGGATAAACTGATAGAGATATCCCATTTAGGACCTAGTGCTCCAAGGTATTTCATTCTCTGCACATTTTTCAGCTGTGGGTTTCTGTATTTAGTTTTATATATTGCAGGGAGAAACTTCTATGCTGGTGGGTAAGAAACTGATCTATGAGTATAACAGGATATGGTTAGGAGTCATTTGCTTGCTGCATTTCTTCAGAAAAGCAATAATATTGGGTTTTCTCTCAAGTCACTAGCCATCTAGTCTTAAGTTCTTGGCCACCCAAGTATGTTGGAAAGGTGTTCCATCTAATGTAGTGGGCCTAAAACCTAGTTGCATATTGGTTGGTTGTTTCCACAATGTTTGTGTCATTATTGCACTGGTATATCTTGTATATAGGTCATCATTTTAGACCAAAGGGTTTGTAGCAGAATTCATATTTCCCCTTTGGTGGTGTGCAGAGTACCTTCCAAGACCATGAATAGGGGTGAAATCTCTAAGTAGGCAGCAGATCAACTTCTCCATGTTCAATGATTTTTATAGATGTTGTCTTCAGCAAAAAGACCTTAACATCAGTTATTAGAGAACAACCAATAGCTTTGGCAATAGCCTGGGTTGTTTAGAGGTTCCTACAAGGATCCTTTGGTCAACAACTAGATTAGATATAGCCCATTCCTGGAACTGGAGTCTTCTTTGGGTGATGAGATATGTCCTTCTGTAGTTCCATATCCCCTGTTATTTGGCTATTCTATTTAGATCACCTTTATATTTGTATATATTTTAGGAAGTTTATACTGTTTAAAATTTCAATACATTTTAAATGTCCTTTGGTTTTATCTGTCTATCTCTGAATTCCTTTTTTCATCTCCTCTTCTATCCCCTCCCTGTCTTATCCTCCTGTTACTGTTGTTCCCCATTCATCTATAACTATTCTAGTCTCCATTCCTAGGGTGATCCAATTCTCCCTTCAGTCCACTACTCTATAACCTTTGTGATTATATAGATTGTGACCTGCTTACTGAAGACAACAGTTAACATCCACATATAACCAAACACATAACATAATTATCATTTTGGTCTAAGCAACTTCATTCAGTATATTTTTTTCTTGAGCCTCTATTCATTTACCTGTGAATTTCATGATTTAATTAAAAAAACTGATTAATATTCTACTGTGTAAGTGTACCACATTTTCTTTATTCTTATTCATTTATTTTTTTAATTTTTTATTAATTACACATTATTCATTTTGTATCCCCCCATAGGCCCTCCTTCCTCCCCTCCCGATCCCACCCTCCCTCCCCTTTCTGCATGCATGCCACTCCCCAAGTCCACTGATAAGGGAGGTTCTCCTCTCCTTTCTGATCTTAGTCTATCAGTTCTCATCAAAAGTGGCTGCATTGTCCTCTACCATGGCCTAGTAAGGCTGCTCCCACATCAGGGGGAGGTGATCAACAATCAGGCCAATCAGATTATGTCAGAGGCATTCCCTCTTCCCATTACTATGTAACCCACTTGGACACTGAACTGCCATGGGTTACACCTATGCAGGGGTTCCAGGTCATCTCCACGAATAGTCCTTGGTTGGAGTATGAGTCTCTGGGAAGTTCCCTGTGTTCAAATTATCTTGTTCTGTTGCTCTCCTTGTGGAGTTCCCGTCCCCTCCAGCTCTTACTATTTCCCACTTCTTACATAAAATTCCATTCACTCTGCCCATCAGTTGGCCATCAGGCTCAGCATCTGCTTTGACAGTCTATACTGCAGAAGCTTTCAGAGGCCCTCTGTGGCAGGTTTCAAGGTTGTTTCCTGTTTTCTTCTTGCTTTCAGAGTCCCTCTGTAGCAGGTTCCGAGGTTGTTTCCTATTTTCTTGTTCTTCTGATGTCCCCTTTGCCTTTCAGGATGGGGATTGAACATTTTAGTTAGGGTCCTCTCTTTTGCTTAGTTTGTTTAGATGTACAGATTTTAGGGGGTTTATTCTATATTGTATGTTTATATGAGTGAGTATATACCATGCGTGTCTTTTTGCTTCTGGGACAACTCACTCAGGATGATCCTTTCCAGGTCCCACCATTTACCTGCAAATTTCATGATTTCCTTATTTTTCATTGCTGAGTAATACTCCATTGTATACGTGTACCACAGTTTCTGCATCCATTCTTCAGTTGAGGGACATCTGGGTTGTTTCCACCTTCTGGCTATTACAAATAAAGCTGCTACAAACATGGTTGAGCAAATGTCCTTTTTGTGTACTTGCGCCTCTTTTGGATATATGCCTAGGAGTGGTATGGCTGGATCTTGAGGAAGCGCTATTCCTAGTTGTCTGAGAAAGCGCCAGATTGATTTCAAGAGTGGTTGTACCAGTTTACATTCCCACCAACAGTGGAGAAGGGTTCCCCTTTCTCCACAACCTCTCCAGCATGTGTTGTCCCTTGAGTTTTTCATCTTGGCCATTCTGATGGGTGTAAGGTGAAATCTCAGGGTCGTTTTGATTTGCAATTCCCTAACGAATAATGAGGTTGAGCATTTCTTTAAGTGCTTCTCTGCCATTCGATATTCCTCTACAGAGAATTCTCCCTTTAGCTTTGTTCCCCATTTTTTAAGTGGATTACTTGGTTTATTGCTTTTCAGTTTGTTTAGTTCTTTATATATACTGGATGTGAGTCCTCTGTCAGATAAAGGGTTGGTGATGATTCTTTCCCAATCTGTAGGCAGTCGCTTTGTTTTGATGACAGTGTCCTTTGCTTTACAGAAGCTTTTCAATTTCATGAGGTCCCATTTATTGATTGTTGCTCTTAGAAGCTGTGCTGTTGGTGTTCTGTTCAGGAAGTTTTCTCCTGCATCAATGAGTTCTAGGGTATTCCCCACTTTTTTTTTTCTAGCCGATTTAATATGTCTGGTTTTATGTTGAGGTCTTTGATCCACTTGGACTTCAGTTTTGTGCAGGGTGATAAGTATGGATCTATTTTCATTTTTCTACATGTAGACATCCAGTTGGACCAGCACCATTTGTTGAAGATGCTATCTTTTTTCCATTGTATGGTTTTGGCATCTTTGTCAAAAATCAGGTGTCCGTAAGTGTGTGGGTTTATTTCTGGGTCTTCTGTTCGATTCCATTGATCCACCATTCTGTTTCTATGCCAGTACCATGCAGTTTTTATAACTGTTGCTCTATAGTACAGCTTGAGATCAGGGATGGAGATACCTCCAGAAGATCTTTTATTGTAGAGGATTGTTTTAGCAATTCACGGTTTCTTGTTATTCCATATGAAGTTGAGAATTTTTCTTTCCAGGTCAGTAAAGAATTGTGTTGGCAATTTCATGGGAATTGCATTAAATCTGTACATTGCTTTTGGTAAGATGGCCATTTTTACTATGTTAATCCTGCCAAGCCATGAGCATGGGAGCTCTTTCCATCTTCTCATATCTTCCTCTAATTCTTTCTTCAGAGACTTGAAATTTTTTTTATACAAGTCTTTGACTTGCTTGGTTAGGGTTACACCAAGGTACTTTATGTCATCTGTGGCTATTGTGAATGGTGTTGTTTCTCTAATTTTTTTTCTCAGCCCTTTTGTCTTTTGTATACAGGAGTGCTACTGGTTTTTTTTTAGTTAATTTTGTATGTGGCCACTTTGCTGAAGGTGTTTATCAGCTGTAGGAGTTCCCTGGTAGAGTTTTTGGGGTCACTCATATATACTATCATATCATCTGCAAATAGTGATAATTTGACTTCTTCCTTCCCCATCTGTATCCCCTTGATCTCCTTCAACTGTCTTATTGCTCTAGCAAGGACTTCCAGCACTATATTGAAGAGATATGGAGAGAGTGGGCAGCCTTGTCTTGTTCCTGATTTCAGTGGGATTGCTTTAAGTTTCTCTCCGTTCAGTTTGATGTTGGCTATAGGCTTGCTGTATATCGCCTTTACTATGTTTAGATATGTGCCTTGTATCCCTGATCTCTCCAGTACTTTAAACATGAATGGATGTTGGATTTTGTCAAATGCTTTTTCAGCATCTAGGGAGATTATCATGTGTTTTTTTTTTCTTTCAGTTTGTTAATATGGTGAATCACATTGATGGATTTCCATATATTGAACCACCCCTGCATACCTGGGATGAAGCCCACTAGGTCGTATTGGATAATATCTTTGATGTGTTCTTGGATTCGGTTTGCAAGTATTTTGTTAAGTATTTTGCATCAATGTTCATAAGGGAGATTGGCCTGAAATTCTCTTTCTTTGTTGAATCTTTGTGAGGTTTAGGTACCAAGGTGATTGTGGCTTCATAGAATGAGTTTGTTAATGTTCCTTCTGTTTCTATTTTGTGGAATAGTTTGAAGAGAATTGGAATTAGCTCTTCTTTGAAGGTCTGGTAGAATTCTGTGCTGAAGCCATCTGGTCCTGGGCTTTTTTTGGATGGGAGACTTTTGATGACTGCTTCTATTTCTTGGGGGATATAGGACTAATTAATTGATTTACCTGGTCCTGATTCAGCTTTGGTAAGTCAAATCGATCAAGAAAATTGTCCATTTCATTTAGATTTTCAAATTTTGTGGCATATAGACTTTGAAGTAAGTCCTAATGATTGTTTGGATTTCCTCAGTGTCTGTAGTTATGTCCCCCTTTTCATTTCTGATTTTGTTGATTTGGGTGGTGTCTCTCTGCCTTTTAGTTAGCTTGGCTAAGGGTTTCTCGATCTTGTTGATTTTCTCAAAGAACCAGCTCTTGGTTTCATTGATTCTTTGAATTGTTTTATTTGTTTCTAATTGATTGATTTCAGCCCTGAGTTTGATTACTTCCAGCCATCTACTCCTTTTTGGTGTGTCTGCTCTTCTTTTTCTAGGGTTTTTAAGTGGGCCATTAAGTTGCTTGAATGAGCTGTCTCGAATTTCTTCTTGAAGGCACTTAGGGCTATGAACTTTCCTCTTAGCACTGCTTTCATTGTGTCCCACAAGTTTGGGTATGTTGTGTCTTCATTTTCATTGAGTTCTAGAAAGGCTTTAATTTCTTTCTTTATTTCTTCCCTGACCCAGCTGTCATTTAGTAACAAGTTGTTCAGTTTCCATGTGTGTGTAGGCTTTTTGCTATTTCTGTTGTTGTTGAAGTCCAGCTTTATTCCATGGTGATCAGATAGGATACAAGGAATTATTTCAATCCTCTTGTATCTGTTGAGGCTTGCTTTGTGACCAACTATATGGTCTATTTTGGAGAAGGTTCCATGAGGTGCTGAGAAGAAGGTAAATTCTTTTGTGTTTGGGTGTAAAGTTCTGTAAATGTCTGTGAGGTCCATTTAATTCATGACCTCTGTCAGAGATATTGTTTCTTTGTTTAATTTCTGTTTTGTTGACCTGTCCTTTGTTGACAGTGGGGTGTTGAAATCTCCAAATATTAATGTGTGGTGATCTATATGTGGTTTAAATTTTATCAATGTTTCTTTTACAAATGTGGATGCTCTTATATTTGGGGCATAGATGTTCAGGATTGTGATGTCTTCCTGGTGGAATTTTCCCTTGATGAGTATGAAGTGTCCTTCCTCATCTCTTTTTATTAATTTTGGTTGAAAGTCTATTTTATCAGATATTAGAATGGCTACTCCTGCTTGTTTCTTGGGTCCATTTGCTTGGAAAGTCATCTTCCAACCTTTTACCCTCAGGTAATGTCTATCTTTGTGTCTTAGGTGTGTTTCTTGTATGCAACAGATTGCTGGGTTTTGTTTACACATCCATTCTGTTAATCTGTGTCTTTTTACTGGAGAGTTGAGTCCATTGATGTTGAGAGAGATTAATGACCAGTGGCTGTTAGATCCTTTGATTTTGATGTTGGCTGTGTTCATAAGGTTGTGTGCTTGGTTGCTTTTTGTTTTGCTGTAGTAAGGTTAATTATTTCCTTTGTTTTCTTGACAGAAGCTAATTTTCTTGGGTTGTATTTTCCCTTCCAGTGTCTTCTGTAATGCTGGATTTGTTTGTAGGTATTGTTGAAATTTGTTTTTGTCATTGAATATCTTGTTTTCTCCGTCTATGAGGACTGAGAGTTTTGCAGGGTATAGTAGCCTGGGTTGACATCTGTGTTCTCTTAGGGTCTGCATGATATCTGTCCAGGCCCTTCTGGCTTTCATAGTTTCTGTTGAAAAGTCAGGTGTGATTCTAATGGGTTTGCTATTATATGTTACTTGGCCTTTTTCCCTTGCAGCTTTTAGTATTTTTTCTTTGTTCTGTATACTTACTGTTTTGATTATTATGTGGCAGGAGGATTTTCTTTTCTGGTCAAATTTGTTGGGTGTTCTGTAGGCCTCATGTATCCTTATTGGCTTCTCCTTTAACTTGGGGAAATTTTCTTCAATGATTTTGTTGAAAATATTTTCTGAGCCTTGGAGAAGGGAGTCTTCTTTTTCCTCTATTCCTATTATTCTTAGGTTTTGTCTTTTCATATTATCTTGGATTTCTTGGACAGTCTGTGTCAGGAATTTTTTGGATTTAACATTTTCTTTGACAGATACATCGATTTCTTCCATTGTATCTTATACACCTGAGATTCTTTCTTCCATTTCTTGTATTCTGTTGGTTATGCTTACCTCTGTGGTTCCTGTTTTCTTCCCTAAATTCTTCCTCTCCATTATTTCCTCCATTTGTGTTTTCTTTAATTTTTCTATCATGTATTTACTGTCATCTAGGCTGTTTCCAATTTCTGGCTATTCTGAATAGAGCAGCAATGAACATGGTTGAGCAAATGTCATTATAGTAGGATGTAGAGTCCTTGGGTATATATTTACCCAAGAGTAGTATAATTGTATTTTGAGGTAGATGTGTTTCCAGTTTTTGATGAACATCATCCAGGTTCCTATAGTGGATGCAAATGTTTCAATTCCTACCAGCAATGGATGCATGTCCCCCTTACTCTATATCTTTGCAACCATGAGCTGTCATTTGTTTAATTGATCTTGGCCATTCTGACTAGTGGAAGATGAAATATCAAAGTAGTTTTGACTTACTTTTCCTTGCTGACTAAGGATAATGAACATTTAAGTGTTTTCTCTTCTACCAGGTTCATTGTATGTGGACTTTTGTTGAGTTCTTTGATTCATTTTCAGTTGATTTTGGTGCAGAATTATAAGTATGGATTTATTTGGAGTGCTTTACTTGCAGACATCTTATTTTAAGCACCAATTTTAATGATGATGTCTTTTATTATTCCCCAGTGTATTTCTGGCTTATTTATAAAAATTCAGGTGTCTATAAGTGTGTGGCTTCATGTATGAGTCTTCAAATCAATTTTACTGATCAATGTGTATGCTTTTATTGCATTCTCATGCTGTTTTTATTACTAATGCTCTGTAGTACAATTTGAAGTTAGAGGTACTGATACTTCCAGTAGTTATTTTTATTATTCAGGATTGTCTTAGCTATCCTGTTTTTGTTGTTTGTTTGTTTTTATTTTTTGTGTGTGTTTCCATATGAAGCTTAGAATTGTCCTTTCAAGTTATGTGAAGAACTATGTTGGAATTTGGATGAGAACTGCACTGAATCTGTATATTGCTTTTTGTAGGATGTCCATTTTTACTGTATTCATCCTATGGCTCTATGAACATGGAAAAATTTCCATCTCTGACACCTTCTTCAATTTCTTTTTTAAATGTCTTGAAGTTTTAACATACAAATCTTTTACTTGTTTGGTTAGAGTTTCCCCAACATATTTTATATTATTTGAGTCTATTTTGAAATGTGCTGTTTCCCTGATTACATTCTCAGACAGTTTATCATTTGGAGATAAGAGGGCTTCTGATTTTTGTGAGTTAATTTTATATCAAAGTACTTTGCTTAAAGTGTTTATCAGTTATAGGAGATTCCTGCCAGAGTTTTTAGAGTGACTTATGTGTACAATCATGCTTTAAATTATTCTCTTTATGTTTCCTTGATCTTCATCAGTTTTTTTTTTTTGTTTTTTGTTTTTTTTTTTGTTTTGTTTTGTTTTTTTTTTTTTTTTTTTTTTTTTTTTTTTTTTTTTTTTTTTTTTT